>NW_004444029.1:2685864-2709856 GCF_000243295.1 Trichechus manatus latirostris
GGGGAACGCTCTATTAGAGAAATGGGGGAACGCTCTATTAGAGAAATGGGGGAACGCTCTATTAGAGAAATAGGGGAATGCTCTATTAGAGAAATAGGGGAAAGTTCTTTTAGAGGTATAGGGGAAAGCTCTATTAGAGAAATAAAGGAATGCTCTCTTAGATAATATGGCATTAGCTATATTCTCTGTGTCGAGGCAGTGGTGGAATTCTTGTCTGCTACGTGGAAGACCTGGGTTTGACTCCCAGACAATGCACCTCAAATACAGCCACCCCCATCTGTCAGTGGAGGCTTCCATGTTGCTATGATGCTGAGCAGGTTTTAGTGGAGCTTCCAGACTAAGACAGACTAGGAAGAAAGGCCTGGTAATCTACTTCTGAAAATCAACCAATGAAAATCCTATGGACCACCACAACAGTCTGATCCCATCGTGCATGAGTTCGCCATGAGCTGGCCGTCAACTCGACAACAGCTAACAACAACACATTCTGTGTAAGCAAGAGAAGTGATCTGCTGAATTAGCTGGGGACAGGGACATTTTCCTAAGCAAGCAGAAAAAAGTCAAAGTGTGAGAATGCAGACACAGGTATCTGAGTGATGTAATGATGTGTGGAAGCTCTTTGCTGGCTGCTTCTGAGCGTGAAGTAGCAAGGATGTCAGATGAACACAAGATTGTAGAAAGAAGTTTAGATAAACAAACAATACTAGAATTGTGTGAGACTCAGTATTTCTTCCAATGGAACACACATACACAAAGCCTATACAGAGAGATAGATAAATTAAGGTCAAGAGCATTTGACTGGCATAAAAACTTGTAAGAAGATTTCTTTAATTACATACGAAGTGGGGATTATTCATATGATCAATGAAATTCTGGAAAAGGTTGGCAATTTGGTTCACCCAGATGGATTATTAATTTGAGAATGATGACTAAAAATTAAATTTAAATAAATCCACTCATCCTGGAGAAAACTGTAACGTGAAGGACAGTTGTGGGAGAAGAGTTAGGAATGTTTAAAGATTAGACATTTGTCTGATCTCCCAAGTCTTTCTGGGCAAAAATTGAATTTGAAGAAAACACTAACAAATAATGTAATATGTAATTCAAACAAGATTTGGAAGCGAAATGGGAAGGCCACTGATTATTAAAATACTGTAAATATGCAAAATGATGCTTCTTAAAATTATAAAAGATTAAGTAGATTTCTTTCTTTTACATTAATTGTTGTTCTTCACAATTAATTAAATCTCCTAAAGATGAGGATAATTTTACAGACATTTTACAGATTTCAGACACTATAAAGCTCTTGACAGCACTTAAGGACTGAACGATGATGTAACGATTATAAAAGAGATGGGAGGGGGAAAAGCACTTTATCATTCAGCTTAATTATATGTTGTATGCACTGTGTCTGTTCTCAATGACTTTTAGGCATATTTCCAAAAATTAAATCTACTTTCAAAGCATAGAGATTTTATATACAGCATATGACACAAAATAAAAGGTTACTTGTTAAGGGAATAGTTTTTTTTTTTTTTTTTTTTGAAATCAATGACTGCATCATTGCATGAGTATGTAAACTCTATAGAAGATTATTCTGAAGAGAATAGTCCTAAAATTGATTTTTAAATTATTTTGTGCAATATATCTTCATAATTCTAGTGCTATTTATCATCAAAATTAAACAGGAGAAAAAAAAACTGTCACAGTGACCTTATAGGACAGGGTCCAACTGGCCCCTAGGGTTTCCAAGGCGGTAGTCTTTACAGAAGCAGACTGCTATATCTTTCTCCCATGGAGCAGCTGGTGAGTTCAAACCACTGACCTTTCAGTGAGCACTTAACTACTGTGCCACTAGGTGTCCTTTCAAAATTAAAAATATAATAAAATAAAAATATTCCAAATGAAAGACTGTGGTGATTTTACACAATAAATACAACATCTAAAACATAGAAATGCAAATAAAACACCATTAATGTAATTTAAATTGTTGAAATAACTGGTCCATGGCATAGGACTTAATAATATGGGCACTGACATTGTGTATTTGAGCTCAACTCTGCCATTTCCTAACTCTGGGACTTTGAAAATGTACGTAACCTTTCAAAGTCTCGGTTTTCCCTATGTATAGTGGCCCCATTTTGACATTCACCAACTCAGCCCAACATCTAGCAATCTCTTTCAATGTCCCTCAAACAGATTAACTTGTGTTAAAACTTAGGTAAGTAACACAGACTTCACCACAGCCTTCGCAGTGTGAAGAGAGGCGGTGATTGCCCTCTTGTTTTCCACAGCTACAAATGTTAGCTCCATGTGTTGGTACCCTTCCTCACCGACACAGCAGTCACAAAGTCCAGAAGAACCGAGACGATGCCAATGGTCACCACAAGAAATCTGGGCGGTCATTCAACTTACAGTGAGTATAAATAAGTTAAAATAATAAATAGAAATCAAGATTTTGTGTCCCAACTCAACAGTCTGTACCTCAGCAAACAAACACAAAAAACAAGCAAACAAAAGGAATCCAGGAGGCAAGTCAAGGGGTCAAGAGACAGATACTGTTTCTGCAGTTTTAATAAACTGAGAGTTTCCATCTTGCCTGGATAGGGTTCTAATGCATAAGCAGGCATCATCTGATTAATGTTAACTTAATGTAATTTAAATAATAGGACACGTTTGTGCTGTCTTGAATTTCTTGCAAATTAATAAATGATAACAAACATTACAACTCACAACACAAACTCTTAAGCTAATGTAAATTGGTAACCAGGACAATTTTTGATTTTTTTTTCCCTTTAAACATACGTTGCGTTTTTTGTTTAATGAGCCAATTCTTCTGAAATCATACTTCCCCGTAAATTTCTTTCAAGTAAACATCTTTCCTTTTCTAAACTCATTTGATCCTGCATCTTCCTTCCACTTGAAAATGTTCATCCCAGTACAAGTTTGCAATGAGCCTCTCATTTCCTCTTTCTTCATGCCATGTGCAGTACGGGAGGAAAGAGGTTAGCAAATGGAGGCATGTCTGAGTCAGTCCATGGGTGACAGGCAAATTTCTAGGAAGCCTTTGTGATTCCCACCTCTGGGTAGCCACACCTGTATATAAACCCCTCCCCTTGAAGGTGGGCAACCTGTGACTTGTTTCTCTTGCCAACAGAATATGGCAAAGGTGAAGAGACTTTGCAGATGTGATTAAGGTCCCTAATCAGTTGACTTTAAGTGAACCAAAAAGGAGCTTATCGTGGGTGAGCCTGACTTCATCAGGTGAGCCCCTTAAAACAAGGTTAGGCCTTCCTGGAAAGGGACTGGAAGCAGCTGAGAGATTTTCCTGCTGGTCTAGGAGAAGCTGGCTGCCATGAGCTCCCCTCCTTGATTTCAGCCTATGAGACCCTGAGCGGGGAAGCCCTCAGGTGTCATGGCCAGACTACTGACCTACAGATATCAGGAGATAATACATGGACAGTGTTGTAAGGTGCTAAATCTGTGGTCATTTTTTATGTATCAAAATTACTACAGCAAGGTTTCAAACTTTGCTATACTTAAAATTTATCACAATAAACACAAAAATGGAGAGGAAGGTAAACACATGATTGGCGAAATGTTGAAAATTTTTTAAACATTGATGGATACATGGGAATTCATTCTAATTCTATTCTGTGTATTTGACAACTTCTTTTTTTTTTAATTATAAAGTAGGGGGAAAAACTTATCATTATCTTCTCTAACACCAGTTTATTTGATGCCAACAAGAAAAGATATAAAGACCAGTCTGTTAACATTCCTACTAACAGCAGATAATAAACAGATAATTTAAACGTATACAAGTTAAGTGAAAACAAACCTATGTTTACAAAGATGCGTGACTTTAATACAAACCATGGCCAAAACCAAAGCCCACTACCGTCCAGTCAATTCCGACTCATAGTAACCCTAGAGGACACAGCAGAACTGCCCCATAGGGTTTCCAAGGCTGCAAATCTTTATGGAAGCAAACCACCACATCTATCTCCTGCGGAGCTGCTGCTGGGTTCGAACCACAAACCTTTCAGTTAGCAGCCAAGCACTTTAACCACTGCACCACCAGCGCTCGTTATAAACCATTACACTTAGCATAAATTGGAAGAGTCAGACATGCCAGGGGAAGTTTTTGAAAAAAAAGCTTCTGAGCCAATTAATTGTAAATTAATTCATATTTGAGAGATTGCCAAAGGATTTGTTAGAAGGGGTATTTAGAATCATAGTTGGTTTTATTATAACTAAGATTATGTGTGGAAATTTTGCTCTAAGTATCACTTCTGCTGCCTTGTATCTACTAAACACCAGTGTTAGAAAAAATAGTTATATTCTGGTAACAAGTTTATGTTTTCAGAAACCACAACTCAACTCACTCCAAAGAGCCACAGATTTGTGTTTCGGCGCCCGAACGCGACTACAAGTCTGCCCCCTGGTGACAGTGCTTCAGGTGCGGATCCGCTGGTGCCCACGAAGCCCAAGGTGCAAGAGTCTCCCGTCACAGATGTAGAGTGGCCCACGAGGAACGAAGAGGAAAAGTCAATGCCAACCGAGAAATTTAACACGAAAATAACATACTGTAAGTCTTCCAAAACACTCTAACTGCCAACCCCCAAAAGATGTGCCAGAGTCCGAGGAATCAACAGCACCCAAGAAATTAAGGGAGGTTGACAAGGCACCCTCTATCGTCCATTCCAACCCAAGGCTCTCTGGTTCTAGCGCGGGGCCGAAGCCATTTCCTTGCCAGGGGTGCACAGGGCCTGTGCTGAGTCTGATCACAGGGGTCCTATCTGCTCTGGGTCTCCCTGGTCTGCTTGCCTCCGGCTCTGCGTGGACATTTTTCTGTTCATTTCCACCTCGGTAGCCCTCAAGTTTTTCACTCCTTTTTTATTTTTGTAGCACAGAGGGATGGAATAATCATGTCAAATGGCCAACTCAGTTTTATTCACAATCTGGTTCCTAACCACTGTGTACACTGTCCCTCCATCGATAGCTGCCAAGGTGCCCCAGAGCATGGCCTCGCGCCAGCTGAGGAACACAGCACCGCAACCTCACTAAGTTCAGTACCAAGGCGTCTTCCGTCTACTGCTTCCCTTTTTACCTAGACACCCTTTGTCATCAAGTTGATGCAGACTCATAGTGACCCTACAGCGACACAGAGAAGAACTTCACCATTGGATTCGCAAGGCTCCAATCTTTACAAAAGCACATCTTTCTCCTGCGGAGAACATTGTCTTCAGCTGTTTGGGTGACACAGTGACGGACTGTGTTGAAGGAAATGGTGAGAGTTTGAAGGTTCAACGGCACTGCTGCTCAAATGGTGTGCAAGAATATCCTCTCTATCCTTTTCCTCTTATTTTTAGTGTCCTATTTTTTAATGATTAGAAAAGGAATACTTCCACAAAGAAGATATTTTTAAAACTACAGAAAAATGTAAGAAAGTGTTAAATATTGCCCATAATTTCACTATAAGCAATTACTTGTATAATTCTTTTTTTAAATCATTTCTTTTTTTTTTTAATATTTCTCATTTTTAAGAGCCTCCAGAATCTAATCAAGGACTTTTATGGCACTTATTCCTGTTTATTAGTCACATGTAGATGTGGGCAGCATGGCGCTGAAAGAAAATAACCCCAAAGCCCAGCGTGGGGTCCTATGGATGGAGCACAGCATTGCCCAAGCCTACAACATTGTCATCTGTGAGCTCAACTGCATTTTATTTAACAGGAAGAAAAACTGTCCAGCAATTCACTTACGTGCTTTCTAGTGACCTTCAGATGGACACCAACTCATGGCGACCCCCTATGTGTCAGAGTAAAACTGTGCCCTATGGGGTTTCCAGTGGCTGACTTTTCAGAATTAGATTGCTAGGCATTTCTTCCCAGGCGCCTGTGGGTGGACTCGAACCTCCAGCCCTTCGATGAGCAGCCCGGTGCATTAACCATCTACACCACCCAGAGACTCCAGTGAGCCTTCTAAAATCCAGGATTTTATACCGTGTTTGTTTATAATATTATTTATTGAAGGAGCTTTAGTCACCCTTAATCTGGGAGAGACGTTATACGAAAAAGATACAGGCAAAATAAATTAACACGTTCTAAAACTTCTCAGATTCACAATCAGCCTCTTCTAAACCACTTTTAGATTCTGGGCCCTTGGTGTTGCTGCTTCTCCATGTTAGGACCTCCCCCTCCTGTCAGAAGATCAGTCATGCGACCTTCTGAAGAGAAGCACCAGTGCTGCATGTAATGTGACTAAATTCCACAGGGCTACTGTCATGGATTGAACTGTGTCCCCCAAAAATACATGTATCAATTTGGCTGGGCCACGATTCCCAGTATTGTGTGGTTGTCCTCCATTCTGTGATTGACGTAATTTTCCTATGTGTTGTAAATCCTAATTTCTGCCTGTGGTTAATGACGCAAAGATAAAAGGAAAGGGAAGCGAGCAGAGAGTGGGGGATCTCCTACCACCAAGAAAGCAGCACTGGGAGCAGATCGCATCCTTTGGACCGAGGGTCCCTGGGCCTGAGAAGCTCCTAGACCGGGGGAAGATTGATGACAGGGACTTTCCTCCAGAGCCGACAGACAGAGACAGCCTTCCCCTGGAGCCGATGCCCTGAATTCGGACTTCTAGCCTACTAGACTGTGAGAGAATAAGTCTCTCTTTGTTAAAGCCATCCACTTGTGGTATTTCTGTTAGAGCAGCACTAGATGACTAAGACAGCTAGCCATCTTTAGATTCCAGCGTGTAGCATGTAGGCAAACATCTCTGATTCACCATTTCCTTCAAATCCTGCTCCAACCACTTGGTCTCAGGGGTTCAAAGGGGCTCCTCTATTATCTCTGAGGATGACCTTCCCTGGGGACAGCCCTGTTCTGCAGGCCCAGTGCTGGGCTCCTGAGGTTTGCAGGTGCACAGGTGATGGTAACAGAGCCTCACTCCACCTGGGCAAGAGGACTTCTTAGATGCCATTGTCTATAAATGATCCAGTGGTAAAAATAATAATAATAATAATGTTTTAGAATCAGCAAAATTCAGTGCACTAAAGACATTACAAATTATTACTGAATACATAGGATGATTCAATAAGGTACTGAGACAATTTGAAAAAAAAAATCTGACTCTTATCTTTAGAATGAATACTAACACCTGTGATGCCCACCCCGAAAGATGCTTTGAGGGTCAAAGTGCAGCCATGCATGTGCACACAGAATTCAACCTACGAAACACGACACAGAATATAGTACCCTAGAAATTATACTTCTCAGAGAATTTAGCAAGTCTTTTTTTTTTTTTGGTTTTCTTTTTCAAAATTAATACTAAATTAAATGCTAAAGTTGCTCTCCCACAAACCATTTTTCCACTTGTTAGAAGGCAAAGTCACTGTCAACATTTTTTGTCTTTCTGGAAATACATAAGCATTATTATTACTTTGTGCTTAAAACTGTTTTATTTGTGTAACAAAGTGGTATTATTATTGTACTAAATTGCCTCAACGCTTTTCTATCATTCTTATATTAACAAATCAAAAACATCCATTGCCATCGAGTTGATTCTGACTCGCAGCAACCCTACAGGACAGAGTAGAACTGCCCTATAGAGTTTGCAAGGCTGTAAATCTTGACGGAAGGACACCGCCACATCTTTCTCCCTCAATTCTTGTATTAGGCATATGGAAATATTATTGCATGCATCACTATTTCATTTGTGCTAATTATCTATTAATGAAAACTTGTTCCAAGTCTTCCATATCATGAAAAGGTAATTACAATCTTTACTCAATCTTTTAATTGTAACAGAATACCATAAAAATAAATACTAAAAATAATTTGATTAGAGATATGTTGAGATGTAAGAGCTGTAATTTCTGTATGGCATACCAATTTTCTTATAAAATGTCTTCCTTAAGTATATTTTATATTCCAAATATTATTCAAATTAATGGTCTTTCATTTATAATTTATAGTCTTATCACTTTATAAAAATTGACCTAGCCTAGAAAAATGTCAAAAAAATAGGATATTTAAAGTAAAACAGGGAAAGGCCTTAAAATGTTTAAACAGGAGGACAAATAAGTTAATTCAGTCCCTACTGAGCCTTACTAACTGATCTCTTAGCCCCTGGCAGAAAGGCAAAAGAGAAAATGTAGTGAATTATAATTTTCTTTGATAAAAGGAAGTTCAGTAGATAATCGTGAGTCAGATACTTGCTTTTTGGCCCGAAAATCTAGGAGGATTGTCTGGAAAAATACCAGTCAGTATCTTCAACTGCTATTTTGCAAAAATGAAGAAATATCTTTTCATTACTAATTTTATATTATCATCAATAAAATATTAAAGCACAGAATTAAATCTTATTTTAGAACAGACTTGCCCAGCCAAAATTCATAAAACATACAGGGACACCTCTGAGACCAATCCATAATGTTGGTATATGTCAGGCAGAAATAAATCAAGAGTATTATTAGTATATCCAATTCTACTTTCTCAGTGCACGATTACCACAATTTGATTGCTAAGAGTTGTTAGGTATAGACTGGTTTTAGTAAGGTTGCCAGTTTAGCAAATAAAAATGCAGAATGCTAATTTAAATCTGAATTTCTGATAAACATCAAATAATTTTTAGTATAAGATTATCTCATGCTGTATTCGAGACAGCTTTGCTAAATCATTTTTTCACTGTGTGAAATTCAAATTTAATTGGAAGTCCTGTATTTCATTTATCAACCCTAGTTTTGGTGTTCCCAAGGTCTGAAATGTTCTTTTATTTCAAGAATAAGGTAATGATGTATCTGTCAGAAAAAAACAACACAAACAAAACCTTTGCTCCTGGCTGTAGCTTAAGTTTCATAAGCAGGAGGCAAAATGGGACAAATCTGACAAGGCTTTGAGACATGTTAACCAAAACCAAACCCAAATCCGTTGCCATCAATTCGACTCCGACTCATAGTGACCCTACAGGACAGAGTAGAACTGCCTCATAAGGTTTCCAAGGAGTGGCCGGTGGATTCGAACTGCCGACATTTTGGTTAGCAGCCAAACGCTTTGGAGACATGTTAGGAAAACCAAAATTACTGAATCAAATAAAGGAATGTAATCTGGGGTCTCAGATTAATAATATTAGAATAATATTTCAATATGACTGGTTCTCTCTAAGGAGCCCTAGTGGTGCAAACGGTTAAGCGCTCAGCTGCTAACCAAAAGGTTGGTGGTTTGAACCCACCCAGCAGCTCCACTGGAGAAAGACCTGGAGATCTGCTCCCGTAAAGATTACAGCCTAGAAAACTCTATGGGGCAGTTCTACTCTGTCACATGGGGGCGCCATGAGTCAGGACTAACTCAACAGCATCCAACAACAGTTCTCTCTTCCTAATCCTGGGTATTACAGTTTATTTATCCAGAGAACAGTATTGTGTAGTCAATCCAATCAGAATATTAATCGAGGGTGGAGGAAGGGGAAATTCCCCTAATGCAAACGCAGGGCAACCTTCCCACCGAATGGCAAAACTCTCTCATTTCCAGTACACTAATTGGTCATATGGAGCCCTGGTGGTGCAGTGGTTAAGTACTACAGCTGCTAACCAAAATGTCGGCAGTTTGAATCCACCAGCTGCTCCTTGGAAACCCTACAGGGCAGTTCTCCTCTGTCCTAAAATAGGGTTGCTATGAGTCAGAATCAACTTGAAGGCAATGGGTTTGGGTTTTTTTTGGTTGTAACTGATCATATCATGTCACTTAAATGTTAGCATCTCTGAGATTCATTTCTGCATAATCCTTGCATGCTAAGGCTTTTTTGTTTTTTTTTATAACAATGAGCATGTTTAACCATCTGTAATGATTTTTAAGAATTTTAGCATTATATTTTACTACAAGTAGGTTCATTCAAGCTTTTGGAGATATCTGTAAAAAAAAATATTTCTAAGGGATGGACTCAGTGTATTCTAGGTAAAACTTACATAGAATTCGGCAAAGATCTCAGCAATGGGTTCTTAACCACGACTGTTTTAAAATATAAAACATGTACAAAATACACCAAAGGTTTTATCTTTTCCTCTATGCAGTTTGTATAGCAATTGTCACTGTTTTGGATATATATCCTCAAACTCTACAAATACCACGAGACTTAGTATAATGCCCTGACCCTAATTTACACGTCTTTCCATAGATGCTGCCAGTAGGACATGGAAGTTCAGTGTGTAAACCCGCCCAAGACCCCCAAAAACACATCCCTGAGGCAATGCTGCTGTTGTTGTTAGGTGCCGTCGAGTCAGTTCCGACTCACAGCGAGTCTATGTATGACAGAATGAAACACTGCCCAGTCCTGCGCCATCTTCATAATCGTTGCTATGCTTGAGCCGATCGTTGCAGCCGCTGTGTTAATCCATCTCATCAAGGGTCTTCCCCCTTTTCACTGACCCTCTACCTGACCAAACATGATGTCCTTCTCCAGGGACGGGTTCCTCCTGATAGCATGCCCAAAGTACATGTGATGAAGTCTCGCCATCCTTGCTTTTGAGGATCATTCTGGCTGTACTTCTTCCAAGACAGACTTGTTCATTCTTCTGACATTTCATGGTATATTTGCTATTCTTCACCAACACCACAATTTAAAGTCAGACAATGTTCCACTATTATTCATAAGGTTTTCACTGGCCAATGTTTTTCAGAAGTAAACCTCCATGTCCTTCTTCCTAGTCTGTGTTAGTCTGGAAGCTCCACTGAAACCTGTCCACCATGGGTAACCCTGCTGGTATTTGAAATAACAGTGGCATAGCTTCCAGCATCACAGCAACACACAAGCCATCACAATACAACAGACTGATAGATGGGTGTGGGAAGTAATGTAGGCCACCTCTTTTGAGAAGACAAATGTTATCTTGGGATGTGTCACTATGGAGTAACTGTCAGGGACATAAAAAGAACCCCAAATCAGGGTGTCTTAGGCCAGGTTCTCTGGAGAAGCAAAACCAGACAGAGAGAGAGAGATTTATATCAAGGAAATGGCTCGTGTGGTTTTCAGAGGTTGTAACGTCCCAAGTCCATGGGACACGAAAGAAGATTCTCCTGATACACGTAGCTGCAGGTGCTGGCAAACCCAGGATTGGCAGGCCAGAGAGCAGGACTGCAGCAGGCTGTGAAGACTGACGAATCTCAAGATCGGCTGGCAAGCTGCTAGCTCAAGTCCCAAGAACGGAGGTCAGTCAAACAGGAGCCAGCTGCAGGATCTAGAACAAACAAATGCCCAGCAAGGAGAGCAGGAAGGACGAGGAGGTGGAAAGATGAAGGGGTGGGGGGAGGTGCAGTGAGTTTTCACAGGCCCCACGCCCCTAGTATCACTCACAGCAGATCCCATCATGAGGGTGATCACATTTCAAGTCACAGCATTATATAACTGCCAAAACAGTGACAATCATGTCCCAGCCAAGTTGACACACAATCTTAACCATCACATAGGGTAAAGTGAAGCTTCTGCTTTTGTCAACTTTGAAGAAAGTTTTCAAATACCATTTCCTAACTTTTCTTTTCTTTTCTTTTTTTTTAAGTAGGAAGCTTAAAAGCATAATAGACTCCTTCTAAGCAAGTATTATTTATACATACACACGCATGCATGGTATTATGCTACATTCTGTGTACACAAATACAAATAAATTGAAATCGCTTTCTGTACAGAATTTTTTTCATAAGAAGAGGAGAGAGATGGAAAGAGAGACAGCTGCATTTGCCTGCCTCTAGATACACGGCCCCTCTCTCTCTGTCTCTCTGTCTCTCTCTGTCTCTCTCTCTCCCTCATGTCCTCTGTCTCTGTCTCTCTCTCTCCCTCCTTCTGTCCCGTCTCTGTCTCTCTCTGTCTCTGTCTCTCTCTCTCCCTCCTTCTGTCCTCTGTCTCTCTGTCTCTCTCTGTCTCTGTCTCTCTCTCCCTCCTTCTGTCCTCTGTCTCTGTCTCCCTCTGTCTCTGTGTCTCTCTCTCCCTCCTTCTGTCCCGTCTCTGTCTCTCTCTGTCTCTCTCTCTCCCTTCTTCAGTCCTCTGTCTCTCTGTCTTTGACTGTCTCTGTCTATCTCCCTCCTTCTGTCCTCTGTCTCTCTCTGTCTCTCCCTCCTTCTGTCCTATCTCTCTGTCTCTCTCTGTCTCTCTCTCCCTCCTTCTGTCCTCTGTCTCTCTGTCTCTCTCTGTCTCTCTCTCCCTCCTTCTGTCCTCTGTCTCTCTGTCTCTCTCTGTCTCTGTCTCTCTCCATCTTTCTGTCCTCTGTCTGTCTGTCTCTCTCCCTACTTCTGTCCTCTGTCTCTCTCTGTCTCTGTCTCTCTCTCTCCCTCCTTCTGTCCTCTGTCTCTCACTCCCTCCTTCTGTCCTCTGTCTCTCTGTCTCTCTCTGTCTCTATCTCTCTCTCTCCCTCTTTGTCCTCTGTCTCTGTGTCTTTCTGTCTCCGTCTCTCTCTCTCCCTCTTTCTGTCCTCTGTCTCTGTGTCTCTCTCCGTCTCTGTCTCTCTCCCTCCCTCCTTCTGTCCTCTGTGTCTCTGTCTCTCTCTGTCTCCATCTCTCTCCCTCTTCTGTCCTCTGTCTCTCTCTGTCTCTGTCTTTCTTTCTCCCTCCTTCTGTCCTCTGTCTTTATGTCTCTCTCTGTCTCCATCTCTCTCTCCCTCCTTCTGTCCTCTGTCTCTCTGTCTATCTCCGTCTCTCTCTCTCCCTCCTTCTGTCCTGTCTCTCTGTCTCTCTCTGTCTCTGTCTCTCTCTCTCCCTCCTTCTGTCCTCTGTCTCTCTGTCTATCTCCGTCTCTCTCTCTCCCTCCTTCTGTCCTGTCTCTCTGTCTCTCTCTGTCTCTGTCTCTCTCTCTCCCTCCTTCTGTCCTCTGTCTCTCTGTCTATCTCCGTCTCTCTCTCTCCCTCCTTCTGTCCTGTCTCTCTGTCTCTCTCTGTCTCTGTCTCTCTCTCTCCCTCCTTCTGTCCTCTGTCTCTGTCTCTCTCTGTCTCCGTCTCTCTCTCTCCCTCCTTCTGTCCTCTGTCTCTCTGTCTCTCTCTGTCTCCGTCTCTCCCTCCTTCTGTCCTCTGTCTCTCTGTCTCTCTCTGTCTCTGTCTCTCTCCCTCCTTCTGTCCTCTGTCTCTCCTGTTTTTCGTCTCGACAAAGAGGTAAGAGGAATTAAAAGGGCTACTTTGCTTTTGGTCCAGGGGAAAAAGAAAATTATTTCAGATTACAGGATGCCTGAAAATACTCACCATTTATCAAAGGCATTGGCTCTACAGATTTCTGTTTCCAAGTATCAAACACTCACTCTGATTCCTACAATCGGAAATCTGCTGTCCCATCACTGTGAGTCCATGGATGTGTGAGCCTCCAGGATGCACACATGCAAACAAATGCACTGGAGGTAAACCCTTCCTTGAAATTTTTGTAAAGAGACTAATGAATAAAAGAGTAAGCTGGGCCTCCCAAGCTCAACTGGTTTTCTACTTACTCGTTGGGATTTAGTCTTCCTTGAGACTAACATCATTTTCCTCTTCTCAATTTAGCAAAAGCTCTGAAAGGAGGTTAGAAAACTGCATGTAAAACTGTTAAGAGAGTAAGACAACCCAAATTTGTCTCTATCCCAGAAACAATCCTTTTGTGCCAATGATAACATTCCCCATTAAAAAATATATATTTTGAAATAATTATGGACTCAAATAGTAAGAGAAATCCCATGTATCCTTCATCCAGTTTCCCCCAATGGTTACCTCTTCTGTAACTATACTGCAATATCTAAAGGAGGACACTGACATTGGTATAATGTGTGTATATATGTCTCTGTCATTTTATCACACGTCTATCAGGTAAGCACCACTGCCATGAAGATACAGAGCCATTCCATCACCTCAAGTTCCCCGTCCTGCTGCCCCATTTACAGTCTCCGTCTACCACCCCTAACCCACAGCAGCTACAAATCCATTTTCCATCTCTATATTTCTGTCATTTCCAAGTTATATAAAGGAAATCATACATTATGTGACTTTTGAGACTGGCTTTTCTCACTCAGCATGATGTCCTTGAGCTCCATCCAAGTCCTTACATCTATCAATCGTCCAATGGGTAGCATCCATCAAACCCCTTTTATTTTCTTTCTAGACACACAATTAGATTAAACCTTCCAGGCACTCCACAATCAGGTATGGCCGCTCAACTAAGTCTTGGCCAAGGATCTTAAGGATCATCTAGGCTGGTCCATGAAAACCTCTCAGGCATGGTTCTCCTGCTTCTCCAGCCACTGCTACAGGTCTAAGAAAGCTACTGTTGACTTTAGAAGTCACTGTTGAGAACAGCATAGACACTGGGGGAAAGGAACTGGAGTCCCTGGATTATTGTTTTGAAAAGAGTTACCCACCAGCTTTGTAAGTAAGCAAGAGATAATTTTCTGTCACACTGGAACCGTGGTACATTTAGGGATTTATTTTTAAAAGCAGTTGTCTTAACTAAACACATTGACCCATTGCCATGGAGTTGATGCCAACTCACAGTGACCCTACAGGACAGAGTAGAACTGCCATACAGGGTTTCCAAGGCTGTAAATCTTTATGGAAGCAGATGGCCCATCTTTCTCCCGCCGAGTGGCTGGTGGGTTCAAGCTGCTGACCTTTTGGTTAGCAGCTGAGCACTTTAATCACTGTACCACCAGGGCTCCCTGTCTTAACAAAAATACCTGTTAATTTATATTAATAATGTGATTACTAAGAGATTTCCTAAGTGAAGAAATGTGATTTGGACATTAAAAATGGATTTTCTCATCTCCTTTTATAGGAGGGTCCATTTCGGGAAACTAAGACTCAGTAAGAAATTAAATGCATATTATATTCTGAGAATGTGTATTATCGTCTAAGGAGTATAGTAGCATAGTTAGTACATGTTTAAAAGGCAGTTATATTTAACAGCGATGAGCTGTGAGTCTCTATTTTGGAACTGAATTTGCATTGGCAGAAACTGACTTCAATGAGCATCATCTATGCTTGTAGTTTAGGTCAATAGAAATTCTTTTGAAAATGCAAAAGTCAATCAGAGCCATGGTCCCAATCATCTAGCAATATTAGAACATCCTTGTCAGCTCTGGAGATGTTTCCAGGTTGACGTAATCAGGTCTTTATAGGAAAGAATCCCACCCACTTCCCAACCATTCCATTACTCTTTATCTCTCCTAGGGAGTTTGGGCATGTTTGGTTGGGCTTGCACAGTTGCTGGGTTAGGGGCATATTCCATGGCTAAAAATCAAGCAGGAATCTAGTATCCAAAAAATAAAACCGACTAATTGTCCATGTTTAATGATGTTTAATCTTTGTTTCACAAATGAAACTTGTTAGTGAATAATTCTGAGGTGACGAATAGTTGATAATGAGAGTCTAGTCACAATTCATGTTGACTGTCTCCTAGATGTCGCTTTCCTTTTGGAAATGTCTCAGAGTTCTCTTGATAATTCACACTCGGAGATAATTGAATATGTGTCATACTTTGAAGGGTAACTGCTGATTCCTGATTGAGTAGATTAGTAAATAATAAATTATTAAATGGACAGAACAGTTGGTCTTCAAAGTCATTACCACAAAGGGCACCCATTTTCAGGTTCATTACCCCTCACAAAATATTAAAGACGTTGTAATTAATTTAAGTTTTCCTTCAGGCAATCGATTTCCTGATGGTTCCAATTTTCTTTTTTGTCAAAGATCAACAGTGTGAATACAGAAGAGATTTTTCTCCCTGTACTTACTTTTTCAGTAAATTGTACTAAAGTAAATTAAGTAACCCCATAATAAAAATATGCATTGGATTATAAGATGAAACCGTTTGAGTCACTTTGAGCCTTTAGTAATACAAATTTTACTACATTTTCAGGAATTTAAATGCCTAAGTACCACACCATTTCATTTCTCAGTGAGACAGGAATGTGTGTATGTAAATGTAAATAAAATGGATGGTATTTAAATTCCTGAAAATTTGTATTTATTCACATATATATTGTTAGCCATTATTTTGAGAAATAGAAATTTAGTCTTAAGTTTCTCAATGAAAGTCTTTTTTAAGCATGTGCTAACCCATTTCCTAATTTAGTATCCAACATTCTTTGAATAAGCTTTCATTTTTGTCCTTCAGGATTAAAGGCCTCTCTGTGCATATCATCCTTTTATTCTGTAAGATCATCAGCACTATTCTGCATTATCTGTGGACATGGAAGAGGACTGCAGATTCTTTTGCTACTCCTTCCATTGACAGGGAGAGTCTAATTCCTGTCCCTTGAAACGTACTTCCACAATGGAAGTGACAATGTTTTGGACATCTGAGGTGTGGGTCACAAAGACTCTGCTACTTCTGCTAGGCCGCTTGGGACACTGGGTCTGCGGGACAGCAGCCACCATCAGGAGGTATGACTAGACAGGACCACCTCGCTGCAAGATGTCTGAACCACGTGGAGGGACCTAGAGGAGGAGGTGCTATGTAGAGAGACGAGGAGGACAGCAAGCACCAAGGCACCAAGCGGAGCCAACATACCACCTGGGAGGTGGGTCTTCCAGGCCCATCTACCCAGCTGATGCCACGTGCAACACAGATGAGTCACCCATCTGAGCCCTTCCTCAATTTCAGACCTACAAAACCGTTTAAAATTGTTGGTTTAAGACACCAAATTCGTGGTAGTCTATCACATTGCAATAGATAATTAGAACACCATAAATAAAATTCAAAGTGACCAGGAAAAATTGATGCTAATAAACTAGTGATCAGTAGTACCTAATCTCCACCACCTGTCAGTGTGCCCTCCTGTGGCTTGCATGTTGCTATGGTGCTGGAAGCTAAGCCATCAGTATTTCAAATACCAACAGGGTCACCCATGGTGGACAAGTTTCAACAGAGCTTCCAGACTAAGACAGACTAGGAAGAAGGGCCTTGTTATCTACTTCTGAGAAATAGCCAAAAATATCCACACAGATCACAATACAACATTATCTAATATAGTGCTGGAAGATGAGCCCCCTGGATTGGAAGGCACTCAAAATACAGTGGCTGCAACAAAGGACTTGAGCTCTCAGCAGTCGTAAAGATGGCGCACGACTGGTACCTTTTTGTTTAGCTATACATAAGACAACATGAGCCAGCGCTGATTCCTTTGCAAGTAACAATTGTGTAGAATGGCGCTTTTCAACATAATGTGCATGGGGTCCCCAAGAGTTGGAATCAACTTGACGGCAATGGGTTTGGTTTGGTTTAAGAAGAGCATGGAGCTGGGGTCCAAATTAGGGTGTGGCAGTGCCGTGTTTTCTCCAGGGACTCCAGGGGATGATCTTTTCTTGTTTCTCTCAGCTTCTGGTGGTCCCGGGTGTTCCTTAGCTTCAAGTGCATCCTCCATGGCCATCCTCCTGCTGGTTTTCTCTCTGTGTTTCTTCTCCTCTTTCACAAGGGGACACCACTTAGACTGGATTAGGACCCACCCTACGACATCATGTCAACTGATACCATCTTCAAAGAGTGACCTGATTTCCAAACAAGGTCACAGTCACAGGGACCAGAGGTCACAACTTCAACATAAACTTCTGGGAGACACAGTTCAATCCATCACAGACACACAGCCGTGGTTAAGGAAATTAAAAAGGGAGAAGATACACATCTACAGCTAACCAAAATACATGTCAGCTGAAAGCGCAAATAAAATGGGACAGAATGCAGAAGAGAAAAGAGTATCCGTGCCCGTGTATGGATGATACGGTGATGTCTTCTGCTTTGCACCTGATGAGTTGAAGCTCTTTTAAAAATGGTCCAGGAGAAGACGCCTTGCCGGTTTCCAGGGCATAGGCAAGACTGAGGGCACCACCTCAGTGCCCTGCAATCCCTGTGGTTCATGTCGGCCAGAGTGGCAATCTTGTCTTGAACAGACGCATCACCCTGCACCTCTGCCCAGTCACGTTAAACCCCAGCTCTCTGCAGTCGCCTCTTCTAACATCTCAGACATTAACTAGGCAGTTCTGGAGCGGAGCTCTGGCCCAGGTTGTTCCACTGATGAAGCTCTTAATCTTTTCACTTTACGGCTGGGCATGCTTATTATCATCTTTGTTTCTGAATCCAAATTTCACTTAAGTTAAGAAGCCATTAATTCACTCCTTCTTATCGCAATAGCCACTGAGGATTTAGCTTGTTTAAAATTCTGCAACCATAAAAAGTGACCTTCAAGATGCACGAGCATTTACAGCCTTCTCATTCGTTGATAAGCAACGAAAATATGCACAAACTACTTGCTAGATGAACTACAAGACACAGACTTTAAAAAATTCATTTCATTTGATGTATCTCAGGTGTTCGATTTTAAATGTCATAGCTGCAAAATTCTGAAGAATAAATTGGACAGCATTTCTGAGCATTTATCAAACTTTCATTGTTTTCAGTGCAACCAGGCATACAATTGTTTTTATTCTATAGGGACTGTTTTCTGTCATCTACTCTGATGCCATTTTTTAAGAAACTGGCATTTAACCAACATAGCTGATCCATGGCATACACAAAGGGAGATAGCATACCGTTTCTAGCACTGCTATTACTTGGTCCCACCACCCGTCTGTCAGTGTGTCACACTGTGGTGGCCTGCGTGTTGCTGTAATGCTAGAAGCTATGTCACCAGAATTTCAAATACCAGCAGGGTCACCCATGGTGAACAGCTTTCAGCAGAGCTTCAAGGCAAAGACGGACTAAGAAAAACAAACCAAAACAAAAGCCTAGCGATCTACTTGGGAAAATTAGCCAAGGAAAACCCTACGGATCACAACCAAACATTGTATGATACAGTGCTGGAGGAAGATGAGCCGCCAGGTTGAAAGGCACTCAAAATACACAGTAGCTGCATCAATGGTCTTGAGCACACCAACAACAGCAAAGATGTGCTGGATGGGGCAACGTTTCGTTCTGTCGTACGTGGCGTTACCATGAGTTGGAGCCAACTTAAAGGCAGCTAACAGCAACAACACTATTTGACCAGTTCTGATTGTCCTTCAACCAAGATTCTTTGTAGACTCTACTCAAAGGAATGGAAGCATAGAGTCCTATAAATATCTTCTTTTTTTCCCCAAATACCCCTGAATAATTAAGTTTCAGGAGTAAGTGATACTTCTCCTTTAATCCCTCCATCCAAATAAGATTTTACTATCTATATTGTTAACATGTCAAATTTTAGTACTTGCAGTATAACAGAAATTGCCTCCTCATCCTGAATCTTGGACAGGTAGTTGCTTTATTTTTATATTTTTGCCTAGGGAGGGGAAAAAAAAAAAGATGCCTTAAACTACTTATATGGATAGGTTAAGGAATATTTTATTATTCACCTATGACATCCAAACAAGAATAAAATCAATGAAATGTGACTTTTGTCCCCAAAGGAGACTGGTATCCCATGGGCATCATTTTACCCAACAGGCTGACTTAGTTTTTACGCTTGGTCAGCGCATTTGGATCAAGCTGCCTCCTTCATAAATCGGAGAGTCAAACAGTTCTGTGAGCCGGCTGCCAGCAAGATGGTCGAGAGCTGTCAGAAGTTAAACGTAACAGTCCACTCTTCTAAACAGTCGGCTCTGGCATTTTTGTGGGAAGGTTTGGCGTGTGCAGCTCTGTGTCTTGGTGCATTCTGATAGCTCCTTGTGGCTCCGATGCGTCATCAGCATACACGAAACTGTAAATGGCTTCATAAAGACGGAAATCCACAATTTATAGCACAAGGAACAGGACCAAGAGGCACACAGTCGTTTGGCCCTGCAAGGACTGACGATGTGTGAATGAATTTGCTATCAGCTAGGGACACCCACCGCCAAGCTGCTGAGCCATCACAGCCTAGCAAGGAGCATGCGGGCCGGTCCACCCCACAACTTGGAAACGGGTCCCATTCATTCCCTTTGGGCTTCCGAGAGAACAAACAGAAATAAAGGTGGGTTGATTTTCTGATTTCTGTATGTGCAGACGTGTGAAAAATTAATGCAAGTGTCCTGCCACTGGCCTCACCACAAATATGTTTCCCCTCTTGGTTATTCTGTGTGTGTACGTGATTTTAAATACAATGAGGATTTCGATAAAGAGAACAGCTAGGACATTTGTGAAATCGGTTACGTCTCAGTATCGCCCTAAGCACTGAATAGGCATATGTAATTGTTGGCAGGATCATTCACTTGGATCTTAAGACCGTCTAGCCAGAATGTAACCCTGGATGCTAATCAACACGAGTATAGAAAACGCCATGATTTCCTCGTTGAAGCAATTATTTTGAAGATTGGTAAAGCAGGAAAAGTTTGTGGCCAGATAAATACCAGGACACCATCAAAATACATATGTCCACTGTTTTCATACCAAGTTGTGTATAACCTTGAAGTTAACTGCTGTTACTTCAACTACTTTCACAAGACGTGTCTTGTAAACCCAATGTTAATTTTAGAGAGATTTACTGAAAATATATCAGGCAGGGAGAGTAGGAAGGAAGGAACAAAGGAAGAAAGGAATGATTCATTAAACACCTACCATGTGCTAGCCCTAAATTATGTTCACCTCCCGCGGTGCGATGGATTCCTTTTATACGGCCTTTCTCGCCATGGCCGTGTAACTCCCACCCGAGTGACTGGGTGGGACTGTGCAAATAAGGTAATTGTGGCCCACCAAGGGAACTGGACAGTTTTACCATCCCCCTAGGCTTAGGGTGAGCCATCCCAGAGACGAGAGGAGAGGATCTCACCACCACCAAGAAATAAGAGCCAGGAATGGAGTGTGTCCTTTGGACCTGGGATCCCTGCAGTGAGAAGCTCCTGGAAGCAGGAGACCCAGAGGCAGAGAGAGAGAGAGCTCTAATACTGAAGACAGTGAGAAGTGGTGGCAGAGGAAAGGCGGCAGCAGAGACCAGCAGGAGACGGTGGGGTGGGTCTCCCCACCCATGGAGTGAGAAAGCTGACTGCCTTGGGCGAGAGGCTTGTTGATGGAGTACGGTGCCTCTGGGCACTTGGTAGAGCTAGATTTGCCAACCAACGGAGCTAGAGCTGAGTGCCTTCGGGCTCAGACCCATCGGCCAAGTGGGGGGTCTTGGGGGTACCTACTGGCAGAGCTAAAAGAGCTTTGTAACACTCACCTGAGCAGGGCAGAGGCCAAGGGGCCAAAGAGAGGTATGTGTGTGGGCACAGCTGAGAAGAGGCTGTCCTGATGGAAGAACTGTATCCTGAGCATTCCTGAACCTGAACTGTAGCCTGTTACCAAACCCAGCAGAGAAGTAGAGAGTGCCGTGGTAGGGACGACTGGTGTCAGAATTGGTTAAAAGGTTGGAAGGTGGAGGCGTGTCTCTCCTCCACCTTATAGGGATCAGCCTCAGGCTGTTGGTCTTGATCCTCCTTCCCCCTTGTGAAGTTACAGGAGGCCAGACACTGCCACCCTGCCATGTTTCCACCTCGTTATCCACATTTAGTCAGTTCCTCTCTCTGTCTCTGTCTCTGTCTCAAGTAGAATTCTAAAGAGGAATCACAAACCGAGAGCAATAAGAATATAGACATATAAAAGAGACAGAAGGCAATACCCAGTAAGCCCTGTATTTCTGACATTCTAGATATTTTTCCTTGGCTGGAAAAACATAAATATACAATATTGATGTTTAAATTGAGTATATTGCTTAGATTAGGAAGGCAGGAATATGACCTTTTTGATAACTTCTTAATAGCTTACTTTTTAGGATACTTAAACAGATCAAGATTTTTCTCTTTTCTAATTACCTTAAAAGTTTAGTGTTTTGCAAATATGAGTAAAAAACATGCCACCATTTTTATTCTTTTCTTTTATTTAATACTAGTCTTTAGATTTTGCATTCTTGTTTGCTATGCTAAAATTGCAAGTTACTGCCTAATTATTTTCCAGAGTTATTGTTTTTGTTTTTCATCCAGAAAATATTTTTATATTATCACATAAATGTATATGTTTACCTTCCCACATAGTTTTGTGCCTCTCCCTACAGAAATGAGTTAATTTTAGGAAAACATAACAGAAAGAAGCATTTCAGAAGCTCAAGGCATCACAAGAGAAGGGAAATATACAGTGGTAGGAAAAAAGCAAACCAAATAAAAATCGAATCAAAGAACAGGTGAGTTAACTTTAATTAAAGACCCCAGCAGGAAAACGGAAGGAGCTAGCTACCATCATCCAAATGTCCTCAGTGTATCTAGGAGTGAGCTGTGACACTGTCAACTATGGTTTACATGTAAACAGGAGATCAAAGGAGAACCTTTTGGGGTGTGAGTAGGAGCCACAGAAGGCATCCCGGTGGCACAAATAGTTAAGAACTTGACTGCTAATTGAAAGGATGGTGGTTTGAACCACCCAGTGGCTCTGTGAGAGAAAGCCTGGTGATCTGCTCCCATGAAGATTACAGCCTAGGAAACCCTGTGGGGCAGTTCTATGTGTCACATGGGATCTCTATGAGCTGAAATCAAGTCTACAGAACCCAACACCACCAAGGAGCCAGAGAGGAGTACCTGGGTGGTGCAAATGGCTAAAGCTCTTGGCCGCTAACCAAAAGGTTGAAGGTTTGAGTTCACCCAGAGGCACCTCGGAAGAAAGGCCTGGCGATCTACATCCAGATAATCAGCCATTGAAAACCTCATGGAGCACAGTTCTACTCTAACATACACGGGATCACCATGAGTCAGGGATGACTCAACGGCGACTGGTTAGGAGCCACAAAATATGATCATCAATGGTTCTGTCTGTGCACGTGTATGATGTGTGTGTGTGCTCAGTCACCTTCATGTGGGTGCAGAGGGTTCTAATGCCCCATGATAACTCTCTCCACTTAGGATACTGAGTATCAGAAACCTCAGGTTAAACATCACTCTCTTTTTATGGATATCTTAAAATGAAATAGTCCCTGGCGTGGCGATGCATGAAGTCATTTTAAGTCTTCTGCGAATGAGTTTGCTAATGCTCCTTCTTTATTAGAGGTATTTCTCTAGGCAATAAATATGATAGGAAATAAATACCTGGCCCCAAAGGAAAGTCATGAGGATAGAAGTGGATGCTCAGTGTAGCAAAGAGAAACTTTCTTAAACTCGTAGTTTTGCTCATGGTCAAGTGGTGGAGAGGGCAAGACGCAACTCCAATAAAGGAGACATTTATTATAGACTAATGCTGTCCGTATTTTCAAGATCTCAGTCTTCCTCGGATGCTTTGAAAATCCAGAATGGGTGAAAACCATTCCTTTAGGTTTGTATTTACTGAAAGTCTTTAATGGCTTTCCAGGAACATGCTAGGCCTCTAGCTTCCCTCTGATGGGGAGACATTGGGCCTCCTGGAAATGCTATTTCTGGATCTAATATTTTGTGGTCTATATCCCTCCTCTGGGGGAACAGTGTGGAGGATATGTGGACAGCTCTGCAGCTGTCGTGGGCTGAGGCAGGGGGTCTATGCTCCTCCATTCAGGCCAAAACGACCTCAGAACTGAGTGAGAGGAGCCCACAGTGCAGGAGAGGAGGGGACGGCCTCACTGGGTGGCCACCACGTGGTTAATAATGTGGAAAAACTAGAGTGTAATTGGGGGAAAACATCACAGGACAGGCTGCCTGGGGACCTGGGGTGTACAGAGAATAATTATGCCAGTGGGGTACCTTTCAGGGTATCTGTAGTTGTTCCATCAAAGAGAGTCCCAAATCATGGGTGGAAACGCAGGGAACCCTGCTACAGCTGGAGAGAATTGTAGGTGCTTGAACCAGGGGGCTTCTTCAAGGGAATGGATACCTGGAATGTATGTCTGTGTGTAGGTATGCGTGTATGTATGATTAAGAAAAATAACACACACTTCCTTGGGGTATATATATTAGAAAGTGTGTTTGTATGTTCACCGCTTGGGGTGCTTGGGATTGGCCTCTGGGTGTCTGTCCAGGGAATGTGTCCTCAGCGAATAGGAAACCGACATCCCTGGAATGTCTCAGACACTGTTGTCCAGGGACTGTGTCCTCAGTGAATAGGAAACCGACGTC
>NW_004444029.1:2710651-2714131 GCF_000243295.1 Trichechus manatus latirostris
CTGGAATGTCTCAGACACTGCTGTCCAGGGAATGTGTCCTCAGCGAATAGGAAACCGACGTCCCTGGAATGTCTCAGACACTGCTGTCCAGGGAGTGTGTCCTCAGCGAATAGGAAACCCACGTCTCTGGAATGTCTCAGACACTGTCGTCCAATCATGTCTGCAAACAAGCGGAAACTACAAACGAAACCCATGTTTCCAAACGTTGTCCCGAATGGTCAACTGTGTTTAGAGGTTTCAGGAAATTCCCAACTAAACTTCGCTTCAGAAAAATATTCAAATTAAAGGAATTATTTCTTTTATAAGGATCAGCACAAAGCTGGTTCCTATGAGGCAGAGGTTAAAGATGTCCCAAGTGTCCAGCTTTTCCAAACTGCTGTCCCACTCCATCATCTCTAACATCAACTACTCCTCTCCCCTCAGCACTTGCCCTCCTGTCTTTGCATCCCCCACTTCACTGCAACGTCTCACAGAACTCAGGAACCTTATAAAGGAAATGGCTCACGAAGTGGTGAAGGCTCGCAAGCCCCAAATTCGTGGGTCAGGCGTAGGCCTCTCCCGACCCACGTGGCTGCAGGGGCTGATGAACCCAAACCAGCCGTTCAGACCACAGGCTGCTGGATCCCAAGGCTGAGGAAACCGGCAAATCAGGTCACACAATAGGCCGCCAGCCCACGGGGCTCCAGAATTGGCAGGTCAGACAGCAGGCCTCTGGGGAGGTCAATTTATCAGGAACCACATGTGGGATCCAGATGCAGAGAGAGGGAGCCTCGCCAGGACACACATATATATCTTAGATGCAGGCCATACCCCAGGGAAGGGCATAACTTTAGTAAGGGTGGGGCTTGAGTTACGCCCTCCTGCAAGTCTGTGACCCCAGACACACCCTACACCAGTCCTGCCTCATCAACATGTAGGGGTCAGGATCACAACACATAAAATGGAGGACAACCAACCACGCAATACTGGGGGGCATGGCCCAGCCAAGGTGACATGGAACCCCAGGCATCACAGGTTCCAGATAACTTATCTGCATAGTCCCACTCAATCCTTGAGTGTAAGTCACAAAGACCATGGCTAGAAGGGCCACAGTGAGTAATTCATCGCATGGCATAAGTCAATATACGTACAAGCACATATAAACACATACACACATAAGCATTTGTATACACACGTATGCACGCACACACACACACAATCTTTTGGCAGTCTTCTCCTGAGTAAATAAACACAGCATAAATAATGTCACAACAGCCACAGTACCTCAGGCAAGGGAGGAATCTACTTAAGGAAAGAACGTTTCCCCCAAGGTGCTTAGCACAAAGGCACAGCATACAGCTGTACTTTTTCCTTGTGATTTGTGGTTTTCCTGCAAGTAGACCAGTTAACTCCCTCCCCTGTCGTCTGGGTGGAGCCCCAGGTCAGTGCTCAGCCCCTCCCTGGTCAGGACCACATTCTGATTCTTTTGATCTCAAGAAAAAGATACTGAAAAACAGGAAGAGACAGATCAAAAGACTTCACTCTCCTTTGGTCCCACCCACGACAATCCCAAGTCCTAGCCAGGGTATTGGCTAAGAACCTTTAGACACAGCATAATTAAAAACAGTGATCTGAAAAAAAAAATCACTCTCAAGAAAAGACCTTTAGACATTTCACAATTTCTTAAAACAGCAAGTGGACTTGTGCATACTTTGCGTACGAAGGGTAATCAGCTTTTTAAACCATCTGTTTTCCAAAAGAAGAAAACATTTCTTATATGGTGATTTTGAGGATCTTTAGGCCACACACAAGGAATTTTCCTGAAAGTCTCCCAAAACATCTGCGAAATAAGAGATGTAATTAGATGGTATCTAATACTCCTTTAGCTCTAAACATCCAGACAATGATGGTGCCACATGATCTGGAAAATTAGAAAGACCAGACATATTATTTTGCAGGGAAATGCTAAAAATGACTCTTTTCCATTATTTTTTCCAATGCCCACCAACTTCTCTCCTCCTGTCTAATAAAAGTGAATTCATATCCTCTGATTTCCAACTGATGCCCAATTCTGTGTGTTATGCGGTGAACCAGCCGCTAAAATTGGATTTCCTGTTTTACAAATTCTGCCACTTGCGGCCACAGCGTCATCCTCCCACCTCTATTAGCATCTGTCTTGTGTCCATACCCTAGTTTCTCTCTCCATAGTGTGCTCATCTCTTCATTCCACAGATACCGGGTGAAGCCACGCCATGTGTCAGCTACCGTCAAAGTCACTAGGAGTAAAAATGACAAATACAAAGCAGTCTCATCTTATTCGTGGGAAAAAACAAATGTCTATGAAATAGAGAAGAATCCAGTAGATTTTCCAAATCCAAACGCGTATGTTTCCTTCTGAGACTGCACGCATAGATAATTCCAAAATACAAGTAACAATGCCCTAGATGGGGAGAAGCCTCTACTGAACATTTAAATAATTGCTAGGTTTCCAATTTTAACATTATGTTTCTAAAAACCATAAAACGTCCTTAAACATGTTACCAGGAGGAGCTAGTCCCTAGAGAAGAACATCATGCTTGGTAAAGTAGAAAACCAAAAACAACCCGATGCCATTGAGTCGATCCCGACTCATAGCCACCCTATAGAGGGTCAGCGAAAAAGAGGAAGCTCCTCAATAAGATGGACGGACACGGTGGCTGCAACAATGGGCTCAAGCCCAGCAACCACTGTGAGGTGGCCCAGAACCGGGCAGTGTTTAGTTCTGTTGTACACGGGGTCTCCGTGAGTCGGAAGCAACTCCATGGCATGTGACAACTAACAACGAACGTCATGCATGTTTTTAACAGGCTGCAAGGTCCTATCAGAAGTCATTACCAGACTGCTCGGACAGGGATCACAACAGAGGATCCCAGACAGAGCTGGAGAAAAATGTGGAACAAAATTCTAACTCACAAAAAACACCAGACTTACTGGTCTGACAGAGACTGGAGAAACCCCAAGAGTATGGCCCCCTTATAGCTCAGTAATGAAGTCACTCCTGAGGTTCACCCTTCAGTAAAAGATCAGACAGCCTCATAAAACAAAAGGAGACTAAAGGGGACCAGCCCAGGGACAAGGACTAGAAGGCAGGAGGGGACAGGAAAGCTGGTAACAGGGAACCCAGGGTTGAGAAGGGACGGTGTTGATACGTCGTGGGGTTGGTACACCATGTCACAGAACAGGACGTGTACTAACTATTTAATGAGAAACTATTCATTCTGTGAACCTTCATCTAAAGCACAATAAAAATTTTTTTTTTAAAGACTTACAATAAAGATTCATTTGGATATGCTAAAGAAAAAAAAAAATCCACCTGGTGGCCTGGCATCACCTGGTCTCATGGAGGGGTATGATTCAATCAGTCACGCTAAGACATCACCTGGTCTTATGGAGGGGTGCATGATTCACTCAGTCACCCTAAGTCATCACCTACGATCTTATGGAGGGGTGCATGATTCACTC
>NW_004444029.1:2714795-2725565 GCF_000243295.1 Trichechus manatus latirostris
GGTGCATGATTCACTCAGTCACCCTAAGACATCACACGATCTTATGGAGGGGGTGCATGATTCACTCAGTCACCCTAAGACATCACACAATCTTATGGAAGGGTGCATGATTCACTCAGTCACCCTAAGTCATCACCTACGATCTTATGGAGGGGTGCATGATTCACTCAGTCACCCTAAGACATCACATGATCTTATGGAGGGGTGCCTGATTCACTCAGTCATGCTAAGTCATCACCTGGTCTTAAGGAGGGGTGCAGGATTCAATCAATCATGCTAAGACTATCCAATAGTTAATTTTCTACTCTACATTTCCTACTTTCCCCCCTTAAAAACTCATTTTAACTGACCTGAGGTGAATTTTTTTTTTCTGAACATGGAGGTCTCCCCATATGCATCCAGACTAACTGCTCAAATAAGCCCTTAATGTCTTAAAAGAAAAACCCTCAACATCAGAGTTGGCCGTTTGATGGTCTGCTAAGAAGAATGCAAGAGGAACATCTTTACTGCAAAGCAGCAACACCGCTTACCTGGCTGCACAGCTCCTGGCAGGGCCGCTGGGTTTGCTCAGATCCGGAGCAGCCGTACCAGCATCTGTGTGCCAGGCTGTGAGAAGGACAGGAAGCCCAGGGCTCAGGACACACAGGCGTTTTAGGTAGCTGTCACTGACAAGCCCTAATGTGCGCTGCGGCTGGGGTGACGCTGGGCTGTGACGGCCAGTGTTGGCCCCAGGCAGAACAGGCACCCAGGCCTACCTCCTGCCGTCCCTCCTTCTCCTCTGGGTCTCCTGCTCTGCAGCCCCTCCTCCCTGTGCGTGGCAAGCCACCTCTGTCTTGAGCTTTGCCGGTTGCCCCCACGCCCCAGGCTAACCTCCCTACCCCCTACACCCTCACTCCCCACACCCCCACTCCCTCCCGCTCGGGACTATGGAACTGTGTGTGTCCTGGGCAAGGCCCTACAGAGATCCAGCCACACCCCACACTCCGCCCTGTTCTGTTCATGTCCAAGGTGTCTGCTAGATGGTCCTGAAAAGGTAATTCAGGAGCCTGCACTAAGCAAAGAGTTCCGGTGGTACAAATGGTGAGCATGCTTGCCTCCTGACCAAAAGGTTGGCAGTTCGAGTCCAACCTTTCTTCCTTAGAATAAAGGCCTGGCAATCTACTTCCAAAAAATCAGCCTTTGAAAACCACATGGAGCACAGTTCTACTCTGACACACGTGGGGCGCCATGCATCAGGTTGGGGGCCTCAAGCTCTGTGCAGGCAAACGGAGAAGGAGAGCTCAGCTCGGGGCCAAGAATTCTCCTGGCTGCAAGGCCCCAGCGGGAAGCTGTGTTCTCTGCAGGTGGGCCTGAGAGGTAGGCAGGCCACTGGCCCTGGGGGCACTGAAGGTGAAACGAATGGGTGCATTTCCCCTTTTCAGTTAACACAGCTCCACCTCCGATTCTGTAACACTCAATTTTCTCAAGTGGAAACCCTGCCCCGTTTAGTACCTGGGGTTTGTTTTCCTTTTTTTAAAATCTGTGTCTTCACGTTGTTCTTGGGTGTGGTCGAGTCAATTTCAATTCACAAGGACCCCGTGTGACAGAGTGGAACTGTCCCATGGGTTTTCTAGGCTGTAATCTTTACAGGGAGCCCTGGTGGTGCAGTGGTTAAGAGCTCGGCTGCTAACCAAAAGGTCGGCAGTTCGAATCCACCAGCTGCTCATTGGAAACCCTATGGGGCAGTTCTACTCTCTCCTATAGGTTAGTTATGACTCGGAATCAATTCGACAGCAACAGGTTTGCTTTTGGTTGTAATCTCTACGGGAGCAGATCGCCAGATCTTTCTTCCGTGGAGGCTCTTGATGGGTTTAAACTGCCAACCTTTCTGTCAGCAGCTAAGCACTCACCACTGCGCCACCAGGGCTCCTACTGTCTTCCCGCAGCTACCCTACGTTTTCTCCCTTCTTAATGAGTGAGTACACCATTATCCTTGAGGCAAGTATTCCGTCAACTGAAATCTCACTGCGCCCACATCTTATAAAATGTTTCTGAAAATTATTTTTAAATCAGTCTCTCTGTTTGCAACCACCACAGAACAAAAGTAATTTTTATTTTTAACAGTTTCTTAACTGCTTCTAAAGACGGGAGAATCTCACAACAGTCCTGCATTTCCTGTCCAGTTCCTGGGGAACCAGGCTGACTTTTATTTCCTATTTATGGATTGTTGATGTTTTTTCTTTCTCTTTTTTCTTTCTTTCTTACTATAATGTTTGAACTTAGCAACTCATAGGGGCTTGAGTGAACTGCATGAGTGGAAATAGAAAAAACCTTTTTATGTTATTTCATACTTGCGCGGTCAGATGACCAGTACCTGCTAAGTTTTGGTCAATTAAATCAATCTAACCCTTTGAAGGCCTTGTGAACTATTCCCCAGCCTTCAGGATGCCCACAGGAAAGGAAAAAAGGATAGTCTGATCACAGAGTCAGACCCCGAGGAGGGGCGGACATCAACTCACACTGCAAGCTTAACATGGAAATAAATACGTTTCAAAAGGCTCCATCCAATCTGGAGCCTTTTTCTTATCACTGGGTGTGCCCTGCTGCCTCAGTGTAATACTAAATTTATATAACTTGGCCTTGTATGAAAGGAAACGGGCCATTTAAACCTGTAAAGCCATAGGCATTATCTCTGCAATAACACTGAAGGGTACCTAATCATAGCCACTGCAGAACACCAACCCCCCCCCAAAAAAAAAAAAAAAACTAAACTAAAACTTTAGAACTTTAATATCTGAAAAGTACAGCTACAACCAGAAAAAAACCTTCAAAATTGACTATATGGTGATTTACTACTCTAAAAACAACCCGCTGGAAAACATATGTGAACTTTCTGTGCTATACGATCCCCACAGTATTCATTACCTCTGTGCCCAGGGCTTCCTGCTGCAACCACAGGGACAATATTAATTCATTATCTATGTCCCTGTCAAACAATTAATGCAGCTGTAATCAGCATGTACCGCCCGTCTGTCAGTGGAGGCTTGCCTGTTGCTAACATGCTGAACTGGTTTCAGCAGAGCTTCCAGACTGAGCTGGACTGGGCAGAAAGGCTTGGAGATCTACTCCGGAAAATCAGCCATTGCAAATACAGGGGATCACAAATTGTGTGACCTGCAGTCCGTCATGGGAATGGCACAGGACCAGGCAGTGTTTTGTTCCCTTGTGCACGGGGTCGCCCTGAATCGGAGGCGGACCCCACAGCAGCCAACACAACAATCAGTAACAGACTGGAATGATCCAAAAAAAAAAGGGGGGGGGGCTTTATTATTTGCTTACCTATGAGGCACATTGAGAGGAAACAGAAACGTTTACTGTGTAAAATCTAAGGAGTGATTTCCCTCTCCCTCCCTCCCGTAGTTGGAAGGGCGGTGTCACTCAGGAAGAGGCTGACCAGTAATGTAGCCCCCTACTTCCTGCGTCGTTGGCAGGACAAGAAGGCAGACCCAGCCTGCTAAATTAGATCAGCTCCGGGGAAAACTGTCCTTATTAAGACATGCTAAAATACATAAATAAAATCAGGGTCAGCGCCCACTCCACGTATTTGATGCTAATAGACATCAGGCAGAATAATCAACTCCTGTTAGAAGGGAGTTGAGTCCTAAATACACACACACATCAAGCCTGTCCTCAGAGAAGAAAGGCAGACAGAGCCACGTGAGCTGCACTCAGAGCTGTCCACTCTCCCCAGCTCTGCCCAAGAGCCGAGTGGAGCAGATCTCACGCCCAGTATTCTTTCCTAACATTTGTCTGTCCAATCCACATGCAAAACTCTTAAAATCTATGCTGGTTTTATGGGAAATTCTGAATGGCACATATGAATTACTGTTTCTCCTATTATGTGTCAACTTTTTGATATTACTGTAATGGTCTATGCAATTGGGTGATATGAGACCTGAAATTCCTTTATCTGTGTATAATTTTGGGACTTCTTTTTTTTTAAAGGTCCCTGGGTGGCACAGAGGAGCCCTGGTGGCGCAATGGTTAAAATACTTGGCTGCTAACTGAAAGGTCAGCTGTTCGAACCCACCAGCCACTCTGCAGGAGAAAGATGTGGCAGTCTGCTTCCACAAAGATTACAGCCTAGGGAACCCTGTGGGGCAGTCTGACTCCGTCCTATAGGGCTGCTGTGAGTGGGACTAATTCTACAGCAATGTGTTTAGTTTTCAGGTCTGTGCTCCACTCACCAAAAGTTTGGTGGTTCAAACCCACTCAGCAGGCTGCCGTGAAAGAAAGGCCTGGCAATCTACCTACGTAAAGATTAAAAACAAACAAACCCATTGCCATCAAATAGATTCCAACTCATAGCGACCCTATAGGACAGAGCAGAACTGCCCCACAGAGTTTCCAAGGAGCAGCTGGTGGATTCGAACTGCCAGCCTTTTGATTAGCAGCCGTAGCACTTAACCACTATGCCACCAGGGCTTCTTAGCGTCTCCCAGAGACCTTAAAAAGAAAGACTCCCCGCAATTACACGCAGATAAAGGGGTCTCAGATCTTATAAACCCAGGGGAGCAGCTCTACTCTGACACACATGGGGTCACCAGCAGTGGGAACAGACTTGCCGTCAGCTGCTTTGGTTCTGGTTTTGAAGTGATTTGATTGTTTTTAACCTGTATAAACGACCGAGTGGACAACAGATTTCATATATTCACACTTACATGGAAGCTGAGAAAAGTGAAATCATTATTTATGGATCCGAAAAGACATGCAGAGTCTGAAAGAGGACACTTTCCGAGCTAGAAGGTAAAGCGGATTCTGTGACAGACACTGTAAATGGGGGAGCAGACCGAGACAGCTACACCGCCACGTCGAGAGCCCCATGCTTGTGTCAAGCCCCCACTCCACCCAGCTAGATCTGTGTCGTCGGGTAAGCTACTCTACCTTTTGTGCCTCAGTTTCTGCAGCTGTAAAAGGGGATAACAAGTATCTGTCTCGTAGGCTTGCTTTCAGATAGGTCGATATTTGCTCAAATTGGTTAATATTTGCAAAGCACTTACATCACTGCCTCCCATAGAGTAAGCACCACAGAAGTGTTTGTTAAACTAATGAATTAGAGGTTAGCTCATTACCAGCGTATTTTCTGTAACTCTAGTTTTACTAAAGAACCAATAATATATACGCTGCTCCTGGTATCTGCTGTATAGTCGGCCCCTGGCTCACAGTGACCCCATGTACAATGGAACAAAACACTGCCTGGTCGTGTGCTGTCCGCATGATCGGCTGCAGATCAGGCTGTTGTGATCCACAGAGTTTTCACCAGCTGATTTTTCAGAAGTAGATCGCCAAGCCTTTCTCCCTCGTCTCCTGTTCAGCCTCCCAGCAACACCCAAGCCTCCACTGACAGACGGGTCGTAGCTGCCCATGAGGTGCCTTGGCTGGAAATCAAACCCAGATCTCCCAGACGGAAGGTGAGAATTCTATACTACCTTAAAATTCACAGAAACGAAAATATTCCAGTGTTCCCAAACGTGTTTCAAAAAAAGGTATACACTTCCCACCGCTCCCTGACCATTGCTTGTGAAGAAGTTCTGTAACTTTCTGTTGAGATAATTCTGCAAATGCTTCCCCGCTTCTTCTCTCTGTAAACAAGGTCAGTTTATGCTCCGAACTGTCTGCACAAAGATGCATGTTTCCTGAACACAGATTGTTTAGAACCAGGAAGGGAAGGAATTAACGTAAGTTGAAAGACTATTCTGAATATCGAGGAATATCTCTGTTTCCATTTACAGGGAAAAAAGAAAGAAAGAACACAGTTACAGCATGTACATAGTGATTTTCAGAGCCTATACTCCTTACACAAACAAAAAGTTTGAATTGATCTGTTTCTTCTTGTTTGCCTGCATACTATGTTGAGAACGAAGTTACACGTTATAACTGGTATGAAAACAAGATCATCCTTAATAAGAAAATCTGTTTTGAGATCTCATGGTTTTGACACTTTAGTAGACTTCTCAACACTCTATATCTTCCTTTTAATATAAGAAAATACAATTAAAGTAGAACTTAATATGTAAGATCATGATTCATCTTGCTATAGATTTCTCAGTCACGATAATCATCCTTTTACAACCAGTACTGTGATTTGGTGTCGTTGTTGTTGGGTGCCTTCGAGTTGGCTCCAACTCATACTGACCCCGTGTACAACAGAATGAAACACTGCCCGGTCCTGTGCCATCCTCACAGTCATTGCTAGGTTTGAGCCCGTTGTTGCAGCCACTGTGTCAATCCATCTCGTTGAGGGTCTTTCTCCTTTTTGCTGGCCCTCTACTTTACCAAGCATGATGTCTTTCTCCAGGGACTGGTCCATCCTGACAACACGTCCAAAGAATGTGAGAGAAGTCTCGCCATCCTCGCTTCCAATGAGCATGCTGGCTGTACTTCTTCCAAGACAGATTTGTTCATTCTTCTGGCAGTCCATGGTATATTCACTATTTTTCACCAACACCATAATTCAAAGACATCACTGTGATTAAAAATGGCTACGTCCATCTTTTCCATGGAAAGAACACTTCAGGAAACAATACTGCATTGTTTTGAATAAGTTCACTGTGGACACTTCTTCAGAAAAATGGTGTGTGCAGCGTTACCTTGAACTTGGGGAAATTCTACCCAGCAGTGTGACAGCATCAGTAATTGCATGGCATGCTCTGGCCCAGCACAAAAGACCCAATTAGGAAAGAGTAGCTGAGTTTCCAACTAGTTGTGGAAAACAGAGAAATTTAGAGGTCTCCTATTTTAGAAAACAGGAGTGGCTGACCATGGAAACACAACAGCTTAACTGTATTTGCAGCAGACTGAGAAGAAAATCAGTGCCTTTCAGATCACGGGACGATGACGACCATTTATTAGGACAGATTGCTGCTGAAAGCGTCGGTCCGAGAGCGGTGCCGGAAAAGTGGAGAAAGGACAAAACGAAAACAGACACTCTCAGGCACAATACGCAAGAAAAGGAATGGATGGAGAGAGGAAACAGTATTTCTTTAGACTTGACATTATTGTCACATTTTACAAGGATTCTCAGAAAGATGAGGCAAAGAAAACAGGGTAGTCTACTGAAGTGATACTACTCTAGGACTTCTATCAGAGCTTAGTATATATGATTTTTTTGTGCCATTTGAAAAATTATAAATTCTATTAGCAATTCTTTTAAAGTCTACTGCTAATTTCTAATTTCAATGTATTGCATTTATAAAGAAACTTATACTCGTAAAGAAAATTTAAGCATCAAGATAATGAAATGTTAAAATGTATACGAGTAATAAAATGCAAGTGTTTGTCAATCCTCACAACTCTGTGAGGGAGGAAGGTGGGGTATTATCCACAATGTCAAGTGGTGAATAAGGAAATTGTTGGCCTGATTGGGAGATTTCACTTTGACTGGTTTGTAGGAATGTGCTGAATGAGCGGATGGATGGATGGATGGATGGATGGATGGATGAATGGATGGATGGATAGATGGATGAATGGATGCGTAGATGGATAAATGGATGGATAGATGGAAGATGGATGGATGGATAGACGGATGAATAGATGGATAATGGATGGATGGATGGAAGGACAGATGGATAAATGGATGGATGGATGGGTCCCCATTTGAAGGATGTCATGTGCCCCTGGATTCAGTCCTTCTTCCGATGACTTCTCTCAGTTGGGTAAATAGGGCATGGAAACAGCCACTTTTGGTAAAAGAGGGTTAGGCTCCTGGAAAAAGTATGGGGCCTCAGGGCTTCAGAGAAGCCAATCCGTGTTTGGAGTAAGTATATCTTCTGACGAATATTTCCCTGAACACATTTATAATTTATTTCTGTGATACAGGAAACAGAAATAGATACCAGTTGCCGTCGAGTTAATTCTGACTCACGGTGACACACTGTGTGTAGAGTAGAACTGTGCTCCATAGGGTTTTCAACGGCTGACTTTTCAGAGGTAGATCACCGAGCTTTTCCTCTGAGGCACCATTGTTGGGCGGACTCAGATGGCCTATATTTTGGTTAGCAGCTGAGCACCTTAACTGTTCGCGTCCCCTAGGGACGCCTATAAATATGTAACATCCTGTTTATTCCTTCAGTCCACGTAGTCCACTGAGATATACTCAGTATACTCCACGGTGGAGTCTAACAGCTTTTTACAGCCCAACTCAGCCATGTCACAGCTATCTCCCATCATGGACGGATTTCCGAGAAGGAATTTTTTTACACCCTACTTCTTTCCACCCTTTGGCATTCCTAACTGCCAGCAGTACGTTTGGTTTAGGTCCATTATCTAAGTAACCAATATCACCGTTGCCTCATCGCTGCTTGGCACATCAGGGTCGCCAACAGTGAAGGTCCGTCGCCAAGTATAAAACTCAGCCTTTGCATCCAAGGCTCTGATGAGACACTTGACCTTGACTCAGCCATTCAACCTGTCTCATCTCTCCCTTAATTTCTACACCTGACAACAAAATAAAACACCAGGGTTTATCTGTTTCACTTGAAGATCAAAAAATAAAATAAAAATACGTTACGCCGTAAGTTGAGATGCGGAGAAAAATTTTTAAAAACTGCTTTAAAGGTGCATTATCATTATGTACAAATAATTACAGATCACTGGATAAACACAAATTATTAATAAGGCAATTAGCTGCTTTATTAAATGAAATGAAAAGATTAAAAGGCAGTGTCTAAAATTAAATCATGAGACAAATGATCATAAATCTTCTGGCTACAGTTTACTTGATTTATTTGGAAAAAACTAAGAGGAACAGGCAGTGATGTCTTAATGTAAAAGCTGTTTATTATTTCAAATGGGAAGCAACTTCTCAAATTATAAGCACTTACTTTGTTTTGCTTTTTTACAAAAAGAAAGAACAGATGAATTTCTGTCTGGCCCATTTCAATCTATTTTGTTACTAGAATTATTGCATTCTAAGGTAATTCGAAGTCACAAGAAGCTGTAGCTGTAATAAGAAATTAAATATAGCAATTAACCTAAGGTTGTCCATAATTGATAGCATAAAGCAGCATTCTTGAAGTGCAGCGTCACTCATTAAAATACAAATGCATACACAGAACGTAAATAAACACAAGTCAAAAACACCCAAATTTTATAAGCCAAACAGTCACAATGATGCTACCCACAACCGAACCAAACCCACTGCCGTCGAGTCAATTCACTGAGATGAGAAAATGAGGCCACTGCTGAGTCAGGGATTCTAAAAACCCCTCACCTGTCACCTCAAGTTTCTGACATTCCAAACCATCTGGTCACACATTTCCTCGGTCGTAAATCGGTGTCAGAAAACCCAGGAAGCTGCTCAAGGTCGCAGAGCTAAAACAAGAGTCTTACTGTAGCTCCTTCTGGGTTTTCCTTAGGTAGCGCAAATGCTTAAGCGTTCAACTACTAACCAAAAGGCTGGCCATTCGAATCCACCCAGAGGCATCTCTGAAGAAAGGACTGGTGATCTACTTCTGAAAAATAGCAATTGAAAACCCCACAGAGCACAGCTCTACTCCGGCACACGTGGGCTTGCCATGATTCGGAGTAGACTCAATGGCAACCCTCCCCCTCCAAACTGTAACACTGCAGTTTATTTGTTGCTCATAGTCTCTTCCAGATAAACTCAGGATAGTTTGGGTGGTTGGAGGATTATAGTCTCCTCTCACTGAAAACCCTGACAAGGTCTCAAAACAGATCATGTGAGCCGCTGTGGGGAGGGGTCCCTATTCAGATCATGTGTGCTGATCGCCTTTCCTCTCCCCTCCGCTGGTATACGCCACTTAATGAACTGATTCTTAATGTTATTCGCATGCTCCACAGTCCCTTCCTACAAAATGGAACTTTTTTTCCTAAATAAACATTGTTGATTTGTGACAAGAAGCAATTACTACAATCACTTACTCGGCCATTCTTCTCAAAAAGCTAAATAAAAAGTTAGGTGGTGTGTAACATTCGATGGGTAAGTTACCTGCTGTGGACGCAGGAACCCGCCACTTGTTCTAAGCTACCCTGCTTAACTTGTGTATGGGTTTGGCTCAGAAAGGCGCTCTGCCTCCACTTGGTTTTTCGAGAAAATAAACAGGGCTTGTTTTTAAAATTCGTAATCACTTTAGAGGAGTTCACACAACGTGCCACGTTGTTGCTTTGGTATTAATAGTGCAACTTCAGGATCACAGTGAAGACATTTGCTTCAACAAGAAAGTTAAGGACAAACGGAAACCGCTGACATTTCTTGCTGTCTCATTGTTCGGAGTGGGACTCTCCTCGGAGCCAAAACTTATTTCTGCTACAGTGATTTTACAGACTGCTGTGCTCTGTTCTTCTAGTCAACAGAGGCAACTGTTAAAATGCCAAGTATCTTTAAGTTCTGAATTGCATATTAAGGGATCTGTACTGTCTTTGGCAGAGTTCCTGGGTAGCACAAACAGTTAAGTGCCCAACTATGAAGGTTCTAGTCCACCCAGAGGTGCCTTGGAAGAAAGGTCTGGTGATCTACTTCTGAAAGATAAGTAATTGAAAACCCTATGGGGCACAGTTCTACTCTGACACACATGGGGGCACCATGAGTGGGAGTCAACTTGATGGCAACTGGTTAGGAACTACTTTTGATAAAACAGAGATTTACAATACCCAGCTCCAATTAGCTTCAGTGTTTAATAGTCCTGGAAATTCACCATGCATGATAAATGGATGGGTGGGTTGGGGGGTGGGTAGACGGATGGATGGGTGGATGGGTGGGAAAGCAAAACA
>NW_004444029.1:2725965-2735426 GCF_000243295.1 Trichechus manatus latirostris
TGGACAGACGGACGGACAGATGAACCATTAATATCACTTCTGTGCTGACTCCCAACTGCTACCTTGATTGTTACAAGTACAAATCACAAACCACGGTAATAATACACTGAAGGGCTAAGCTGAGGTATATTCCAAACCTGATTCCATCGAGTCAGTTCTGACTCACAGCGACCCTATAGTACAGAGTAGAACTGTCCCATGGGGTTTCCAAGGAGCAGCTGGTGGATTAGAACTGCCAACCTTTTGGTTAGCAGGGCTCCTGGGGTATATTAAGAGTTTAAAAAAGTGCTGAAGATTAGCTCAGATACTAAAAGGTAAGCCAACAGCAGCCACAGTAAAGTGCCAAAATATTCAAAGAAGCCAAAGAGCACAATCCAGTAAAATAGTGTGTGATTACGGTCCCACTGAACTACTCAGTCCCCACCCCTAGCCCTTCAGAGAGGAGGAAACATGCTTTACCCGTCACAAAGCAAGAGCATCTCCCTAAAAAAAAAAATTGAGTAATCAGAAATAATTCAATTCATAAAAATGACGGATACAAATTCAATAGCCTAATATGACACTAGAATAATACCAACATAAATAATAGCTTCTGCGTAGTGGGTAACAATGATAGGTAATTTCATTTTAACTAAATGTCAGTATGAAAATTCTGTTCATATCAATCATGCTAACTGTGCAGACCATGTCAAACAAGGAATCCAGACAGCTGTGTGTATGTGGTGCTTTCGTTCAGGGATATCGTAGCTGCTGGCATTCTAACTAGTGTTCAGCCCTTCCAACATTAAAAATACCACATTTAATTTTTAAGAGTCTGTGTGGTACTAACAATGTGATATATGATAGCCTTACAGAAAACCGCTTACACAATCATTTCCCAATGAAGTATTTGCACTAATGCCAGGTCCCAATGACATGCCAAGGAGCAGCCAGGAAATTCCTTTGCATTTAGTTCAGATTATTACATTATATTTTCCCCTTATTATTAGAAATCTCATTTAGAATCAGCGTGAAGACGAGATGTTCCCTGGAGTGGCTTTGAGCCCTAGGACCCTGGCCCCTGATGCCTTTTCTGCATGTAAGGAAAATACACCTCCATCCTGTGCTTTGGGAAGCAAGAGTCTGCCCACTCCCAGCTCCCACCCACCCCTTGAGCCAGGGTCCTCTGCAGTAAAAAAATCTATACATACACACACACACACATCACCCAGCAACATTCTCTTTAATGACAACCTCCAAAATCAACATAGGAAATGTACCTCAGCTTCAGTGTCGGATGGAGAGATGTCCTAAAACTGGCTTTGCCAAAACAATGCCCTCAGTCATTCACAATGAGACAAAGGGCGTTCTTTCGAACTAGCTAGTTCTTTTCCAACTGATAACTCAGCATTGAAGCTCCAGACTATGGGTTAAAAAGAAGTCTGGTGTCTTGTCTTTAAAATAATTCAGAAAAAAATTCAGGGAGGTAAAAGATTAGACTGGCCAATTACTTCTAACTGTTGAAAAGAGATGATGGGTACCTGGAGGATGATTTTATTATTCTCTCAATTTGTGTTTATGTTTCAAAGTAAAGAGATTTTTAAAATTACCTCTCAGTTCTATTTCACATAGTGATCCTTCCACACTTCCATCTCTCTTGTTCCCTAAAGCTCCTGTGTATCCTCACCCATGGCAATGACAACACGTGCACATACGAACATATGCACACTCACACACGTACAAACACACTCACACACACTCGTGCACACTCACACATATGCATACGCACATACACACACAGACACACACATGCACACTCACACACTCTCACACACACACATACACACACACACATATTCACTCACACATGTACATACTCGCACATTCTCACACATGCACATACACACACATGCACTTACACATTCTCACACATACACCCTCACACCCTCACACATGCACACATGCACACGCACTCTCACACATATTCACTCACACATACACATGCTCACACTGAGACACACTTACACACACTCACATACACAGGTGGGCATGTGTGCTCCCACCTCTGACTCCCCGATATCGTTATTTCAGTACCGCTCACTTCAGATTACAATTGTGTACTTACCTGTTGCTACCATTAGAGCTGAAATTCTTGAGAGCAAAAGCACCTTATCATCCTTGTATCCACCAACAGTCTCTGCTATACCACAGACAATGGCTGTATTGATTGTAGAATAATACACTTATTACAAAGGCCATATCTTTGGGGGGGCTCACCTGTTTGAATATGAAATGTGTCTCTAGGAATGCATTTCTAAAAAGAGAAACAGAAGGCTATCACAGCCGACTAATAACAGCAGTAATCCTGTGCTGCTGCTGACGGTGGTGGAGATAATAGTGTGATGATAAGAAGCTCTAGGTCTGTGGTCTGTAGGGCAGGGACTTTGTAGCTTTGCCCACGTATTCTCCTCAGCCCAACACACCGGATTCAAGAGACAGTATGTTGTAATGGGTAAGAGTCCTGACTGGGATGCCAATCTGCCCTTTTAAATCCCAGCGCCAACACTTAATAGCTCTGCAATATTGAGCAAATCGCTTAGCTTCTCTGTGCCACATTTTCCCCTTCTGTATATTTGGTAGAATAGTAAAATCTATTCCATAGCCCCTGTGAAGATTAAATGAGTAGACAGATGGACAGACAGACAGACAGACAGACAGCTCTTCATTCTACATCTGGAATATGACAAATACATATACGTTATCTATTATCATTCCTACCATATAGTAGGCACTCAGTAATTCTGAATAAGCAAACGAATGAATGAACATGTACTTAAACCACCTGGATTAACCTAGGCAATAAGTTATGCCGTTAACTACTTCCTTGGCAATCTGATAGATACAGACTGCCAAAACGCTTTAAAAATCTCTAGAGATGTGACTAACGGACCACATCTACCATGGCCTCCACCAGACTGAGTCCAGCACAACTAGATGGTGCCCGGCTACCACCACTGGCTGCTCTGACAGGGATCATAATACAGGGTCCTGGACAGAGCTGGAGAAAAATGAAAACATAATTCTAACTCATAAAAAAAGACCAGACTTACTGGCCTGACAGAGACTGGAGAAACCCTGAGAGTATGGCCCCCGGACATCCTTTTAGCTCAGTAATGAAGTCACTCCTGAGGTTCACCCTTCAGCCGAAGGTTAGACAGGCCCATAAAACAAAACGAGACTAATGGGGCACAACAGTCCAGGGACAAGGACTAGAGGGCAGGAAGGGACAGGAAAGCTGGTAATAGGGAACCCAAGGTCGAGAAGGGAGAGTTTTGACGTGTCCTGGGGATGTTAACCAATGTCATAAAACAATATGTGTACTAACTGTTTAATGAGAAACTATTTTTTCTGTAAACCTTCATCTAAAGTACAAATTTTTCTTTTTTTTTTAATCTCTAGAGATGCAATGCAACAAATACATTTCCTCAACCGAAAAAGGGCTGGGCTTTTTTTTTTTTTTTAAATCTTTTAATTTTGACATGTAGCCAAAAAAAAAAAATTCTGGAGTACGCCTTAAGAAATTGTGCTTTGCAGAAAGCATGGGTCCAGCCATTTCTTTATTACTTCCTTTTACTGTACTCCAGAAATTATCCAGTTACCACAATAATCAGTTCAAAACCACCCAGGACAATGCTCCCCACCCCAATCCTTCCGGAAAATAGGTTCTCATTAGTTCTTAGAAATAGAGAAAGAAGAGCCGTCCCTTTGCCAAGCCATGAGTGTTTGCCCAAGGAGGAAATGCCGGGAACGCGAGGGAGACAGGACTCACAAGCTGGCCACAAGCATTCCTCGTTCTTAATGGAGAAGAGCTTTATGCTCAGCCTCCTTTGTAACACCACAGAGCTTCCTGACCACTTCCACACCCAGGACACAGGCCGTATCCTTGTGTGTTCACGTCTGTTTCCTCCAGAAAGTTCTTAGGACCTTTGTGAGTGTCTGTACTTCTTCCAAAACAGACTTGTTCGTTCTTTTGGCAGTCCATGGTATATTCAATATTCTTCGCCAACACCATAATTCAAAGGCATCAATTCCTCTTCAGTCTTCTTTATTCGTTGTCCAGCTTTCACATGTATATGAAGAGGTTGAAAATACCATGGCTCGGGTCAGGCACACCCTAGTCCTCAAAGTGACAGACATATTTGCATTTTAATGCTTTTAACGTAAGGTTTTCACTGGGCTTTTTTTTTTTTTAAGTAGATTGTCAGGTTCTTCTTCCTAGTCTGTCTTGGTCTTAAAGCTCAGCTGAATCCTGTCCACCATGGGTGATCCTGCTGGTCTGTGAAATATTGGTGGCATAGCTTCCAGCAACACAGCAACACGCAACCCAGCACAGTGGGACAAACTGACAGACAAGTGGTGGGTATTACGATATAGTTCCCTGTTTTCCTAGCTGTCAAGGAACGCAGGGCAAACTTCGGTATATAAAGATCACAAACTCTCGTGGCTTTCTGATGGCATAGGTTCCTTCCCTGCTTCTCAGTAGTGTCTATTCTGATTTATTTCTTAATATCCAAACATGCTCCACGTGCACTCTGCACATCTGTAAACTCTGTCTTGAAGGAGGTGAGGATAACTTTTAGATATGTAAGGGCATTGTTTTGGTAACTGGGTAACTTGAAACTATAGGGCCAGACGAAAAAGCTCTGATTATATTTCCCCTTAAAAATCAACCAGCCATACCATTTCTAATACAGAAAAACAAGATAACATCTTTATACGATACAGGACCTTCGTGTCTGGCTCCCATCGATTCTGAGATTATTTTACCATTTCACGATAGCACTGACAGTAACAGTTACCATGTAAATGTGCGCAGGACAAGCACTGTGAGAATGACATTGTGCATGCAGGTCACTTAATGCTCGCCCTAAAATTCTGAAGTAGGAAATAGTATCGTCCATACTCTCCAGGAACCATAAGTTAAAGAAAGCTGCCCCAGCTCAGCGGGGTTGGTGACATGCAGCCCATCCAGCCTGCCCCCCAAGGCCACGCTCTTCCCACTGCCACAGTAATCAACACCCGTTCTTCTCTAGGGTAGACCCTGGGTGGTGCAATGGTTACGTGCTTGACTACTGGTCAAAAGGTTGGCGGTTTGAACCCACCCAGAGGCACCTGGTGCTCTGCTTCTGAAAGGTCGCAGCCTTGAAACCCTACGGAGCAGTTCTACTCTGTCACCATGAGTCAGAATCAACTCCACTGCAACAAACAGTACCTCGCTTCAGAGGGTCTCCTCACCAGGCCCCTCATCCCCCCACCGGAGTACCAGGAACAGCAGGGTCCAAGAGCAGAGATGCCCAACCTATGTCTTCAGCGCTGAACAGCCTTTAAAAACACGCTTGAGACACGCCCACCGGGGACCAAACATGAGGGCGAATTCTGAGAAGTGAATGCCTGGAATAGAGAAATCTGAAACAAAGCTGAACTGATAGCTTGAAAACCTGGGGTCAGGACAGACGCCCCCCAGAAACTCAGTGAAGTTGAACTGAGGCTCCCAGTCACCCCATTCCCACAGAGTATACACGCAGGGCTCTCCTCAGGCTTTTCCTGAGTTTTGGGGGTGGGCATGACTGTCCCTCCTGTGTCGCCCCTTCTGTGAGAAAACCCAGTCACTCAGAGCATCTGTGAGCAGCGTGGACTTGTGGAGGATTTGTGAGGAGAGGCAGGCCGAGGGCTCAGTAACAGAGAACACACCCAACTGGCAAACAGCAGCTCCGTGTGTCACTGAGCCCCAGAGGCTGTCTGCTGTGCCCTGGTCCTTTCTCCCCACCCCTCCCTCTCTGCCCCTGCTTTCAGCAGCAAGGCCTACAAGTCCCTGTCCTTATTGCTGGAAGGAGCATCCTGCCTTTGGTACATTGGGCACCACCTTCCTTCATGCTCTAGAAATAGCTCGAATAGGCGTATTTTTAGCCCTTCAGAGCCTGCTTGCTTTGCATACATGTAAAATTGCACCCCACAGCTGCTAACCACAGACAAATTAAGCCCCATGACTCGGAAAGAGCCCAGGTAGCTGCTGTACTTCTGATACCCTGCAGAGCGGCATATTCCGCTCTTCTTCCCCTGCTGGGTAGTGGCCCCTGTCACTACCTTTGGAAGGTGTCACGCTGTGAGGGACTTCCCTGCATGCACACCTGTCAAAGCACCACCCACATACAACCTGGGCTGCAGCGGTTAGTCCCACCACCTCGTCATCACCTCTTCCCCGATCAACCCCGCAATCCATCAAACTCACTACAACACACACATATATATGCATATATGTTTGGAAGTGTACATTGGCTATAAATAGGATACCTTCATTCAAGAAAACAAACTGGGTAGGAAGCACAAGAATTAAAACACCTTTACTCTTTGGCATTTACTATATTAAAAAAAAAGTAATACAGTTGAAATATTATTTCTTTTGTTTCTACTAACATTAGAATAATCCTCTAGGAATATACAGGGATAAATATACTCTTATCCAGAAGAACTCGATACGTGGCCAATCTATTTTCTATAAAATACTACAAGAACTTTTAATGTCTTGAAAATTGAACTGTAAACATATTCATATAGAACTTCTGCAACTTCATCTGTGCCTTTTTTTTTATCCCATCAGGATGTTGGTACTTTAGATTTGGGTGACAAGGTGATAAACAGGCCATTATTTGCAGCTTTTCTGTCTATAGTACAATACATGGCCAAATTAATCTGTACTGCTGGTCATGCCAACCGACACTGGGTTAATTTCCAGGGCAAAGCAACACTGTGCGGGTAATATGATTGGCTGTACAACAACCGTGCCATATCCCAATTAATCAAGCAGCATATTTCCTGAACCCAGCTTTCGCCCCCACCGCCTGCAGGGCCCTTACACTGAAATTGCAGGAAGGAATGTGCCCTGGGGAAGCTCTCCCTACCCCTGTCCCCAGTGCCTCAGTTGTAAGGTAGATGATTAACTCTATATATGCATCCCAGCAAGATCTAATCTCAGATCCCAGAAGGGGAGGACGTTCTCCTTTTGATGCCCTCAAGGCTCACCACCAGACCATCACGCATCCCGAGCTCAGACTGCATCAAGGGGTGTCTCCCTCTTCCCCTTCCCCTTTTCCTATGCATCCCAGCACATAAACCCCTCCAGTCTAAGGTACATACAAGCTCCAGGGCCCTTTGCCCCCTTATTCTATTCACTTAGGATGCACCAAAGGGCTCTGGGCGGGGGGAGCGTAGGACAGGTTTCTTTGTCAATGCTGCAGGGGATGGGGACCTTTTGGGGGGAAACCGGCCCAAGACAGAATTTTACCCTTTGCTCTCCGTCCCAATTCCTGTTTAAGTAAATAAAAGTGTGTGCCTACACCACTGGTAAATGTCAAATATTTAGTGACAGCTGCAATCCTGCACCGACTCCTTCTCCTTTATCCTTCTCAGCTCCCCACACCTTATTGCAGCAAATACGGAATGCCAGCTCGGAAATCCAGTCCTCTCTAAACACCAAGAGAAAACTTCACTTTGTTCCATCAAACATTCTACAGCCAACAAAACTTAAATTAAGCTAAATGAGAGCGTTTATATCACTTTTCATGTGTTTATGTTTTCAGGACAGTAATTCTAAGCTTTCTGGAATGGAAACAAATTAAGCTTTGTCTACAAAACTCATCTGACCCACATCAAAAAAAAAAAAAAAAAGGCAATATGTTATTGTCTTTATCTTTGAGGGTTGGGTGAAAGTCCACAGACATTACACTGCTCATGGATTTCTAAGAAAAAGATATTTTAATGGGAGAGTGTGGGGTGACCTAATACCTAGTTAGATGGTCACATTTTTTTTTTAGATGATTCCACCTTTAAAAACTTGAAAACTCAGGGAAGACCAATTCTCAACCTGAGGTTTCGACTTGGAGATTATTTACAAGAACATATTTTTATGGACTTCGTCACAAAGATACAAGTCTAGAAAACCATAAGGACTTGGAAGCAGATGTAATTTGTAAATCTCTCACATGCTTTTTCAGAAAAGAAAAGATTGTTTTTGCACCTTCTAACCAACAAACCCCTTTGTCTTCATCTTTCCCAAGGCTGACAGTACAAATAAGGCTGAGCATTTCACGCCTCCCTGTCAGTTCTATCCTGATATCCTCAGGACAGCAGCTGCCCCAGAGTGGATGCTTCAAAAATGTTTACTGAATGAAATGAAGGACACATGACTATTTCGTTAGTTTTTAGATATAAGCTTAAATTTTTGTGTGTCTGTTGCTTAAATTCAGAATTATTTAGCCAAAAATGTAATTAAACCAATTATTTTCATCTGGATGATAATTTAGTATTGTTGGCAATAACAGGAAAGAAATCATTATAATTCCTATTATCTGAAAATTGTACTGGTTAATGCTAAAGGTAGCCAATTAAAAACAAGTCAGATAATAAAACTTTTCTTTGGGCAAATAAAAATAAAGCTACTACTTTAATAACAAGAGTCTACAAATTCTACCTAAAAATGAAATTAATATTTCACATCTCAGTAAGTGTGGTAACAGGAATTGATTCAAAACATGGACAGATATGCAAACTATTAACTGATCAATACGTCAACCTTGTTGTGGTTGTGTGGGCTGTCGAGTGGACTGGGGCTCCTAGCGACCCTACAGGACATAGCAGATCTGCCCCAACGGGTTTCCAAGGCTGTAATCAGAGTGGTTAAGAGTTCGGCTGCTAACCAAAAGGCCAGCAGTTCGTATCCACCAGCCGTCCCTTGGAAACCCTACGCGGCAGTTTTACTGTGTCCTGTAGGGTAGCTATGAGTCAGAATCCACTGGACAGCAATGAGTTTAGTTTTGGTTTAATCTTTACAGAAGCAGACTGTCACATCTTTCTCCAGCAGAGCTGCTAGTGGGTTTGAACCACTGACCTTCTGGTTACCAGCCAAGCACTTAATCACTGTGCCACCAGGGCTTCACTGCAACCTCACCCACTGCCGATGAATCGATTCAGACTCGTAGCGACCCTATAGGACAGAGCAGAACTGCTCCACAGGGTTTCCAAGGAGCAGCTGGTGGATTCAAACCACCAACCTTTTGGTTAGCTGCCATAGCACTTAACCACTATGCCACCAGGGTTTCCCCACTTCAGCCCTAAGTAAGGCTAATTCTCTAATGCTCAGGCTTTGTTTCTGGATATTAACCTAAAGATAAAAATGTCAAATGATAGTGGTGATGGTTGTACAACATGATTGATGGAACTGGTATTACTAAATTGTCAAAAATGTGGAATCGGCATATGTTGTTTTATGTTTAAGGAACCCTGCTGGCACAGTGGTTAAAGCTCTCGGCTGGGAACCCAAAGGTAGGCAGTTAGAACCCACCAGCTGCTCCGAGGGAGAAAGATGTGGCAGTCTGCTTCTGTAAAGATTTATAGCCTTGGAGAACCTATGGAACAGGTTTGGTTGG
>NW_004444029.1:2735526-2763122 GCF_000243295.1 Trichechus manatus latirostris
GGGGGGGGGTGCTGTATTTATTTTCACAATAAAAAAAAAAAGGAAAAATGAGAAGGTAAACTCTTTGGATAAATAAAGTACCTTTAGGTCCAAAATAAGCGTCAACTGAGGAACTTCCAAGTAAGATTATTTTTATCAGAACACAAAGGGAAGACGTGATAAGTCAGAGAAACTATCTCCCTTATACGAGAGATGTTCTTCAACGAGGCTGTGTCTACAGGGCCCTGACAAGCTTGCTGTCAAACGTATTTATGTTCCCATCAGCTAGAAGCTGTCTGGGGGTGGAGAACTGACACCTCTCTATTGGGGGACCTTCCCCTCTAATTCAATTAGTCTGTGGGGTTCGCTCCCCCAGAAACTCTCCCAGAGGGCAGCGTCCAGACCTCTCCCCGAGGGCAGTGTCCAGACCTCTCCCCATTGCCCTAATCCCACACAGCCCTGCCAGAGACGGAGCTCAGTAAAACTCATTTGAATTCCTCAGTCCTGGGTATACTGGGAAGGTCTGAATGGTTAAGGATGCTTATGATGAATGGCTAAGTGTTTAACTTAATTTTGCTGAAGGCACTAAATTTACAAAGCCATTCACCTGTGTTTAAAAAAAAGCTTCTCCACTTGGGGTTTTCTGTCCAGCTGTCAGCTAGCTCTCCTCCCCGGCTGGCTGAGGAAGGCAAGCCCAGCCCAGGAGGGAAGCCTGAGGAGGACTCTTACGGGGCAGAAACAGGTGGTGCAGCCCTTCCCTGAAACTGGATCAGTGACCGGTCCCCGTACAAAGGCTGCTCTAGCGATGGCATCTTGAAAGACCGCTTGTCCTGAGAGGAAGAGGGAAGGCTTTTGAAAGGTTGCATTATGAAAGCTGACTACACTGTTTTTCATTTTTTTGCCTTTGTAATTATTTTAAAATTTCATATATACATATAGATATATATTTCATTTAGTATTTGAAAGTACATAAGCAGTAAAAAAATTCAAATTACAGAATAAGAATTAAAAAAGAAACAGCAAACACCAAGCCAAAACCAAACATTAAAAAAAAAGAAAAAAGTTGCCATCGAGTGGATGCCGACTGATAGCAACCCTATAGGACAGAGCAGAACTGCCCCATAAGGTTTCCAAGGAGCGGCTGGTGGATTTGAACTGCTGACCTTTTGGTGAGCAGCCATAGCTCTTAACCACTGCGCCACCAAGGTTTCCAGCAAACATAAAAGACAATACAAAACAAAACGACAGCATCGAAGTCCACACATCAGCGTCAAAAGCTACAGGTGGTGAACGGAATGAATTCAGAGTTACTTTCTCCTGAGGGAAAATTTATGGGCTGTAAATCAGTTGTCTACTAACTTAGTTATATAAGAACAAGTACAAATAGAAAAAAAAAAAAATCCATTGCCTTTGAGCCTGTTCTGACTCATGGTGACCCTATAGTGACCCTATAGGACAGAGTAGAACTGCCCCATAGGGTTTCCAAGTCGCTGCCGGTAGATCTGAACTGCCGACTTTTGGTTAGCCGCTGAGCGCTTAACCACTGCGCCACCAGGGCTCCAAACAGAAAATGTTGTTGTGGTTGTTAGGTGCCGTCAAATCAGTTCTGACTCACAGAGACCCCGTGTACAACAGAACGAAACACTGCCCCGTCCTGCGCCATCCTCACAACTGTTGTTATGCTTGAGCCCACGGTTGCAGCCACTGTGTCAATCCATCTCTTTGAGAATCTTCCTCATTTTTGCCGACCCTCTATTTTACCAAACATGATGTCCTTCTCCAGGGACTGGCCCCTCCTGACAACATGTCCAAAGTATGTGAAACAGAAAATAAGAGGCTTTAATTCTCCCTGTCGGAAATAAGGGAAGCGCCCTTCCCTCCTGTTGTCTCCCAAAGCACTTTAGATTACTTGTAATTGTTATTTCTCCGCCTCTTTGAAAAGTATGTAAATCAAGGATGTTTCCTCCAGACCTGAGAACCAGCGCTTTTGAAGATCACGCCCCCACCTCCCAGGAAGGAGATTAGCATAACTTGATGTCTGGGGCCATAAGGAAACTAGAAAATCAGCAATTTCACCTTGGAAAGGTGAATGTACCGCATTGTATCCACTAAGCTCTATGAAGGGTCAGATCCCTGTCTGTTCAATCCCTTTAGTGGATTACCTATGATGCACCACATTGCGGTTTAATGCTTATCCAATAAAAAAGCTTTTCTTTCTACTTTGCAGAGAGGTTTTCTGGGTTCGGAATAGATTATGTTTCTAATTCTGTTTCCCCAACAGTTAACTAAATTTTGGCCGGATGATTAATGCATCATTTCCAGAAGCATAACTCCATTATGAAGAGGTTTTCAGTTAGACCTGTTATATTATTCATACTTTCACGTCACTGGAGCCGTGGATCCAGTGGCTAAGTGCTCAGCAGCCAACGGGAAGGTAGACAGTTCAAACCCACAAGCTGCTCCTTGGGAGAAAGATGTGGCAGTTGGCTTTCAGATTACAGCCTAGGAAACCCTATGGGGCAGTTCTAGTCTGTCCAATAGGGTCGATGTGAGTCCGAATGTAGTCAGTGGCAATGGGTTTGGATTTTTTTCATGTTACTAACCAGTTTAGGACTTGAAACAACTAGAAATAATCACAGGTGCCTAGGTCAAATGAATCATTAAATAGGGTGATTTTCTTTTTCACTTTTATTAAGAGGAAGAAAAGATAATTCAGTCAGTTCTTGCTGTTGTTAGGTACCGTCTAGTTGGTTCTGACTCACAGAGACCCTATGTACAACAGAACAAAACACTGCCCCGTCCTGTGCCATCCTCACAATCGTCGTTATGCTTGGGCCCACTGTTGCAGCCACTGTGTCAATCCATCTCTTTCTCGCTGACCCTCTACTTTACCAAGCATGAGGTCCTTCTCCAGGGACTGATCCTTCCTGATAACATGTCCAAAGTACATGAGACAAAGATGCTTCTAAGGAGCATTCTGGCGGTACTTCTTCCAAGACAGATTTCCAAAACAAAAAACCCTGACATTTTCACCGGGTACATTCACATGAGCATGAAGTGCTCTAGGATGATTCCTGTGCAGTTCACGGTATTATATGTTTTGAAATGCAGTCATTGTGCCGTTCACTTACACTTTAATTATTTTCACTGTGTCAGCTGAACCCAATTTTATTGACTTTTCAGGAAGTATAGACACTTGGTCCTTTTTAGAATGTGAAACTAACGTCCACATTTTTATTTTATTCTTTGAGATTTTGTTACACCCAGACCTATGTGCTCAGCACTTGATAGCAAGGGTCTGCAAGCTTTTTCTGTAAAGGGCCAGGTGCCAAATATTTAGGTCTTTGGGGCCACTTACAGGCCCAGGGGGCCTCTCATCTCTGTGGGGGCATCCAGACAACGCCTGAGCTAACGGGCAAAACTGACTCACAATAAAACTTGATGAACACGGAGATCTGAATTTCATACAAATTTCAAGTGTCAGGAAATACTACCCTTCTCTGACTTTTTCCAATCATTTAAATATTTGAAAACCATCTTTTAGCTCAAGGGCTGCAGCATAAACAGCATCTGGTTGAATTAGGCCCTTGGAATGTAGTTTTCTGACCCCCGATTTATTATTTTCAAAGAGGGAAGCTTTCCTTATATGACTTGTGTTTCTCAAAACAAAACTATCTCCCTGGCTTCTGGAGTTTCATAGGACTCTCTTTTATAAAGAACATAAATAAATAAATAAAGGTTTATTCTCAAATTTTTATTTCACAGAAGTGTATTCATCTTTCTCCATCTTAGTGTATTTGGCTCCAAATTGATGTAACTTCTGTAGCTGGCAGAAGAACTTCACTGTAATTGCTGCTGCCTCCGTTTGAAAACGGAACTATGGCAGGATAAGTAAACAGTTTTCAAAGAAGGCAACCAATATGTATCAGTAAAGAAAGCCTCAGTTACTTCGACACTAGGCTTTGCTGTACAGCAGCAATAATCTTAGGACTGATTCTGCAAATACTTGCGGATACATAGGGCTGCTATACGTTTTAACTTAGACATGCAATGAAATTCAGCTCATTAGTCTAAGCTTCTTCTGTAATAAAGGAAGAAACTCAGCATGTTCAGAAGCTTTCCAAAGAGCACACAGATAGTTTCAAACCCAGTGGTTCTTCTGATTCCAAAATATATGCTCTTTTCTCAGCACAGCAACTTCAGGATAGGGGTCCACTTACATTTCCTCAGAAGGAAGGAGGAAACTAAGTATTTTAGCCTCCAGCTCCCAAGTAATTAGTGACAATTTAATTGGAATTTAAGGTGTTTTCACTGCATTCATAAATAATTAACACCAGTGTATAAACGTCTTTGCTCTGCCTGAGAACTGAGAATTAGCAGACAAGCATTGCACAGAATCAGGGTAAAGCAGGCAGTGCCCTCCAGAAGTGTACCTGAGTCCTATCCTTCTGGAAGTGCCCGGCTTATCTGCCCTCCATGCTGGCAGTTAGGGACGCCCGTGCTGCCCGTGGGTTTAACATGGGATTCACGTGCCAGCTAGAGAGTTAGACTAGATGATGTCCCGAGCTCACTGCAATGGTGCTTCTCTAAGTGGAGTCAAAGAAACACTCAGATGCAACTGTGCCCACACACAAACTTTCTCTCGGCCCTGTTAATCACGCAGCTCGGTAACATGGAAAATTTCCAATTATTTGGTGCAAATTGTTAACGTGCTCCATTGTTAACCAAAAGGTTTGAGTCCACCTACAGGTGCCTCGGAAGAAAGGCCTGGTGATCTGCTTCTGAAAAATCAGCCATTGAAAACCTGATGGAGCACATCAATTGCTACATCGATTCTCATTTGTCCAAGTGAGCGCTGAAGCCCATGGCAACACAATGCACTGATGTTACTCCACTATTTGCCTTTATATTGTAGGTTGACTACAAAGCTGGTTAACTAACCCACAGTTCTACAAAGTACAGCAACATTGATCACTTCCTGGATTTACTGTTTCAACAGCAGCTTAAGTCTCTGGCTGCTCAGAAACTTCATTCATTCTATCACCAAAAATTAATATTTATGGTTCATCTAATTTTTGAAATACATAGTCTAAATTCAGAAAAAGTAATTAATTTTCCTGCCGTCTGCCAAGACTGTTTGAACACCTTAATGGTGGAACCAAGAAAACATAACTGCTTTATCACTTGATTTGGTATCTAGAAAGAAATTTTCTATATTCCCAGACATGGGAGAAATATTTCATATAAATATTCGGAAATGACCATTTTTGTACTTCTCCTGAAAGCAGACGTAACATTAAAAAAATCCTTGTAGATATCTCTGTCCAGGTAAGATAGGAGTGATTCTTTATACATATTTATCGTTTTCAGGTTCAAATCTGGAATTTCTTGCCCTTTTTATATGAACAAAAGCCTTTGATGTAAGCTTCCAAAATTCTGGTAATGTGAAGGCTGTTCCGTTTGAGGTATTTGTTTTATCAACTCCGTACGATCAAATAAGCGTCTGTGGCACCTCCCCAAGCAGGCGGTATCTGTGGGCACATTTTGCCCGGTCGTGGGGGGCACACACCTTAGAAAAGATTAGATTCTTCAGGAAGCTCTCTCCCGGGAGCGCTCAGTTATCCCCCCACTGTCAGCAGGGAGGTAAGAATAAACTGGAAAATAAGCTTGTATCTTTGCCAACAGAGATTGTGGAGAAAAATAATAATAATATGTCTTAAGGATGCTGGCGAGAAAGTACCCACAGGCAAGCTGGTAAGTCCCACTGGCTTATCTCCTCCAGGCACCTGCCTGAGTCGGCTGCCACAGCTGCCAGGAGCCATCCAGTGCTAATTCGACATCCCAGTGGGGACCCCCCGGGCCCGAAAGAGCGATTTCCCAGTGTAAATTATGAAATGTGCCTCAAGGCCCACAGATGCATCTCGGGGGAGTGTCAGCCACATGAGTCAGCCCTCCTAGGGACCAGCAACTTTCCTTCTTGTTAAAAAGGCGCAAAGAATAATTTGAAAGCAGTCACACTTTAGGAAAAGGTGGCAGTGGCCGGATTGTTGCCTTCTGCCTTGTTTTTTGTTTGTTTGTTTCTTCGTTTAAATTCACATTAATGCTGCATTTGATTTCATGCGACTCTCTCAGCAAAACTTGCTGTTCTTTCTAAAGTTGTCTGTTTGATTCAGATGGCTGCTTGTTTTCAACGGTCACCTGGCCTATCACTGGATGCCCTGAGTGCTACCTGCAGGCTTCCCGACGTGTGCTGGGGAAACGTCACGGGCAGAAACTGCCCGCAGTGGAGGGAGCCGTGGCAAATCCACGCTTTGTTGCTCTGTTCCTCAGACATCAGGGTCAGACAGTGCAGCCCCCTCCCCAGTCACACTCAGGATTTGGGATCTTCACCTAGGAAAGTTGAGAAGTCACTCGAGGGTTCTGAGAGGGAGTGACACAGTCACGTTATTTTGAAAAGATCACTCTGGCTGAGTGCGAAGAATGGATGAGTATCATGAAAAGAGACGTTCTTAATGATTTGGGAAACCACCTGAGAGACAGTCAAAAAGGGCCCGCTGGTTGGTCCCTGCAGGAGTTCCGACTGAAAAGACGTACAGGGAGTGACCGAGTGGCATTTACTCCAGTGAAGTCACCGCAGCCTGGCCGGGAAGGCCAGACACAAGCTGGTGTTACTCAGTTCTGAGGATGGAGGTTTTATACAGTATCAGTGAGCTCTCAAAACTAAAAAGGCAAGGCAGCTACCACCGTTCCCTTTTTTCCAGATGGGGGCTCAGATAAAGAAGACAGCTTTCCCAAGTGACAAGGCTAGTTAGGGGATGGAATGGGGTCTGGAAATATTGATTCCAAAGCCCATGTTTTCTACCTCAGCACACAGCCTTTCTGTGGAGAAATGCAACCACGTACAGACCAAGCAGTCTTCTTATAAACCAGAAACCAGCTGCTGTCGAGGTGACTCCGACTCATAGGACTCCGTGTGTGCAGAGTGGAACTGCACTCCATTGGGTTTTCAATGGCTGACTGGCTGAAGGTAGATTGCCAGGCCTTTCTTCCGAGGCACCTCTGGGTGGACTGAATCTCCAACCTTTTGGTTAGTGGCTGAGCATGTTTTGTGGAAAACTCCAGCTGCTTTAAAAAAAAAAAAAAATCTCCGCATATTTGGAGATTCATTTCTCATGAGCTCATTCTGCAGTTTCCAGAAGAGAAAGTTCTAACATGGGCAGCAAAAGATGAGGTGGAGTCTAGTCTATCACTGACCCTAACGTGTCATCTTCCATACCCCCCGAAGGGGAAGGTAACACCTTCTCAAGGAATCATATTTTGTCCAAAAATGGTTAACTTAATAAAACTTCCAAATGCTTTCTCCGTGGTGTGCAAACTTCACAATTTTCACTAACAAGGAAGATTGCAGTTAGCCAATTTCTCCAAGTCTGAATCAGATTTTCCGATGTAATAATTATCAGTTGAGCAGTTCTCCATGTCGTACAACACAAGCAGAAAAATGTGAACTTGCTTATGACATCCAAGGTTAATTCATTAAGGACTCATCATACCTGCTTCCCAAACTATTTGAGATTACTGTGTTACATATTAATACCTCTGTCTATATCGAGTCTACAGGGTAAACAATTTGTTTTGTCTAAAGGGGAAAGGGGGGATAAGTTTCAAATTTGCTAATTATTCTTCCCTCTGTGAACATAAACCTCTGTTATCTATTGTACAGAAGGGAGTTGCATGCTTTTTATTCTATAAACGTCCATGAAATGTGGACAGCCCTTGGACTGCTGGGAGAAGTGGTTCAGAGCATGTGAAGAGGAGAGAAAAGCTGGGTGGAAACCAAGAGTCAGGTGCTTGCTAACACAACCCAGCAGCAAGTCATCACTGCAGGGTTATCTGCAGAGCCAGCAGTGGGTGGGGAGAGCCACGGAGGGGAAGCCTGTCCAGGTGGCACAGGTAAGAACCTGCTCTCAGCCTACCTGGCCACCTCAGGGGATAAACTGAGTAGTCAAACGCCCTCTATTGGATGCTTTGATCACCCTTTAAGAAGGTAAATCTCCCCGAATGACTGGTGAATTTACCGCCGATAAAATATTGACACTTGAGTTACTTTTAAAAGGCAAAAAAGGAGAACATCAGATAATACAAGGACTTTGTTTTTGCATCTTCGTTGCCAGCTAACCAAATTCAGTTCTGGATAGGCAGATAGTTTGCAACTGGAAGTGGACGCTAGGAGAATATGGAATTTGAAATCAGAAGATCACAAATCAGGTTATGGCTATGGCAGTTCCAGGTATTGATTACGCCCTTGAACAAGGGGTAACCTTTCCTAACCTTGACTTCCTCACTCTTAAAATGGGGGAAATAGCACCAATCTCTTAAGGTTTTTAGTCAATTAAGACATGTATTTGAAAAGAGATTGATAAATTATAAAAAGGTATATAATGTATTTGGTTTTACTATAGAAACTGGGTAAAACAATTAGAATATACATTTCTCCTACCTCAGGCATCTCCCAACACGCTGCAATCCTATCAACAGAACATTTTGGAACTGGCATGCCCCCAAAATGTGTATTTTTCAATAAAGTCTACACACTTACAACTATCACCAGCTAATCGCCGACGATACACGCACGACGTCAGGATTCTTGCTGACAACAGTTCGTTTATCTACATTTCAAATGCTTTCTAGATAACTTTGAATGTCTTTGGCCAAAGTCTTCTCCGATCTGATTCAATCATCACTGATTTGTCTGTTGTTACGCTCTGGGTGTGGTCAGGAGAGAGCTCCTACTGGGAGGGTGAGTATCAGCTCTGCCACGTTCTTGCTGTTTCTACCTGTCCTTTTAGTGTGACGTTCATTCTGAGATTTCTTTGTAAAACCATCTTTAGCCACTTTTCATTTTAGACGTGTTAAACAGGCAAACAAAATGCCCCTGTCAATCCATCTCCTCTTCTCTCCGGGGATTCTGAGTACCATGTATAATGCATAGCCATGTGACATGTGGAGAAAGTAAATACAAGAAATGACAACCCATCCACTAAGTATAAAACCAAACAACCGAACCCATTGCAATTGAGTTGATTCTGAATCACAGTGACCCTAAAGGACCCAGCAGAACTGCCCCACAGGGATTCCAAGGAGAGGCTGGGGGATACGAACTACTGACGTTCTGGTTAGCAGACGAGCTCTTAACTACTGTGCCAGTAGGGCTCCAAATTAAATACCAGCGATGCTTAATTCATTTTTATTTTTTAGGTAAAAACAGAAGATCTAAATTATTTTTCCAGTGTATACTATTCCATAACCATGTGTTGCAAACATGTTGGGAATCACTCATGCGGATAAATCCAAAGACTGCTAAGACAACAAATACATCTTACTTGAAAAAAAAAATACCCAGAACCACTTAATTCTCTCACACAATCATTTTTATTCCAGTAATAACCAAATTTTTTATTATTATACAGAAATGGTGAATTTCAAAGACTTATGAAATTTCCTCATTTATTGTATTACTCACTTAGGAGATAATACTCACCTGAAACTTCAAAAGATACAGTGTTTTTTTTAATTTTCATAATAGTATCAAATTATAAATATGACTCTGAACTTGTGAAGCGTTCACTTAGGTGAAATTTACTTACATATCAACAAATCTGGAGAGTTGTGTTAGCTTCTATGAAAGGGAACACAAATATCACATTTCATGTGATATGATATATGAAGGTTAATCTTTTTCATCTATGAAATTAGAAGCAGTGTTTTCTGTTTGATCATAATTGACAGTACTTAGCACACAAGCATTCTATAAATATTTGAGGATTTGATCATCGCAGAATCGTGTCAGTATTATTAAACCTCAATATTAAAAACAGTCACTGAACTTGTGTACCGAGTCTCTACGCCACATCACAAAGAGCAGCCCAACTTTGCAATGTGTGGTCCACGTTTCTCTGCCTTATTATCAGACCATATTTGGTTCTGAGAATATGGCCACCATAGCTACTCCTCAGAACCCTTTTCCGCAGTTCATACCTCGCGCAGCCTACCTCTGGCAGAGAAAGGTTTCTGTGACTGAGAATTTCAGATATCCCAGGAACTCATTCCTAAGAAATCCCTTACTAATTGCTGTCACTGAGAAGAGATCTATGTACTCTTAAGGTATAAACTCTTTTTTTTTAATTCCATTAATATCAAGTGAAATGGTATACAGGCAGTCCCCAGATTACTAACAAGTTCCGTTCCTAAGTCTGTCTTTAAGTGGAATTTGTACATAAGTTGGAACAGTTTGGTATAGTTCATATTTAATGTCAGTTAGTCAACTGTTTGCCTTATTATATAGTATGCAGTGTATCTTTCTATACATGAAAAACATTTAAAAAACACTTTCAGATACACTAAAACATCTTTAACATAATAATAAACCACCAAAAACCAAACCCCTTGCCGTCCAGTCAATTCTAACTCATAGCGACCCTAGAGGACAGAGTACAACTGCCCCATAGGGTTTCCAAGGAGTGCCTGGTGAATTCAAACTGCTGACTTTTTGGTTAGCAGCCGTGGCTCTTAACCACTATGCCACCAAGGTTTTCAATAATACAGTAATAATAATAATATCCTGATGCACATCACAAAGTAGTGTCTGTTTATTACCACAAACCATTGTATGTACCTCGAATTTTTAATATAATAGGCTTTATGGGGAGCAGTTCACAACCACGGGTTGTACGAAAGTCAGACATTTGTAACCCGGGGATTGACTGCTTGTTCACGTACATCCCTGTATCATTTTTCTTTGACTTGTTTGTCTTAGTGTGGGTCTTTCTTATAAATAAACCTGTTTTGATGGGCATTAGACTGGCTACTAACGCCAGGTAGTGTTCCAAGGAGGGCTTATCCTAACTCATTTTACCCCACAGTGGAGACGGAGGAGGTGAAGATACCGTGGGTGGAGGAGCGTGCTTTGTGTCTCCACGCACCAGATGGCCCGACGCTGCTTTGGAGCAATGCATTTCTCCTTTGCCTTCCATTAACTGCCATTCGGGGGACAAGAGGTTGTAGTGCAGGTCACAGGTTTAGGGTAAAGGAGTGGGTAGGTCCCCTCAGGGGTCTACACAAACTTGGCTTCTACGCACTGGTCTACCAATCGTCAGTCAAACAAATTGGTCCACCAGGTAAACAATGCAAATGAGCCCGCATCTGGGGAGAACCCACCACAGCACTGATGTAAACTTGTGTTGCTCTTCTTTCGCGTTCACCCAGGAGGACTTTTAGGTCTCTATACCTGAAATGGGAGACCCTGGGTGGTAAAAACAGTTATGCTCTCAGCTACTAGCCAAAAGGTTGGAGGTTTGAGTCCACCCAGAGGCACCTTGAAATAAAGGCCTGGTGATCTACTTCCGAAAAATCAGCCATTGAAAACTCTACGGAGCACAGTTCTACTTTGACACCCATGGGGTCACCATGAATCAGAGTCAATGTGATGGCAACTGGCTTACTGGTTTTATACATGAAAGACTAAAGAGAATTATAAGGCATACCTTAATCTGTGATAATACAGAATGGCCAGTCTTCATAAATATGTCAGGCACTGTGCTCAGAAATTCTACATGCAGAATTTCATTTTATCCTCTCTAGAATCCCATGATGTATGTACCTTTCTACAGGTAAGTAAACCTGAAGAAATTAGGTAATTTCACTGAAGCCACACAGACAGGAAGAGAAAGGCTGGGACTGAAACATAAATCAAGACCATTCACTTTCAACACGTTTTCCTTAAATGTTCAATTAGATAAGAATTCATTTCAGGGATGCCAGGGAGGCACCATCTCCAGCTCATCTGCTTGCTGATGCCTGAAATTCCACCATAAAAGATTTATCTCTTAGGAGGCAGCTACTCAACCTTTATTAAAATGAAAATACCTCCAGCGATGGGATCGTATTAAGCCATATCAATTTTTTACATCTCAGTGTGAACCCAAGTCGTGTTGGGCGAACACTTTCACTGCAACAGAAAATCAAACGTGAACTGACACACATGCAAAAAAACCACATCGTATGTTGAATGACATAACCTAGCGCCATGGCCAGCCTGGTCCCAGCAGAACCTGTATCTTTTTTCTCTAATTCTTGTACATCGCCACCTCCCTCTGTAGCCTCCACCGCCGGGGAGGTGCAGGGCAGCAAAGCTTCAGGAAGAATGAGGGCGACAGCCGGAGCCTTCCCCAAGGGACAGTGTCTTAGTCATCTAGTGATGTTATAACAGAAATACCAAAACTGGGTGGCTTCGGCAAACAGAAGTTTTTCTCTCACAGCCTAGGAGGGTAGAAGTCCAAATTCGGGGTATCAGCTCCAGCTCTCTCTCTGACAGCTCTGGAGGAAGGTCGTTATCATTAATCTTCCCCTGGACTAGGAGCTTCTCAGCACAGGGACCCTGGGTCCAAAGGACGCGCTCTTCTCCTGGCATTATTTTCTTTGTAGTATGAGGTCCCCACTTCTCTCTTTATATCTCAAAAAAGACTGATTTAAGACACAATCTAATCTTGTAGATTGGGCCCTGCCTTATTAACATAATTGCCTCTAATTCTGCCTCATTAACATCATAGAGGTAGGATTTACAACACATAGGAAAATCACATCAGATGGCAAAATGGTGCACAATCACACAATACTGGGACTCATGGCCCAGCCGAGTTTATATACACATTTTGGGGGGACACAATTCAATCCATAATAGAGAGGAAGGTTTTCTTTTGTTTTTGTTTTACCTTCTAGAAGCTGGTCAAAGATCTTTTGCTGCAAAAGACCTCTTCAAAGTGTTAAAAACCAAAGATGCCACTTTGATGACTAAGGCACACTGACCCAAGCTATGGGCTTTTCAGTTGTCTCACGTGCGTGCAAAACCTGCACAATGAAAAAGGAATGTTTAAGGAGAATTGATGCCTTTGAGTTGCGGTGTTGGCGAAGACTACTGAATATACCATGGACTGCCAGAAGAACAAACCAATGTGTCTTGGAAGAACTACAGCCAGAATGCTCCTTAGAAGTGAGGATAGGGAGACTTCGTCTCATGCCCTTTGGACATGTCATCAGGAAAGGCCAATCGCTAGAAAAGGGCACCATGGTTGGCAGGGGTCAGCAAACACGAGGGAAACCTTCAGTGAGATAAACTGACAAAAGAGCTGCAACAATGGGCTCGAACATACCATTGTTCATGCAGGACCAGGGAACATTTTGTTCTGTCATATATAAGGTCATCATGAGTCGGAGCCAACTGAAGGGCCACTAACAAGGACAAGCAGAACCCCCATCCACTCTTGCCTGGTGTCCTATCAGATCAAGTTGCTCCTGAACCAGCCCCGAAGCTGGTCACTCCCTGGCTGTCTCAGAGCTCCCCAACAGGAGGTGGGCATTCTGGCAAAGAGAATGGGGTTCTAGCGACAAGATTAGCACAGAAGTTAGGGTACCTAGGGGCCTCCACGCACCCCTAGGAACTCTGAAAAACACCTGTGCATGGACCACATCCCAGACAACTGAGATCAGAACTGGGGGGGGGGGTTGGGGGGGGCAGAGAAAGGGCAGCTGACCATCAGAGGTGTGAAAACCCCCAGATGGTTTTCACATGCAGCCAGGATCCAGAACCACTCTGGCTGAGTCAGGGAGGGTCAATCTCTGCCTAATCCACGCGGCTGTACAATAACACGGCCAAGCTGGCTCGGGCGACACCCACCTGGCCTTAGAGTCAAAAGCATCAAGCGTTGACAGCGGGAAGAAAGTGAGATGGCACCCTCAACACCTGAGATACGAAACCAAAGACAAGTATCCAGGGACAGATGGATTCCTACTCATAGCGACACTAAAGAACAGAGGAGAACAGCCCCATAGGGTTTCCAAGGAGCAGCTGGTGGATTGGAACTGCTGACTTTTTAGTTAGCGGCCAAGCTCTTAATCACTACGCCACCAGGGCTCCGGAAAACCTAACCCGTTGCCATGGAGTCAATTCTGACTCATAGTGACCCTACAGGACAGAGTAGAACAGCCCCATAAAGTTTCCAAGGAATGGCTGGTGGATTTGAACTGATGACCTTTGGGTTAGCAGCCAAGCTCTTAACCGCTGTACCACCAGGGCTCCAAGACTGAGAAGAAGCAATGTGGAGCAATGTCTCATAGGAAAGAAAATTAGTTTCCTGCCCTTACCTCACTTAAAAAAAAAAAAAAAAAGTCGCAGTAGAACCAACTTCAACCAGGGTGACTCCATTTGTGCAAAGCAGAACTGTGCTCCGTAGGGTTTTCAATGGCTGATTTTTTGGAAGGAGTCACCAGGTCTTTCTTCCGAGGTGCCTCTGGGTAGACTCCAACCTCCAACCTTTCAGTTAGCAGCCGAGGGCCATGTGCACCACCCAGGGACTCCTTAACAATAGTAAAGGCAATAATTATAACTTCCACTTACGTAAAGCTCTTTATTTTTTAAAAGTACTTCCTCATCTATTATCTTTTGCATATGACGTGTTTTTGCTGAATTTAGGAATTTCCAGATTTTGTCAAGTTAAAATTTCTCTGATAAAATGATTACCCTTTATAAAGAATGACCTAGATAAATTGAGATACAGTTCAAGTGTTTGTACTATAAAATACAAATCTCATTTATGGATATGTTTGCTGCTTCGGGAATCAAAATATTGTGGGGCTTTTTAAATTTGTGTGTGTGTGTAATTTAACAAGATTTATCCAAAAATGTTTTGAAAGAATATATAGATAAGTTTAGCTAAGACAATTTTCACACAGAAGAATAAGAGGGGGGATATTAGTTCTGCCTGATATTAAAATATATTTCAGTAACAGAGTATTTAACCATGAGGTATTCATGCAAAAATAGTCAGACAAATACATGGAATAAAATATATAGATAAGAAACTGGTGGTGTAGTGGTTAAAATGCTCGACTGCTAACCCACTGTCCACTCCATGGGAGAAAGATGTGGCAGACTGCTTTCGTAAAGATTACAGCCTTGGGAACCTTCTGGGGCAGTATGACCCTGTCCTATACAGTTGCTACAAGGCAGAATCAACTTGATGGCAAAGGGTTTGGGGTTTGTCTTTTTTTTATTTTTTATTTGGGGGTGGGGGGGTCTTATAGCTCATTCTCCAGAGATTAACATGTTATCATTTTGTTATGCACCCCTCCAGATTTATGTATTGTTTTTTAATAAAAATATCATCTTTTGTTGTTTTTCCAATTTATGTTTTTCATTTCATCTTTCCCGCGAGTCTTTTGAGATCTAACTCATTGTTTTCAAACTGTGATGAGCTATTGCAAAGTACGTCCAACCGATCCCTTCTTGATGAACACGTGTGCTGTTTATAATCCATCACAACGACAGCAATGTGCTAACACATATCTGCCAGCAGGGAATGTTGGGGTGTCCTACTCATACCCATATTTAAACAGGATTGTGAAAATTTTATTAGAAATTTCCAAATATTTTTAAAAACTAATGTTATTCAATTAATGAGAAAACCTAATTTGTTCACAGTTGAAACATGGAGAAGACATAAAAAATAATATGCTGTAAATTGCGAACATGTACAAGAAAAGTTTTCAGCTGCAGTAGGAACTGAAGAGATGCTAAGTTAAACATGGAGCTATAATGTTTTACTCAGAAAAATTTCTTAATAATATTCTAAAAACCTAGTACGCATCAAGAAGTTTAAATGCCTTTATTAATCAATTAATAACTAATTATAAGTATATAAAACGATATTAGATAAATTCCAAAATAAATTTATGAAAAATACGTAATACAGACAAAAGCTTATAATATTAAGTGAAAGGCAATACAAAATCACACCGATATAATGAAACACTTACTGATGAAGATCCAAGACCACAGCCTTCAGGATGGATTACACCTCAACATAAAGAAAACAAAAATCCTCACAAAAGAACCAATAAACAACGTCATGATAAACGGAAAAAAGATTGAGGTTGTCAAGGATTTCATTCTACTAGGATCCACGATCAATACCCAAGGAAGCCGCAGTCAAGAAATCAAAGGACACATTGCATTGGGCAAATCTGCTCCAAAAGACCTCTTTAGAAGTGTTGAAAAGCAAAGATGTCACCTTGAAGACTAAGGTGCATCTGCTCCGAGCCACGGTGTTCTCAGTCACCTCATATGCATCTGAAAAGCTGGACAATGAATAAGGAAGACCGAAGAAGAATTTATGTTTTTGAATAGTGGTGTTGGTGAAAAATATTGAATATACCATGGACTGCCAAAAGAATGAACACATCGTCTTGGAAGAAGTACAATCAGAACACTCCTTGGAAGCAAGGATGGAGAGACTACATATACTTTGGACACGCTACCAGAAGGGACCAGTCCCTGGAGAAGGGCATCATGCTTTGTAAAGTAGAGGGTCAGCGAAAAAGAGGAAGACCCTCAAAAAGATGGACTGACACAGTGGCTGCAACAATGGGCTGAAACATAGCAACGATTGTGAGGATGGCGCAGGACTGGGCAGTATTTCATTCTGTTGTACACAGGGTTGCTGTGAGTCCGAACCAACTCAACAGCACCTAACAACAACAACAACAACGTATTTTAATCATTAAAAAATAAATAAATTGAATTAACTACATCACGTTAAATGTGTTTATGGAAGCAAACGGTCACATCTTTCTTCTGCACAGCTAACTGATCACTGTGCTAGCTCCTTAGCATACAAAGATGACTAAGACAGCATCTCACCCAGACACAAATTATAATTTAGTGTGTTTTGAAGGTATCATTTTGGCCTGACAGTTAGCAGGACTGAGGTTGAACCACCAACCTTTAGGTTAGCAGCCAAGCACTTAACCACTGTGCCACCAGGGCTCCTTCCTACAAAGATTGCTGTTGTTGTTGTTAGGTGCCATCGAGTCAGTTCCAACTCATAGCAACCCTGTGTACTACAGAACAAAACACCGTCTGGTCCTTTGCCATGCTCACAACCGTTGCTGTGTTTGAGCCCACTGTTGCAGCCACTGTGTCAATCCCTCTCGTTGAAGGTCTTCCTCTTTTTTGCTGACCCTCTGCTTTACCAAACATGATGTCCTTCTCTAGGGACTGACCCCTCCTGACAAAACGTCCAAAGTATTTAAGACGTGGTCTCACCATCCTTGCTTCTAAGGAGCATTCTGGTTGTACTTCTTCCAAGACAGATGTGTTCATTCTTTTGGCAGTCCATGGTATATTCAATATTCTTCACCAACACCATAATTCAAAGGCATCAATTCTTCTTCGGTCTTGCTTATTCATTGTCCAGCTTTTGCATGCGTATGATGCCACTGAAAATCCCATGGCTTGGGTCAGGTGCACCTTAGTCTTCAAGGTGACATCTTTGCTTTTCAACACTTTAAAGAGGTCTTTTGCAGCAGATTTGCCCGATGCAATGCGTCTTTTGATTTCTTGACTGTGGCTTCCTTAAGTGTTGATTGTGGATCCAAGTAAAACGAAATTTTTGACAACTTCAATCTTTTCTTCATTTATCATGATGTTGCTTATTGGTCCAGTTGTGAGGATTTTTGTTTTCTTTATGTGTAATTCATACTTAAGGCTGCAGTCTTAGATCTTCATCAGTAAGGGCTTCAAGTCCTCTTCACTTTCATCAAGCCAGGTCGTGTCATCTGCATAACGCAGGTTGTTAATGAGTCTTCCTCCAATCCTGATGCCCCATTCTTCTCCATATAGTTCAGCTTCTCGGATTATTTGCTCAGCATACAGATTGAATAGGTATAGTGAAAGGATGCAACCCTGACGCACACCTTTCCTGACTTTAAACCACACAGTATCCCCTTGTTCTGTCTGAACAACTGCCTCTTGATCTATGTACAGGTTCCTCACGGGCACAATTAAGTGTTCTGGAATTCCCATTCTTCAGAATGTTATCCATAAATTGTTATGATCTACACAGTCAAATGCCTTAGCATAGTCAATAAAACACAGGTAAACATCTTTCTGCTATTCTCTGCTTTCAGCCAGGATCCATCTGACAACAGCAATGATACCCCTGGTTCCACGTCCTCTTCTGAATCCGGCTTGAATTTCTGGCAGTTCCCTGTCAATATACTGCTGCAGCCGCTTCTGAATGATCTTCAGCAAAATTTCACTTGTGTGCAATATTAATGATATTGTTAGATAAAAGATTACAGCCTTGGAAATCCTACAAGGCGGTTCTACTCTGCTGTATAGGGCCACTATGGGTCAGACTCAACGGGACTGCACATGACAACAAATGTTAAGGTGAGCGACATCTTGATGCTCCTGCCCCTGACATCCTGGTCTAACCCACCTGGGTGCCAGACACAAACAGGAAGGCATCATGAATACCTTGTTATTTCTGTGATTATTTTTAGCACCACAGTGAAAATGGGCACCAGCCAGAAATACGGATCACTTCAATTACCTTTGTCTCACTCCACACTCTGGGGTTATTAGATTTCTGCATCACCACAAAATAAGGCTAATCAATCACTATTTTCTGTTTTTTGCTCAGCCTGTCAGGCAGAAACAATACCTCCAGAACACACTAAATGATAATTTCTGTCCGGGTGACAGGCCGTCTTAGTCACTTTCGCATCCTAAGGAGCTAGCTCAGTGATCGGCACAGATTGCTGCTGTTAGTTGCCGTCAAGTCAATTCCTACTCGTGGTGACCCCACGTGTGCAGAGGACAGCTGTGCTCCACGGGGTTTCCAAGCTGTGACCTTTCCGAAGCCTGTCTTCTGAGGCGTCTCTGGGGGTGTTCGAACTGCCAGTCGTTCAGCTAGTAGTCGAGGGCTTCACTGTCTGTGCCACTGAGAGAACCATCAGGCGCTATGCGGGGACCACGCGTTCCTCCACAGCAGCAGGGCCACCGAGAGCAGGGTCTGGAGACGGTTACTCGGGACTCGCCCGCAGACGACTGGACGCTCCTCCAGGCACTCACCCCTTCCTCCCTTTGCGCTGGCCAGCTTCCTGTTTCTCTCCAGACAGAGTGTGTTTGTTCCCCCCACAGAGCTTCTGCTCACTCGGTGTCTCTTCCTTGGACTGGCAGCACGTGGTACCTTTTGGGCTTCCACCCACCGTACGGCTTTTCTCTAGGCGTATTCACACCCTACGGCTCCCACATGACATTCACACACCAGCGTCTTACAGGAATGACGTTTGTCATCTCTCAGTTTCAGAGGCTAGGAACCCAAATCGGCATGTTGCCAAGGCCTGCTCCCTCCAAAGTCTCTGGGGAGAAGGTCCTTTCTTGTCTCTCCAGGCTTCTGGTGGCCCCAGGTGTTCCTTGTCTGGTAGCTGCATCTTCACACACCATCCTTCTCTGTCTGTCTCTCCGTGACTTGCGTCCGGTTTCCTCTTTTATAAGGACACCACTGAGCTAGGATTAGGACCCGCCCTGCTGCCATAGGACCTCATACAGCTTAGTTAATGAGTCCTGCAAAGATCTTATGTCCAACAAGGGCACACACACAGGTACCACGGGTCAAGACTTCAGGATACCTTTTTAGGGGCATAATTCAACCCATCACACTAGGCATCCGTTTAACTTCTCTTTACGCTATTAACTACTTCATTCTCTTTAATGTTGTTCAGCTATGAGAGAACGGGAATCCGACTTGTCAAAGCTCATCTTTCGCCCAAGGTCAGGTCACAGGACACTGCCTGTTGTCGGTCACATTCTCTCCCCCAGTTCATGAAATGTGGCCAACACACAGTCACGTGGCAGCGAGCGTGGCTGTAGACTCAGCACCTTGGGTGTCTGCTGGCAGGGGACGTCCCGTTAGAAACGGTGGCAGTCCCAGCAGCCTGGCATAGCTAGGGCAGTGACCATCTGGTCCACCAGAGTGCAGGGACTCCGCCAGAAGCAAGGACTGGCTTACCACCCTCACCACCCAATGCTTAGAATGGTGTCTGCTGCATGCTCTATGTGTAAGCCAGTTTGTCAAACTGAAACATTAAAGATTCATTCTTGCATGCATTCAGTAAGCATTTATTAGTGCCTGCTACATGCCCGCCCCTAGCTGGTGCAAACAGTTTTCATTCCACTATTAATCAAAAGGTTTGCAGTTCAAATTCACCCAGCAGCACTTCGGAAGAAAGGCCTGGCAATCTGTTTCTGTGAAGATTACCGCTAAGAAAACCCTGTGGTGAAGTTCTGCTCTACACACATGGGGTTGCCATGAGTCAGAACTGACTCTACGGTAATGTGTACAACATGCCAGCACTGTACTTAGATACCGCGGGTAAGGTGTGCAGGTTCTAACTCCAGTCAGACTGGAAGAGGAGACGCACACACAGTGGCACGCAGGATCAAGTCTGGCTGTGATCAGTGCTATGAGGATTATCTGTCTCCTCCAAAGCTACTCCTCTGCTTTCCAAGTAAATGCCTGATTCTAATTTGCTCCCCACGTAGCTTCTCTAAAGGGAAAAAATATGGTCATTAGTAGATACACAGGCCTCGTTACGACTATAAATAAATAACAGGACAGTCTGGTTTATACATCAGCCTCTTGGAATGTGCTTAGCATGTCTGCATTCATTCTCACTACTGCCGTTGCCACCTTGGCCCAGAAATCCTCGGGTGTCGGGGGCTGTCCTCCACATCCTAGTATGTTCGGTAGCATTGTTGCCTTGGCCAGACACCAGCAGCGACCTCCCCCAGCTGTAACGAACAAAAACACCTCCAGGCATTGGCGAACGTCCCCTGGAAAGGAAACTGCTCCCAGGTGAAGAATAGTAACTCAGACAATCTAGTACCCATGGGAAACTCAAAACCCCCCTTCCCACCAACAGGGGTCCTCGAACAGCGTTCCATGGACTAGCGGTGTGCTCCCACTCACCCCTGTGGTACAAACGGACAGTGTCCATCGGTAAGAGACTATGGAGGCTCTCCTAAGCCAGCCTACAGGGTCTTCTGGGGCTCACTTCTAGCCACAGGCAGTTTGCCAGAAAGGGACAGTGTACTAGAGTCTGAGTACTAGGAGGGTCTGGCTCAGCAGCTGCTGTTTTCTTGGTTGATGTAAGAGCCGTCTGGGGCTTACAGGATCTTCTGCACCTACCTAGAAGAAAAGGGTTTAAAATGGCACATGCTTTAGGCATTTTACTTTAAAAGTTTGTGCTCATGTGGTGGTGGTGGGGGGGTGTGCACACCCACATAAAAACACACACACACACACACACACACACACACACACACGAGTTTCCTTTGATCTTCAGCTTTAGAAATACCCTGCTACAAAAATATGGACTGAATCAGACTCCTTGTGGGACGTACTATCTGTATTCCTTATTTTATATTACTCTTCACATCATCAGCCTTCTATTTTCAGAGGTTTCACTTATGCAATTGTAATTTGCTATTCTGAACTAAAAAACAAACAGATACTGCTTAAAAACAAAAAAACAGGGCATTTGAAGTAAGAAGGCCTGAGTTTAAATCCTGTTCAACGAGTGTGTGGCCAGCATAACCTTGCTAAGTCACTGCTTTCAAGCATCATTTAAAAGAAATCTATAACGGAAAGATAAAAATAAAACCTACTCTGTTCTTAAGTTTGAAAGTGTTCTGTAAACTGTGAGTGTCCTGAATGTGCCAGATGATGATTATAAACATAAAAGCAGCACGATATGGGAAATTATGTCTACTTGATACACAGAGGAGAGAGAACTGACGTTGGGCGGACGTGTGTACTGAGTACTGGCCCCACCTCTGATACACAGCATGTGCAGCCTCCAAGTCCAGACATTAGGAGTGTCCCGTGTCAACAACAGAGTCCCTGGGTGGTGTAAATGGTTAACGCACGTGGCTGCTAACCCAGAGGCTGGAGGTCGGAGTCCACCCAGAGACGCCTATTAAGAAAGGTGCAATCAAGTCAGTGGTGACTGGTGTACCCACAACAAATCTCCTTAGAGGTCAGGGACTTAGAGTGGGTCACTCAGAGCCAAAGCCGAGTCATCAGGGCTGCAGGCGCCAGGTGTGCAGGTAGAGGCCCCTGATTTGAGAGCACCAGACACTCCGATGGCTCCAGGGTGGATGCCCGCTGACGTGGATGGGGCAGCACCGTTTAGAAAGAAGTGATTAAAAAACAAAGAAAAAGGGACAGCCCACCCTTGCTTGTGATCAGGGCTTCCAACCTGTTCATCCAGATGCAAACCCCTGCTGAGAATCTGCGTTTCTAACAAGTTCCCAGGCGATGCTAATGCTGCTAGTTTGGGACCATTTCTGAGACCCACTAGTAGAGCAGTGGTTCTCAACATTCATTATACCTAAGAATTCCCTGGGATCTTGTTAAAAATGTAGATTCTCATTCAGTAACTCTGGGGTGGAAGTGAAAATTCTCAGCAGGGGATTGAACCGGAGGGAACTGGTTCAAAGCCCTGCTGCCAGTGGACTCCTGCTCTGAGGACTCACACCTGGCCGAGGCGCTGCCTGTGTTTACGCAGAACCAGTTGGAATCGCTTCTCCCTCAGTAGATCCCCTCCATCCACAGAGAACGGACTGCTGCGCCAGGCCCTGTGCAGCCGGGGACTGTCATGGGGTGGAACGGCCTAAGTGCCAGCATTCTCCGCTCAGACTGGCACACCACACTGCCCGAAGAACAAGCGAGGATGCTCCTCCAGGACCGGCGAGTCCATGGCCATTTAGTTGGAAGCATCCGGGGTGGCAGTAGCGGCTCACCTCCTCTTCATGTTTGTGTACCATGTGGCATCAGACAGACCCTTCCTTCTGTGGGACGGCGGCGCCCACGTCACAGAAGAGCAGAGCCTTCCCTGATGTTCATCCAGAAACAGCTTCTGAGCGGAGCGCCTCCGTGGGGACTGCTGTCAAGACCCATTTCTTAGGCATCTGCAACGTGGCCCAGGAGGCGGACAGGAGGGGCCTCTTGTACCCGGAATCGCCTGGCTGGGTCATTCCAGGTGCTGAGTCAGAACTGTCTGGCAAGTCTACTGTGCCTTTAAAATAGAAATATTATCTGACATGTAGAACTTGTATGTTGACTCTATGCCAATGACTGCAACTAAGCCCCCAACAGGCCTGATCTCAGTCAATACTCACAGCTACCTGAAACAGGTACCACCATCATGCCCATCTTACAGGTGAGGCAAATGAGCCCAGGGCTCTAGCACCTGCCCAAGGCCTTACCCATGGAGACTGAACAAATGTTCCTGATTTTGTAGCCAACGATAGTAATTCTCTCCCTTACGCCTGACTGGCACAGTTCTTTATAGCATTGACATATGTGCACTTTATTCTCATTATATTTTGTAAAGACTAAAGACAGTTTCACTGCCCCATTTTCCAAAGGAGGGAGGTGAGGGTCACAAGGTTTAAAGGACTGGATGATAGAACAGAGAGGGCTTTCACTGAAAGCCACAGTCCCTGCTAACCAAAACCCGCTCAGAGGCACCTCAGAAGAAAGGCCTGGAGATCTACTTCTGAAAGGTCACAGCCATTGAAAACCCTGCAAAACACAGTTCTACTCTGAAACGCGGGGCCTGCTGCCCAGGAAATGGGTATTCCTCCCCTGCTCTGCTCTAAACACAAGAAAATCTCCCCAATGTATAAAATGCATGGACGACCAACCATCACGAGCGTAAAACACCCTAAGACAGCAAAGGTTTGAGCTATTACTGTCCGTCATTTTCCCCAATGATTTGTGTTTCAGACGAGGGTTCTGAAAACTGCAGCCCATTTTTGTAAATAAAACTTTATTGGAACAGAGCCACACGCATTCATTCAGGCATTGTCTGTGGCTGATTTTAAGTTACAACTACAATAGCAGAGGTAAGCCATTGCAACAGAGACCATCTGCCCTGTAAAGTCTAGAATATTTACTATTTAGCTCTTAACAAAAAAATAAATAATTACCAGCCCTGGTTTTAGACTACAAAGGAATTCTCTTCTCATATCTGACTTAAGAAGGAATGTGAGTAAGATTTTTATTGACTCTAAAATATTAGGATACTAGAAGGAATTTTCAGGAATTATACAAAACAATGGCTATATTTCATTTAAGACTTGCCCTGAAGAAGATAATCAAACAAAATGTAGCACACATAAAAATCATACAAAGCATGTTTCTATTTGTTCTCACAAATTCTTCCTTAAAATATGATTGAATAAAAAGCATATCTTTTACAAAAAAAAACAAAAAACAAAAAACAAATTAAAATAGTTTCATCATTTCACACTTTTTATGGGGGCTTTTGAAGCTGTGGCGTGAATTTAATTAAGATAAGAATTAAAATATGACAGAAAATAGTAAAATTATGTCAATTATCTGCTAATTAGATAGCCTGATAGATTCATCAAAACAATAATCTTGTGTTTTTCTGTGTAAAATACTTGAAACCATATGGGGTCACTCAGCACTGCTGAGATGTGACTCAGAGCTAAAGTATAAATAAAATGCTCAGAAATTGCTTGGTTTCAGGGAGAAGGCTTGATGCTACGTTTGGACTTGGTGACCAAATACGGCTTAAAAATATCTTGCAAGCAAAGGTGTTAAACTCCTTTTGTGTACTTGTGATTTCTGCTAAATTAATTAAAAAGCAAATCACAAGATACCACATCCTGAGGAAGAAATATTCAGCAAATGTCACTAGAGAAATTTCTGGAGGACACCATAATATTTTCAAGCAGCCAATGCTTTGATTTGACTCCAAATCAATGTATGCATTTTTATTGTTTGCACAGTCACCGCTTCCCCTAAATTGTAGTCTCCTGACCTAGGACGGTGGCGTCTGGCACCATCCTTGGTAGGTGGCCAGGAAGTGTCTGTGAATGAATGAATCTCTCTTTTGTGGTTATTGAAGCTTCACAGTTTTTAAACTAAAACACAAAGTTAAATGTGAGTTAAGTGTGGAACACTGTGCTTTTCTTATGATGATGAAATACACTGTAATACTTTTGTGAGAAGATTAAACAACCTGGGTTTAAACGGCTACCCTTAATCCATTGCGCTGGAACTCTACTTCAATGAATATATCCTAATGACATCATAATGGATTTTTGCCAAAAAAAAAAAAAAAAAAAAAAAAAGATTCTAAAACAAGTTTTGAAAATATGAAAAATTATTTTTAAAACTTCATCTTCCTTCTGTATTACAAATTTTAATGCTGCTGTTATTATTGCCAAGGCAATTTAGCAAACTGGGATGGATTAATCAGAAGAATTATGAGACTGAAGGGATTCTAGGTTGAACTTCTTATAAGTCATTGCTAAAATCCAGCAACATTCCTCCATTCCTGGAGAACAAGCCATCATTTGACAGGGAAGAGGAGACAAAACACCCACTCGCCCACTCGTTGCAACCAGCCCCCTTTATCTAGCGAGGGTCTGTGTGCCAGGCACTGTGCTAAGTGCTTTAGAACAGGAGTCATTCACTGTGAGGACGGAGGGTCTCCCATGCCATACAAAAGACATACGCTGTTGGCAATAGGGCTAAAGAAGGACATGATTAGGTCTCTGATTTAAAGAGGATCACCATCGTGACAGTGTGGAGGAAGGATGGGGTTGTGCGGGGAGGGAGAAAAGCCAGTTAGAAGATTCTGGTAATTGTCCACATGAGGGTCATGAACTCTGGAAGGAGACAGAGGTGAAGCCAGAGAGATGACGTGTTTGGAGCCTCTGTATTTTACAAACAGAGCAGCTGTGCAAGATGCTACAGTACTGGGAGCTGGGAAGCACACGGGCCAAGGTGGACTTCCCTGAGGGAGGCTGCGTGTGAACGCTGGACCCGTGGGGATGATCATGGTTGGCCCTACAGTATGGAGCCCACTGGTGAGGGTGGCTGTCGGAGTGCATGTACAGAGTGAGATGGAATTATGTTTATATTTGTTTAAGCGATTTTTTAAATCTGTGTACCCTTTCAGTACAAAAGACCTCTTTAACGTTGTAAAAAGCAAAGATGTCACTTTGATGACTAAGGTGGGCCTGACCCAAGCCATGATGTTTTCAACCTCCTCATATGTATGTGAAAGCTGGACAATGAATAAGGAAGAGAGAAGAATTGATGCGTTTATACTGGGGTGTTGGCAAAGAATATTGAATATACCGTGTACTGCCGAAAGAAAGGACAAATCAGTCTTAGAAGAAATACAGCCAGAATGTCCCTTAGAAATGAGGATGGTGAGACTTCGGCTTGCTTACTTTGGACACGTCATCAGGAAAGACCAATCCCTAGAAAAGGACATCATGTTTGGTAAAGCAGAGGGTCAGCAAAAAAAGGGAGACCCTCAATGAGATGGACTGACACAGTGCTCACCAATAACGGACTCAGATTTACCAACGATCGTGAAGATGTAGCAGGACCAGGCAGTTTCCTTCTGTTATACAGAAGGTCAGCATGAGTCAGAGCAGACTAGACAGCAACAGACAACAACCTTTCAGAACGTGAAGAGTGATCTTCTTACTCTCAACACAAAGACCTCAACAGTAGCATACAACGTTATGGCACTGGGCTTTTCTTGGACTATGATTTATGTAATCTGAATTCTGTCTCTTTTTCCCAAAGAAAAAGTCACAATACTTTGGAACAAACTTTCAAATTCCCAAGAGTTTTAATTTGGTGGGCTCTCTTGGCAGGCGTTAGTTAGGTAGTTGGCACCTGGCACGCCGCTTCTTAGTAAACTCCCTCCCCTTATCCTGCCCGTAGGACAGGACCCCATCGTACCTCTCCCTTCCACACTCTGTGCTGCGGTCCCAGCTGCCCAGAAGAGTCCCCGTGGAAGGCTGATGGCTTTGATCACTAAACAAACAGGACAGCTTCAATGACACCCTTCTCCCTCTCTGCCTTGCAAACTTCCACGTGGGTCTTTCCAGAGTTATCTCAGCTGAGTTTCACCCAAAAGAACACAGGTGGCTGTTGGGCTCTTCTTGTGAATCTTTTGACCAGTCAATCAAATAAGACGGCTCCTGTGAATAATGCACGTGTGGCTGGATAGTGTCTTTTGTTCCCTTGTGAAAGAATGTGAGCTATTTTTCCTCCTGATTCTCTTCCAAGGAAGGAGCTAAATGGACCGTCCTGTCCTTGAGCTCTCTTCTTCTGGGGGTTCGAGGGATGCAAGCTGGAAAAGCAGGCCGCCTGCACCCTGGCGCTGTTTTGGAGATGGAGGTGGAGGAAGAGATTCAGACACAGGGGAGCAAAGGAACTCGGAGAGGGGAGAGGAGGGAAGGAGGTCACTCAACCTCAGAGAGTAGGGCAGCATACCTGCCTCGTCAGTGCTGGGTCCAGGGGTTTGGGTCGGCCTGTTTGTTTAAATTCTTGTGTGTGGAAGATCCCTCAGGTCTGATCCTGGGTTAGCTAGCTGGCTGTAGCATGCCCGTGAACGATGGCCATGAAGTGTGGTGGTCCTGAGACCTGCCGGGGCCAAGTGCTACAGTAAATGGTGGAGGACCACACACAGCAGCAGTCACTGGTTGCAGTAAGACCAACGGGATCTTCAGCAAACACCTCAGACTAGGAAGAACTATGGTGAACACCCCGGACTAGGAAGGAACTATGGTAAGCACTTCAGACTAGGAAGGAACCATGGTGAACACCTCGGACTAGGAAGGAACCATGGTGAACACCTCGGACTAGGAAGGAACC
>NW_004444029.1:2764107-2770799 GCF_000243295.1 Trichechus manatus latirostris
ATGGTGAACACCTCGGACTAGGAAGAACTATGGTGAACACCTCAGACTAGGAAGAACTATGGTGAACACCTCGGACTAGGAAGAACCATGGTGAACACCTCGGACTAGAAAGCACTATGGTGAACACCTCGGCCTAGGAATCAGGCCCTTCTTGTTTTCAGGAAACCTTATACACAACCTGGATTTCTGTTCAAGCCAGTTGTTGTTAACTGCCATTGAGTCAACTCAACCTTATGTACAACAGAACAAAACGTCCAGAACAAAACGTCCGGTCCTGCATCATCCTCACGATCACCGGCACGTTCAAGTCCATAGTGGTGGCTACTGTGCCAATCCATCTCACTGAGGGTCTCCTACACCCTCAATGGCCCTCTACTTCACCAAACACAATGTCCTCTGTCTTAGTCCGGAATCTCCACTGAAACCTGTCCATCATGGGTGACCCTGCTGGTAGCTGAAATACCAGTGGCACGGCTTCCAGCCTCACAGCAACACGTAAGCCACCACAGTACGACACTGACAGATGGGTGGTGGCTGCTCAACTCTCGGCAGAGTTAAAAGCTCTCCCAGACTTGGATGAGTTTGAATTTTTTGCTCAGCTGAAGCTTTGAGTAACTATAATGTTATTAAGAACAAAGAAATAATGTGGTGTTTCTGCACTGGACTGCTATGAATTTGTAACTACCATGCATTTGGAAATGTATCTTCTCTTGCTTCAACAATCTCTAGGAGGGCAGGGATGGTGGTTTTCCCACTTGATACGCTTGGATTCTGGCATGAAGTCTATGATAAACAAATGAGAGTAATGTAATCAATAAATCACATGAAATGCAGCAAGTTGGGATTTCTTGCACCATTGTTCCTTTTGATTGTAGTATCCAGGGGATATGTGCTTTAGAGGATTTATATACCAATATAACATATTTTTCCTATAGTAGCTAAGGTTTCAAGTTCTCATTCAATGACAACCTTTAGCAGTTATAATTGACACCAAGAAGAGCATTAAGTATGGAAACAACACACAGCCAGGTGTAGCTGGACTCCAGCTGGTGGCCTCTCTCCCCACCCTGTGTGTGACTCAGGGAAAGTTTCAGAGCTGAACAGCATCACCACAATATCAATATACTCCACAAACCACAGTCACCAGAGAAGGGTTTAATGTCCATTTGATGGGCAAGTAAGGGCCCTGGATGGCCCACACAGTTTGCAGTCAACCTCTGACCTAAAGATTAGCAGTTCAAACCCACACAGCAATACCATGGAAGAAAGGCTTTCCAGTCTTCTTCCTAAAAGATGGCGGCCAAGAAAACCGTATGAAGCAGTTCCACTCTGTAACACATGGGGTTGCCATGAGTCAGAACAGACTGGATTTTAAGGAACAAGAACATCAAACAGAATTCAGCATCTCCCTCTGAGGAAACCCTCAGGGGGTGTCTTCCCTTCCTCCCTTCTTTTGGGGTCTTCTCTCCTCCCCAGCCCCCTCCCCAATCTCTCTTTTTTTAATATGAAGCTGTTGAAGATGGTCCAGGTTCCTTTTTTTTTTTTTTTTTAAATATCCAAACACCTATCACTTTACATTGTTTTCAAGTATGCAAAAAGCTATTACACTATATTGAGAAGAACTCTGCACCTAGGCAGGGAAAAAAAAATCCATCAACGTGGAATCTTCCCAAGAAGAGATGCACCGCGTGTGGAGTTGGGGTCGGGAGGCCTGTGAGGAAACAAACATTCTTCTTTGCTGTCACAACAGCTCTCTTGTCCCATATGCAGTTGTGACAGAGACTGTTTTTTTCACACCGGTCCTGTCAGCTTCTCTTCAGAGCAGTTTTTCTATTGTCTTGTTTTTTCTGCTTAGCAGTTCGTACTTTTGACTGCCACATATTCTGCCGCAGGAAGCAATTTAAAACCTTTTTTTCTCTTTAACATTACAACTCACTCATGGATAGAGCTTATAACAAAAACAATTTTTGAAGAGATAGAGAACATCAGTCTCTCCACATGTTAAATTTCATTCCAAAAATGAAAACTCACGCTGTGGTTCCAAACGACGCCTTATCTCCCAGACTTGTCAATGTTTTTGGTTGAAAGCCGCTGAAACGAACTCTGGTGGATATGGACAGAAAACGAATTTCTTCAGAGCAAATTGTATTAGACTGTGGAATAGCTAGATGGCTTTCAACTACCTGCTCAGAAAACCAGCACAAACAAGGAAAGCTAGACAGGCAGAATCAGCACCGAAAGGCTCCACAGGACTGTCTGGAGAAGGCACGCTTGGGTCTGCTTCTCAACACGGGATGCTCCGGCTTGCGGGGCCCCTGGTCTGAGGGTCAGTGCTCACCAGAGGCTGCCGGTATGGGGGGCTGGGGCGGCTGGGAGCCCCGCTCCTTCCTTGGTTCTCAGATGGACACCTAGGCTAACTGACCCTGGGCTACGTGCTAATGCCCTAACTCTCCCATCAGTGTGTCAAGGTAATTCCATTGAACCCAAAGAACGATTATAACTACTTGATAGGGAGGCTGGGAGAAGACACCCTTGCCTTTTTAAACCCTTGCCCTTTTTAGGATTCTTCCCCCCAACACCCATAGGGAAGAATCCTCCAACATGGGAAGGTGGTTCAGCAATCCTTGAAGAAATAAAACGATGCCGTGTTCCATGACTGCAACACCACCGTAGGGTGGAATTTCCAGACCACATCTGTCTTAAAGGCCGGGTCACCTAGTACTCTAGATCTGAAAGTATACACAAATAACGGTCTACTTACAAAGTTTCGGAACATGCCTCTACCATCTCCAACCCCAAATGACACCAGTGGTGGGTCTGTCTTGCCATGATCCAATCTGTAAATTATAATTCTATTTGTGTAACATCTTGGAATAAATATGCCATACATATGTATATAGATACTATATAAGATATATACACAAATATATATATATTTTTAAGTAGAAGAGGGGTTTTTCCTTTTAGCATTCCCAGAGTCACTCCATGCTCATGTTAAATAAACAATTTTATAAGCTTTGGTCTTTTTTCCCTTTCAGCCTCTGCTGACTTAGATAAGCAACTGGGATCTTTTATTCGGCCTCGTAATGAATGTATCTCCTCATTTATTCTCCCTGGAATCGAGGGAATTCGAGGCCGTTGGCGTCTTTGTGGTATAATGATGAGATCAGCATTTCCAGTACCGTAAGTGGTCTGGGATCACCTCTGCAACATCCTGTTTGTACTCACCCTTCCCTCTCGGTAGCCCTCCACCATCTGCCTCCTTCACACTGTGTCTTCTCGGGAACTGATGCCTCCGGAATTCCATTGGCTCTGGATTCTTCTCCCGCTGGCTTCCCTGCATTCCGCCCAGTATTTATCATTTCAAGTCCCCTCCCTCCATCTCGTCTCGCCAGACAGTTCCTCACACCATTTCTATTTCCTTGTGTCTCTCACGCCAAGGTCAAAGTTTGGATCACTAATTTTTGCTCACTAGGCTGAGAGATTTTGCCAGAGAAAGCCAAAGAAACATGTACAATCACACAAATGTACTAGACCCTACATCTACTGGGCACTTATTCTTCTCACCGACCTGAAGCCAACTGTTTTACACAAAGACTTTTAAAGCTTCTGTTGTTTTCCTCACAGTGGAGCGTCCCAAAATGAAAACACTCTCTCGCTCGCTGGTCCCATCCCGGCCCTGCCGAGGAGAAGGCGGTCACCGGGGAGGTCCTGCCGTTGTTTCGGTTGCTGAGTGCCCAGAAGTCGATTCTGACTCACAGTGACCCCGATGTGCAGAGCAGAGCTGCTGCTCGGTCAGCTTTTCCCATCTGTCATCTTTCCAGGACGAGCTGCCAGGTAGGTTCAAACCACCAATCTTTCAGTTAGCTGCTGAGCGCTAAATCACTGCACCACCAGGCTCCTCAGGGTCCTAGTGTCTCAAAAAGGGCGGAACCTTCAAGTCACAGGCTTTCAGCGCTGACTTGCCTGAAGCACAGCAGCACAGTGACCACATACGCTCATTTCTGTAGCTCACTTGCCCCATCATTACATTAAGATAACTGCATCTAACTCATAAACCTCGTCGCTGTTGAGCGGACCCCAACTCATGGTGACCCCGTGTGGGTTAGAGTAGAACTGTTCACAGGGTTTTCAATGGCTGGTTTTTCAGAAGCAGATCGCCAGACCTTTCTTTCTATATGTGCCTCTGATTTGACCGGAACCTCACCCTTTCGGCTGGTTAGCAAGCAAGCACGCGAACCGCTAGCTTATAAAACTGTTAGAATTACTCTTCCTGTAATTTCTTGGGCTCAGAGAATAATTAATTTCCCCGTCATTTAAGTGTGGGTGGACATTGAGACTTTCCTATTTTCCATTTCTGTTAACTTTTAGAGATCCATCTTCGACTCTCTTTAATTGGCTTCACAAATGCCATTTCATAGATGACTTCTGATCCCCAACTGTGTCCTTGACCTCATTCCTGATCTTCATTTCTCTATAAAGTGAGAAAAATGAAACATACCCTGCTTTGTCTCCCACCCTACGAAGGGGCGAGAAGTGGATTTTTACCTAAATAGTTAATCAGGCCACGCTTTACTAAATGTTTTCTCAGAAAATAGAAGGAACAATCTGCCTGTGAGGTTAGAAAATGCTGAATTACTTTATACGAAAACCTGAGATTACACTTTTCTGTCATTTTTCTTGTGTCTTTCTCCTGAAATGTTCAGGTTAGAGAAGAGAAGAAATGGAAATGCAGTTAAGAGTAAGGGCTGACAGGACTGACAAGTCAGAGGGGATACAAGACCTTTTTACAAACGGGGCTTTGAATTGTCATTTAGCTTTAAGTTGTTTACACAGCAATAAAATACATTCCTCTTTATGGGGTGGTTAGTTGTATGTGTCAATACGGTAAGGCTCTGGGGTTCAGGTGTTTGGTCAAACACTAGTCAAATTCATGCTGTGAAGGTGCCTTGTACAAGTGGTTAACTTCCACAGTCAAATGACTTTGAGTAAAGCAGATCACCCATAATACTGTGGGTGGGCCTTATCCAATCAGTTGAAGGTCTTAAGAGTTAAAAAATCTGAGGCTGGGAGTTCTTGTAAAATGGCGCTCTAGGCAGAAGCACCACACTGTCCCTCCACAGCAAAGATCCGAAAAACTAAGCTGAACAGAGAAAACAACAATCCTGAAACCCTAAAACATCAAATGAAGAGATAAAGAACTCAGTGAAGCACCAAATGGAGTGAAAAAACTGACAGAGAATGGAGAGCAAGGACAGATTCATGCAGAGGTCCCCTACCAACTAACGCAGCGCGGATCCGCCATCTTGGACTCCTATCAGAGACCAGCAAACAGGGGGTACGAGAAAGCAGCTTCACGGAGCTTCCAGCAGGAGACAAAACAACCGGTAATTTGCGATATACGCTGTCCCACCCCCCCACCCTTCTTCACCCTGACTCGGCCTCCTCTGCTTCCCGTGGCCACAATCTCTTGACTGGGAAACACTGCCTGCTTGGACTCCACACACCTGAACGGGCCGGCTCTCTGAGTGCCATTTGTTGGCTGCTGGTGTTGCTTTTTTCTGCTTCTTTTGATTTCTTCCTTACCTCTCACCACCTCCCCATCCTTTTGCTCAAGTACCTGACTCCGTACGCCATCTTTGCTTCTTCCTGAGGGGCTGTGGAGCTCCGTTCAAGTGTGGAGCTGCTTCCCAGTGTGGGCTGCCATGCTGGTGGGATCGGGAGGATTTTGTTCGTTTGTTTTGAATTGTTTGTTTGTTTTCTTTTCCTTTTCTTGAGTTGGGAGCCCTTTCTGGCCAGGCGGTGATGACTGGCAAGGAGACTACCCCTCGACTTGCGCAGACATGCAGAGGGATCCCTGAGGGCATTTCTTTTTTTGTTGTTTTTTTTTTTTCTTTCTGTTTTTTTGGGGGCTTTTCTTCTTCTTTTTTATTTTTTTCAATTCGTTTTGTTTTCTTTTCCCTCTTTTTCCCTTTCTGTCTTTCTTCATTACTCAGTTTCTCATCTCTCTATATCTTCCTTCTCTTTCTGATCCCTGAATACCAGGCATTGTATACCTCTACGCCTTCTAGCCAGGCTGTATTGCAACACCTGAGAGCGACTTCCCCAGACCTCATAGCTGCACCGGTGGGATTCCTGGGAACTTTGTGGTTCTTTAACCTTTCTGATTTTTATTTATTCATACTTTTCTTTTCTTCCTCTTCCTCTTTCTGTTTTTCTCCATTTCATAGTCTCTCATCTCTCCACTCCAATGGCAAGCTCCCCTAGCATTCTTTTTTGTTTGTTTGTATGTATGTTTTTCGCTCCTGTTCCTCTCTCCTCTCTCCCATATCCATCTTAGCTCCACACATAACAATCTCCCCGCTGCATCCTGCCTACCTTCACTGTGCGCTTAACATCACACCACCAAGCAGCACAGGCATGGCCTACTGAAACCTGCCCTACACTGATTACTGACCCGCCCTGGTGGCTGCAGTAAGTGCCACAAACAACCTGTCCCAGTAACAACTCCTCTTCAGCTAGACCTGCCCTGCTGTACCATATTTGAGTGACTGACCCTGCCAACTGGAGAAGGAGGTGAAAAGTATTGTGCCCACAGACGAGCAAACAACAAAGAACACACAGTCCGCCTGCTCAGACACAGTCAAATTTAAAAAAAAAAGGGGACGAAACAAACAAATCTACAATCAATA
>NW_004444029.1:2777428-2838535 GCF_000243295.1 Trichechus manatus latirostris
CAGCACAATTGGAAGAGCGTAGTCAATGTCACTGAACTGTGCCTGTAGAAATTTTTGAAATGGTGTATCTTTGACTATGTGTATTTTCCCCCCAAAAAAGGTTGAGAAGTTAGAGGGTTGAAATGTTGTGGGGTTGTTAACCAATGTCATAAAACAATACGTGTACTACTGTCTCATGAGAAACTATCTGTTCTGTAAGCCTTCACCTGAAGTACGATAAAAAAAAAATCTGAGGCTTCGGGGAGAAGAAGGAATTCTCCCTCGAGACTGTGATGTAAAACCCTGCCGGAGTTCCTGGCCTGCTGCCTAGATCTTAGAATGAAGACTGCAACATCAACGCCCGCCCCGGTTCCAGCTGCCTTCTCCTTCATTGACTCCAGAGTTGCCAGCCCCACAATCATCTCGTGAGCCAATTCCTTAATATGTGTGTGTGTGTGTGTGTGTATATATATATCCTACTTGTTAAGTATATATCCTACTTGTTACGTTTATCTGGAGAGGCCAGACTGATAGGCTCGTCAAGCCTTCCATCGTGGTTGGGCTGGGTCTGTGAACATGTAGGAAAAGAGCAACTGCTGGGCGCCCCTCAAGGCATGGAGAAAGAGGGAAGCACACACGGAAGCCCGTCCGCCAGACGAGGAGGCCCTGGTGACAATGAAGGAAGCAGAGTAAAAGCCCCTGGGAGTTTGGAAAAACTCTGGGGGATTTCAGAGGACTTTCAGTAATGAGTGCGGTGGAGATCTGAGCAATTAATATTAAAGTCTTAAGAATCAGAGAGTTAAAGTGATTCCTACACGTATTTGTTGCATATTTACAAACACATTGTTCTTACCTCAAATTCAGTATTTCTAAAAGTAGCATTATTTTACTTAAACAATGTCCACAGTTAGATATCTCTTATTTTTATCACAGCTACCAAAATGGTGACATCATTTTTTAACCCTAACGTTGCCACTGTTTCATGTTCTTTGTAACAAATCTTCTGTTTTTTATGAAGCTGGTCCAAGAATAGTTACCATCAGGAAATCCACTGTCTGCTGTAAAGCAAAATTTATCATTCAAAAAGGCTAAAATAAAGTTCCCTTGTTTAGTTTTTCCATTAGCAATAAGAATTCTGACGTTATATACATTGGGAAAATGTTATATGCATTGGAAGAGTCTACCACTCATCTCTCAGTTTGTCCTACTGTGCTGGTCGTTAGTATTGCTAATATCACAGGCAAGTAGAATTTTGCTTCAGATCATTCAAAAACAGTTGCAGCAGTACATCAACAGGGAACTGCCAGAAAGTCAAGCCAGATTCTGAAGAAGACGTGGAACCAGGGATATCATTGCTGATGTCAGATGGATGGTGGCTGAAAGCAGAGAATACCAGAAAGATGTTTACCTGTGTTTTGACTACGCAAAAGCATTTCGCTGGTGGATCATAACAAATTATGGATAACATTTCAAAGAATAAGAATTCCAGAACACTTATTGTACTCATGCAGAACCTGTACGTAGACCAAGAGGCAGTCATTCAAACAGAACAAGGGAGTACTGCGTAGTTTAAAATCAGGAAAGGTATGTATCAGTGTTGAATCCTTTCACCATACTTATTCAATCTGTATACTAAGCAAATAATCCAAGAAACTGGACTATATGAAGAAGAACAGGGCATCAGGATTGGAGGAAGACTCATTAACAACCTGCGTTATGCAGATGACACAACCTTGCTTGCTGAAAGTGAAGAGGACTTGAAGCACTTACTGATGAAGATCAAAGACCACAGCCTTCAGTATGGATTACACCTCAACATAAAGAAAACAAAAGTCCTCACAACCAGACTAATAAGCAACATCATGATAAACAGAGAAAATATCGAAGTTGTCAAAATGGAAATTGTGAAAGATTTCATTTTACTTGGATGCACAATCAATGCTTATGGAAGCAGCAGTCAAGAAATCAAACAATGTATTGTATTCATCAAATCTGTTGCAAAAGATCTCTTTAAAGTGTTAAAAAGCAAAGATGTCACTTTAAGGACTAAGGTGTGCCTGACCCAAGCCATGGTGTTTTCAATCACCTCATATGCATGTGAAAGCCGGACAGCAAATAAGGAAGAGTGAAGAAGGACACCTCTGAAATGTAGTGTTGGTGAAGAATACTGACTGTACCACGGACTGCCGGAAGAACGGACAAATCTGTGCGGGAAGAAGTACAGCCACGATGCTTCTGAGAAGCAAGGATGACGAGACCTCTTCTCGTGTACTTGGACATGTTATCAGGGGGGATCAGCCCCTGGGGAAGGACATCATGCTTCGTAAAGCAGAGGGTCATTGAAACAGAGGAAGATCCTCAAAGACATGGACTGACACGGTGGCTGCAACAACGGGCTCAAACGTGGCAACGATTGTGAGGACGGCGCAGGGCCGGGCGGTGTTTTGTCGGAACTTGAAGGCACTTAACAACTACCACGCTGGAAGAGAAAAACCGATCTTTTCCTTCTGCATCTTGAAAAACGTAAAAGCTGTTCCTTGTGTGTCAGGATTTCCCGGAACCTTCTGGGGGAAGGAATCACCAGGGCACAGTTATCATAAGTCTTTGTTTGAAAACGCCAGGCACGTGAGGGCTCCAGAGGAGCATTTCACAAGTGAAAGACGAGGCCAGGGGTTTATAGAGGTTCAGCTGACGTTCACTGGCTTCCAGTATAGCTGGTTCTTGGACAAGACAGGAGTTGTTCTGGAGGACTACTCCCCCAGGAATGGGCGGGCGGGCTGGTTATGAAGATGGGTAGGGAGCGGCAGTCAGGAGAGGGGGTGCCTCGGAAGGAGCGCTGCCATAACACAAACACCACAAGTGGTGCCTTTAAAAACAGACACTTCTCTTCTCACAGGCTTGGAGGCTGAAGTCCAAATCAGTCTTGGCTGTGGATTTCCTCCCTGCAGGGTGTCCCGCATTCCTTGGTGACCCTCACAGGATGTCTGTCCTCCCTGTGCGTGCCTCTGTGTCTCTTCTGCTCTTCTTATAACTCGTTCAGGACACTGATATGATCTAATTAACATAACAAAGAAAACCCTACTTCCAAAGGGGATCACATACACAGATATATGGGTTAGAATTCTGCCTTAGTTATCTTGTGCTGCTATAACAGAAATACCACAAATGGATGGCTTTAACAAACCAGAAGTTTATTCTTTCACACTTTAGGAGGCTAGGAGTCAAAATTCATGGTGCCAGCTCCAGGCGAAGGCCTTCTCTCTCTGTCGGTCAATCTTCCCCTGGACCAGGAGTTTCTCAGCACAGGGACCCTGGTTCCAAAGGATGCCCTATTTTCCTGGCTCTTGTTTCTTGGTGGTATGAGGTCCCCATGTCTCTCTGCTTGCTTCTGTCTTTTATATTTCAAGAGAGATTGGATTAAAACACAACTTAATCTTGTAGATTAAGTCCTGCCTCATTAACATAACTGCCTCCAATCCAGCCTGATTAACATTATAGAAGTAGGATTTACAACACATAGGAAAATCGATCGGATGACAAAATGGTGGACAATCACACAGTACTGGGAATCATGGCGAAGCCAAGTTGACAGATATTTTGGGGGGGTCAGAATTCAATCCATGACAGGGGGACACCATTTAGTCCATAATGGGGTGAAAAGGAAGGTGAGGGGCCAGCAGAGGCACAGCCAGTCTGGAGAACACCACCCTCCAGGGTCTCTGTCTTCCTAAGCAGCTCAGCAAACCCCAGCAGCATCAAGCACATGGAGAGCTTTTCTAGAAACCCATGTGGTCAAACATTTACAATTCTTCCTTCAGTCTTTCAGAGGCACTTGCCCATGGCTCAATCTAAGCTCACTGTTTCCTATCTACAAAATTGTGGTTTTTCTAAATACCTTTCAAACATAAAATTCCACCAATAAACAAGAACAAAAAAACCATTGCCGTTAAGTCGCTTCCTACTCATGGCAACCCCTTGTGTTAACTTCTGGGAAAAACATATCCAGGAAAATGGTGGGATTTAATTCCAAAGTGAGACACTATGTTTCTTTCATTTGTATTAGGATGGATTTAGCCTCCTTTGAAGTCATGCTTGAGACAACTAGTTTTGAGCCAAGACCTACATTTCTGTTTTCCAGAAACGATTCAGCTAGCTTTGCTAGTTCAGCTGGTCTTGCAGAGAGAGGTAATGAGATGGGCAAGTTATCCGGATTTTGAGATTCTGTGTTGGCGAGGAAAAGCAGCAGATAGGTTAGAAATGTTCACAGGAGACTGCGGTACCACGGAGTCAACCTGGACGGATGGCAACCCCACGTGTCAGAGCAGAACTGTGCTCCACAGGGTTTGCAGTTGCTGGCTTTTTGGATCTGCGGGTCTTTCTTCCAAGGTGCCTCTGGGTGGACTGGAACCTCCTACCTTTCAGTTAGCAGCTGAGTGAGGTAACTGTTTGCACCACCCAGGTAGCTGGCTTAGGGAGAGGACAGCTTGCTATGGGTGAGGGGGGTGCAGGACGTGTGCTTGTGTGGTCTGTGGTGTGCACTCCCCCTCCTTCATCCCTTCATGAAGCCTGGAGGAAAGTCTACATTTTTTTATAACATTTACCTTGTATATGGAGCGGGTGAGAACAGCTCAACCAAGTGGGCAGTTCCATCTGACTTCGCATGTAAACTTTGGGGAGACTTGTCAGATGGCACTGTGGTTCTTCACAACAAAACCATGTTGTTAGTGATTCACAGACTGTTATTAATCAAAGTAACTATTTTAAGACAATGAAGAAACAGATCTTCCTCATAATTTCTTGCCATCTATCTGTGGTAATAGCAGCACAGTTTATACCAAGAATCATCTCAGAGGTTTTACTGGTAGGAGGAGACTGCTCCACAACAGAGCAGCAGTTATGACAGAGTCCCTGCGTGGCACAGATGGTTAAATGCTCACCTACTAGCTGAAAGGTTGGTGGTTCAAATCCGCCCAGAGGCACCTCAGAAGAAACGCCTGGCGATCTACTTCCATAAAACCAGCCATTGAAAAGCCTAGGGAGCAGTTCTACTCTAACACACGTGGGGGCGCCATGAGTTGGAATTGACTCGACCACAACTAACAACATCCACCTCAATTAATGAGACAACATCCTGCTCACCAGGTGCCATAAAATTCAACCAACAAAAGAATCGACTAAAAACAGAGCACCGGTTAGAAACATACCGTTTGGTCTCTGACGGCAGCCTTTACAAGCGATAGGTCAGGAGTCTGGGAACTGTGGGGCCAGATTTTAGGAGAAATACTTCAGAGAATTTATTCCCTCTCCGTATATTCTGACCCATGAAATGTGGTAAGAAGGTAAAATTTTATACTTGATCAAAGCCCATATGTGTATACAATCTTTCTTCATAAAGAAAAATTACAGTAAATAAGAAAAGCTGAAAAGCACCAATGCTTCAACCATTTTAGCTGTTTTTGTTTTTACTGTCAATAATAACATATGGTAAACATAAATATTTGGGGGAAAATAAAATATAAAATACACTGTTAGATTTTCTGAAAATTATGAGTATTCTATACTTACATAAGTCAATAAAACAGTAAATTTGTTTCTATATTTATATTGCTTGTATTTCAAAAATACATATTAATCTGAGGTTTAGAATTTAGGCATATCAGTGGACTTCACTAGTCAAGGAACAGATTTTGGCATATATACAGTAACTTTACTTGCTTATATACCAAAAAACCCAACCCGTTACCATCAAGTCGATTCCGACCCATAGCAACCCTACAGGACAGAGTAGAACTGCCCCATAGGGTTTCCAAGGAGTGTTGGTGGATTTGAACTCCGAACCTTCTGGTTAGCAGCCAAGCTGTTAACCACTGTGCCACCAGGGCTCCATCTGCTTATATAGTAACTTCTTAATAAATGAATGAAATGGTAGATGACTAATCAAAGCAGCTGAATTGCAGAGAAGGAGTGTCTGAGCAGACTGTGGCGTTTCTGTCCATTTCCCCGTCTAGCTGCTGTGGTCTCCCAGCATAAGCAGAGCTTCTCAAAGTGAAGTTCCTGAAGCAGCAGCAGCAGCATCACCTGAGCACTTGTTAGAAACCACTTTTCTTTAATGATGAAGTTGTATCTGTGCAAGAGCAAAGAGCAAACCATTATATCTTCACAGCTGCAATGCCATTTTAAAGTCGCACGCAACTTCTAATGTGCATGTTGATGTTTCACTTCACTGCGCTGTTTTGATATTTTGCGCAAAGCCGGTCGTCATGAAACTAGGTATTTGTGTATCAGGAAGGCTCTATTAACCAAGACTAACCAGACGGGACAGATGGTCAGAAAAGACAAACTAACGGGCTCTTACTGCAAGGCGGCAATGGCGATTGTACCACCCCGCGTTCACTAAACTAGGAGCTTATGTCACTGAGAGACAACAGGCAAGGTTATTGTATATCTTTCTACATAATTGCAAAGTAAGCTTGTGTCTCATACAAACGCTACCCTCCTCAACCTAGGATGGATACAGTGTCTCCTAACTTGGGACAGTTGAGGCCATCAAATAGGATTAACAACAATTCACAAGAACATAGCAACCTATTCATACCCACACCCAATCTGACCTTCCATACTGAGCGGGCCCTGCTGGGAAACCGCCCAGAAAATTACCCTTTCTGAGAAACACCAGAAAGGATGGGAGCACAGAGATGCGGTGGGTGGAGGCACAGCCACAGGGAAGCAGAGGCTGGGGGGTAGGTGGAGTGCCAGTACAAGGCAGCGGCAGTAAGAAAAGTAGAGAAGCTAGGTGGTGCAAACCATTAAGCGCTCAGCTGCTAACCGAAAGGTTGGAGGTTTGAATCCACCCAGAGGCGCCTTGGAAAAAAGCCCTGGCGATCTACCTCCAAAAATTCAGCCATTGAAAACCCCAGGGAGCCCAGTTCTACTCTGACACACATGGGGTCGCCAGGAGTCAGAGTCAAGTTGACGGCAATGGTTTTCAGTAAGAGAAGCAAATCCGTGTGCTCGCGGGGGCACGTGCTATACCCTGACGAGGCTGTCATAGGCAAGCCGGCCTCAGCCTCAATCCAGGAGAATTTCAGGTTGAAGTTACTAAGTAATGCCCTTGTTAAAGGTCAGTTTTGTGGTGCAAACAAACAGTGAGAAGCTCTCAGACTGAACGGCATGAGATTTTTGGGGTTTGTAGCGGAAAATGTTTGCGCAGTAGTGAATTCACAGGGGTCAGCCTCACTGCGGTGCTGGATGCTCTGTATATTATGCTGACTCATTTTGTTCCCTAAATAATGCTCAGACAAAATGATTATCATCATCTCTTTTTTTGTCAGCTGCTGAAATTCGTAATCCAAGATGTTTATAAATTCATAATGCATAACCCAACTATAACTTTATAATTCAAATAACCCTCTTGTTAAGTGCCATCGAGTGATTTCAACTTATAGGGACCCAATGCAACAAAGGAGAACTGCCCCCAAAGGGTTTTCTTGGCTACAGTCTTTAAGGAAGCAGACTGCCAGGTCCCTCCTCCTCGGAGCCGCTGGATGGGTTCAGACTGGCAACCTTTCAGTTAGGAGTCAAGCGCTTAACCACTGCACCACCAAGGCTCCTTCCAAGTAACCCCGGGATACTATTTTAGGTCCCCTCTGGTGCAGTCTGTTTCTGGTGCCTGAGAGATTCATTTATGTAGCTGGTGTCCTGGAATGACTGCAGTACCTTATTAGGCCTTCAGCGAATCACGCGGCCTGGAGTTAGAAAATGAAACAAATGTCTGTCCAAATAAGAGAGAGAAAGCTTTTCGCTGGAGACAGCCTTCCTGTGGAGATCTGTGACTCTGCTAACATTCGAAATTCACCTCTCCTATTTTTCCTCCCTTTTCTTTTTTCCAAGAAAGATCTATCGTTCCTTTTAATAAAAATAAATAAAATCTAAATCTTTCTTGACATTTCTAATCTAATGAAGGGGCAAGGAAGTGAAATGCTACACTGCTGGTCATTTTTTCCCCAAAGGCTTTGAAATAAACTTGTTCGGTGATGACAGGGTAATAATGAAAACGGGGCTCTGACAGGTTTTCAAATACCTGTGTGGAAGTGAGAAAAGTGACTCGGGCCACAGCAGGGCCGGATGGACCAACCACAAAACCAGGAAAAGGGGAAACAGCACCGGGGCCACGCACAGTGAGTGAGGTGTGTTGAAAGGGGGAGCATGAACAGCGCCTACCAGACTTGTTGGCCTCAGACTCAAAGGGAGGGCATGGACCCCTGAGCAGAGACGTGACCGACATCAAACAGCCCCTGTCCTGGAGTTACACTAGGAGAGAAAGGCTAAACGGCAGCTCCATGTTACAGAGTCCTCCTGAGGGAAGACGAAGGTATTCCCTCCTCTCAATTAAGATGCACAGGGATATATGGTACATATTTGGAGAATGTTGTTTTGAACAACAAAGTTAGGTAGATTATTTTCTAGATTAGAAAACATAAACAAGATCTCCAAAATGTCTAAAGGAATAATAGTAAAAAGTGTTACTATTATTTACACTAACTACGTCTTCGGAGCGCTTACTATCAGAAAGATACAGTGTCACTTGTCAGGTGCCGCCCAGTCGGCTCTGACTCACGGCCACCGTGTGTACAACAGAACGAACCACCACGTGGCCCTGCACCATCCTCGTGATCTTTGAGACGTCTGAGCCCACTGCTGATCTCACTCAGGACTCGGCATATTAATAGTCCCATCTAATAAGAGTCTCAGACAATTTAGATGATGTTTCTAAGATAAAACAGCCACTAAGTTGGAAAGTTTAAATTTGAACCAACACCCACATAACTCAAAAATCCACGGTTTGCTGTCATTAATTACATTTCCTTTGAATAATATTAGCTGATATTTACAGCCAGCAAACAAACAAAGTCCAAGACAAACTCTAAGACCCCGCTTCGCACACCACTGCACTGGTCACGTCATACACCTCAGGCCCCTTCTACCCTCCGCCTTTGTTCTTTTAAATTTTTGTCACTACTTTTTCCAGATCAGTAAATATTGGCCAAGAGTGACGATACAGCAATATAGCAATACAAGAATTAAAACAGTCTGGTGTTGACCTAAGAAAGGACAGACAGATTCATGAGTAAGACTCAATACCACGGAAATGTTCACGTAGGAACTTGAAGTGGTGTATTTTTGCTGTGTATATTCTCGACAACAACAAAAATAAACACCATAAATTATTAGAAAGAAAAAAAGAGAACAGATATTCCAGAAATATATTCTGTTATAGGGAGTTGATATAAATATAGGACTAATAAATCATGAGTAAATGCAAAGAATAGACAATAATTGGTATTAGGACAATTGAGCTATTTATTTTAAAATCAATTTTAATCTTCATTTTGTACAATTTAAGAAATAATTATTGATAGATTAAAACAAATTAAATATAAATAATCAAATTAGGACCCACATAAGAAAATAGAAATATATTACTCAACGCCCTTGGTGGGAGAAGAATATGCTTAAAAATGGAAGAAATCACAAGCAAAAACAGGGAAGAATTTAATTACATAAAACACTTTTATGACCAAAAACAGCAAAATAAAAATTAAAAGGCAAACAACAAACTGTTTATATTTGCTTCAAATATAAAATTATACCCTATATTTTTAAAACCTCATAGAAATGTATAACTGTAACTTAAAATTCTCAGTAGGTAGTACGCATGATGACTATACAATTTATGAAAGATTAACACTCAAATTTATCTAACTTCACACCTTTTGATCTTAAACACAACACACATACATAAACACCAGAAAATCCATTTCCTTTATAAAAACTTAAAAATTAAGCAAAATACAATGAAAACATTCATTTTTAATCATTATCTTGATAGCAGTGTTTAAGACTTTCAAAAATAAGATAAAATTGCCTGTTCATGAATGCATTTTAATAATTAGTGAAAATATTAAAATTTTGCTGATTTAATATTTTAAATTAGTTGTTTTGTTTTAAAAATTATTTTTTAAAAAAGGCAGTGTATTTCCAACTATTTGCCTAAAAGAGAAAACCATTTTATTCGATATTAAAATGGTCAAATGTATTTATTCCACAATAACATAGTTCGGACGACTAACTTACACTTATTTATAAGACTTTAAATATTGTCATGCTAAGTCAGATTTACAACTAATTTAGCCCAACGCAATGGCCAGTTATACCAAGGGATGTCCCTGGAATATCCTCACTGAGATCAAATTCAAAACATGAGGGCCGTACCCCGGGCTTGCCAAGCAGACACAGACTCCTCAATATGTTCCTATATATCTGCAGCTCGTTTGTCTTCTTGGAATTGTCACCTTCTTCCAGAAGGCATATCTTTATTAATTAAAAGACAACGTCTATCTCTATATAGGTTATCTTTCTGTAATACAGTTAATAAAATGAGAGGAGAGTGACATGCAATGTTACTTTATGACGGATTAATCTTTTATGATGGACTTATCCACTGATGTTCGTGTAAAAAGTAAAGTCATGACCGAAATCCATGAATCTAGTAACAATTGTGTGGAGCTTTGGAGTAGTTCTTTGTTTTTTTCAGTTTTTTATAAGCCCACACGATTCTCATTCACTGTACTCTATTTGGATATCCATGTTCTTTATTTCTTACAATCTCTTAACATTTCCTGCTTCCCTATGTTAGACAGAACTCCATTTTGGTAGATATTCAGTTTTATTACCTGATATTCTAAGAGAGAAGGTATAGGAAGAATGGTTGCCTGTATGAGAGAATTTTCTCCTATAAATGCAAAACCACAGTCAGAGTTACCATTTTATTGTATGTGGCAAAAGTGTCTTTTGGTATTTGAATTGAAAGACATAATATAAAACTCTTCTTTACAGCGGAGCTAACTCATTGCCACCACTGTTTTAGAACACTCTTCATGATATTGCATGTATTTTTATTTTCCAGTAATATGGAATTAAGCTTTTTCAACAAACACCAATCCCTCTCTTTCTTAGTTTATGTATCTTCCAATATTTTCTAATGGCATTTCCAGTATTTCTGACACTTTCCACAGAATAATTTTCATCCTCAAGAAACTCTACTCTATAGTGAGAATAGCAGCACAAGTGGAAGAATGTAATTGACGTCACTGAATTGTACATGTAGGAACTTTCAAAATGGCGTAACTTTGGCTATGTATATTTTCACCAAAAAAAAAAGGTCCTCAAGGTCAAGAAGGGAGAGTGTTGCCATGTCGTGGGTTGTTAACCAATGTCATAAAACAATATGTGTACTACTGTTTAATGAGAAACTATTTGTTCTGTAAACCTTCATCTAAAGTACAATAAAAAAAATTTAAAAAAAGAAATTCTGCTCTAAGTTCTGGCTGCTCTCCAGACATAGGGTAAACTGCCCACGGTCATTTTGTAACTCAATGTGAGAGACAGTTTCTAAGGCTCAGAATTCTTGGGGGTGGTGAGAGTGATTGATCACAGCAGGTCCAGTTGGAGATAAATACCAATCCTTACATCTCTGGAGGCACATAAACTCAGATCTATGCATTTGATTGGAATAAAGGGATTTTAAATCCACTGAGCTTGCCGATTTTTGACATCTTTTACACATCAACCTTGAGTGGTAGACCTTACATTACGGTCTAAACAAAAGATTAAGGCCCTATTAAATTAAATTATCAGGAATATTATTGAAAATGCTTACATTTCACCCATTTAATGGATGGAAATTCAACAATTCTACAAGAAGTACATTTATTTCATGTTTGGAATTTTCTTTACTATGAATCATTTCTTTCCCATCTTCCTCACCCCGATGCTAGCAATAAAACATAATTTAAATAATTTCCCACGGACTAAAAGGCACTGCATCTTTGTAAAAGTACAGTTTAACCACCTATTGTCATTTTTCCCCTAAATTCCAGTGATAAAGGAGAGGTTGTACAGGAGACGGAAGTCAGGCAATTAATATGTCCATCCTGCAAGAGAAAGAGTTCTCTTGGCTTGTTCCTCAGATATTAATTCAAATAAACATACATACACACACATATACATACACACATGCAAACACACACATGCACACACACACATATACACAGATAAACATGCATATACACATGCATACACACAAATACACATATAAACATATGCACACATATATGCATACATGCACACACATACATCCACACATACACACATGTACGTACATGTATTCACACATATACACACACATATGAAACTACTTTTTAATGAATGGGTGAATGAAATTTCTCATCACATTTTATTCTTTTTATTAATCAACTAATACATCATTGTGTTCTTATCTTACAAAAAAATTGCAGGGGAGCATGCAAATGCAATTTAGGATCGAGCAGAAAGGGACAAGGGATCACACGTATGAAAATATTTTGGAAATTAACTGTGGGGAAGGCCTTCAAAATTAAAAAAAAATGTTAAATTGCTCATTTAAAACATCAAAGAAAAACATGAAACACTTCTTAGTGATTTTTTGTCACACTGGAAGGTTCTATTACATATAAAGACAATTAAGGAAATGTTCCTTAATATTCTCATAAGAATAGGGTACTTTAAAAGTGAGCACAGACAATGTGTAAACTGTCATCTGTTATTAAGTGTAAAGTACAAACGATCAACTGGTTTGTCACTGACTGGTAGAGTGTCATAAATACACGTCTGACCACCAGTCGGACAAAATCAACTTCCTTAGAAAAAGACAATTTCATATTTGTGCAGTGCAATAAATCCTGAATAAATGAATGCTGTGTTTACCAATCTATTAATAGTAACTACCAATAAAGATGTTTCAACATAAGTATTGAATATGGCCAAGACATACTGTCACCATATAAATTAAATTATGCTATAACGTTATCAGCTGTTATATCTACCCTTTATTCTATCTTTAGGTGCAATGATGCATAGTGATGAGTAGCTTGTTTTGTTTTTTTTAAATTTAATCGTTAATAGCTGTATTAAGTTCATTCTTATAGAAAATTGTTTTGACCCTATACTATGCATGCAGGTTTTCTTCAATCAATTTGCCAAGTGATTTTGAGTGTGTAATCTATTTCTGAACTAGGAATAATGATGGTCAACTTTTATTGGATGTCACAAAGACCCTGGGCTGAGCACTTTGTATAGCTCATCACATTCAATCTTCAGAGCAATCCCGCGAGATAGTCTATTCTTGTCCCCATTTTGTAGTTGAAGACATTGACATTTGAAGAGGTTAATTACTGTTTCCATGTCATATAATTGGTTAATGGTGGAGCCAACGTTTAAACCTATGTAGATGAATTCCGATGTGAGCAAGTGCGACCCTCCTATCATGCTTCTAGGTGTTACCATCTTGGTTGAATCTTTCCATACATGTATTTATGGTTTCATATATTTGAGAGGTCACAGGATTCTTCTGAGAGTTATGGACTGAATTTAGATTCTGACTGCTTGAAAATATGTTACAAGTCTCATGACAAAAAGAAGAAATGATGGCATGTGATTATCTACCACACACCAACAATATTTCACCATTTTCTCTAAGATATAGAAATAGATTTGTGGAAGGCTGTCCTTGTAAAAATTGTCATGTTAACATCTCAGGCGTCTTTGTGAAATGAGTTATTGTATCATCCTGAATTGTCTTTTTGAGTTAGAATAGTGAAAAGCACAGCCAGTTTTCATGATAATTTGGTGGCTGGAGGAAAGAAAATGTCACTATTCAGCAAACATTTGGGCTTGTGTGTTTATTTTTCCTGAACGCAGTAATTTCTGTAGCCTGGACAAACAGGGCTTATTTTTACATGACAGCCTAAGTAGCATAATTTATCCATATCCTTATCAAAGTAAATGATTATTTCACGAGAGAACAGGCCTGCATGAGACTTCCGTTTTTCCAGACACAAGTCATTCTGGTGTACTGAAAAGAAGGCGGTGGGATTTCCAGGTCTATGCACACATTTAAATGCCCTCCCTCCCAACATTATGTTCATACTCAAACCATATGCAAATAGCAACCAGAAGGCTGGAAAACCCCAAAATTCTATGGGCATGCCACTTTGTATGGAACCAAAGCCTTTGGTTCAAATCCTGGAATTTCTGGGTTTCAATTTTCTCATCCCTGTATCAAGAAAGGAGTCTCTAAGTAGTGCAAATAGTTAACACACTTGGCTGTTAACCAAAAGGTTGGAGGTTCGAGTCCACCAGAGGTGCCTTGGAAGAAAGTCCTGGTGATCTACTTCTGAAAAATCGGCCATTGAAATCCCTATGGAGCACAATTCTACTCTGACACACATGGGGACACCATGAATCAGAGTCAACTCAATGGTGATATCAAGAAAAATAATATCTGCCTTATCCATATCCTGAGGACACTGTGAGATAATTATATATACTAATGCACATATTTTGATGTATAGAAATATAATGCATTATTAATGAAACATTAATTATTAAAGGAATGGTTCCTCCCTCAAATATGACTAACCAAACCCACTGGCGTCGAGTCTATTCCAACTCACAGCGACCCTAATTAATTTTTCAGTATTATATCCAGGCTTTATTTATTCATTTATGACTTAGAGTCCACTGGATTGCTCCAAAGGCATATAGGTAGCTCACAAAGTTAAATGCATTGAAACCAAACAGGAAACAGAACACAGAAGAAGTCTCCTCTAAGTCAGACAGAGGGAGATGCACTCTTACCTAGTCACCTCAGATGCAGTAATGTCTGTCCCCGAGCAACAACTCTAGGTCTGGGTGTCCTGGGACACAAGGAAAAAGGTAGACCCCAATAGTTCATACACTTTCCACTGTTTAAAAGGAAATAAAATTACCAAATGTTAACTATAACAAGTGCTCAATAAACACTTATTAAAAATGGTTAAATGATTGAATGAATTCACCTACCCCGTCTCACAGCTCTCACTATTGAATATCATATGTAGCCACTGAGGGACATAGATACAGACTATCTAAAATCTTTCTGATGTCTATCTTTATGCTGGAGCCCTGGTGGCGCAGTGGTTAAGAGATATGGCTGCTATATGAAAGGTCTGTGGATTCATTAGCTACTCACCAACATCGACTCTAAGACGCATCAGCGTGACCTCCAACATCGTCGATGTGGGAACGAGGAGTCTGACCTCACATCTGGCTCACACAGGTCACACGGCGTCCACCAGCTGGTCCCTGGAAACCTTACAGGGCAGTTCTACTCTGTCCTATAGGTCGGAATCAATTCGACAGCAATGGGTTTGTTTTTATACTGCCCTTTTATAGACATAATTATATGTGATTAAATCATAACCCAGTGAAGGCATTTCTCTGGGGATTTATAAGATATTTAACTTTTAAAAATTTGATTTCTGTTGACCCTACTTGCAGAACTGAGAGGAAAGTTTTCACTAGCGCGTCCCTTACATGTGCTGTATCTCAGTTTGACCGCTGCTGGAAAGAGCTGGCGAGTCGGTGATTAGGGTTCCCAGTGCTGGCCTGATCCGTGACGTGGCCAAGGTGGATTCATTAGCTACTCACCAACATCGACTCTAAGAAGCACCAGCGTCACCTCCAACATTGTCAACGTGGGAATGAGGAGTCTGACCTCACATCTGGCTCACACAGGTCACACGGCGTCAAGGCAGGCTGGCTGGAAGGCAGGCGACTCAAGAAGATTGCTTCAGGGCCCTTGGGTGGTGCAAGTGGTATGTGCTCAACTACTAACCCAAAGGTTGATGGTTCAAACCCACCCAGTGGCATCAAGGAAGAAAGGCCTGGTGATCTACTTACGTGAAGATCACAGCTAAGAACACTCTATGGGGCAGTTCTACTGTGTAACACATGGGTTCAACATGAGTCAGAATCAGCTCGATGGCAATGAGTTTGGTTTTGATTTTTCATACACACAACATTAGCGCTTGAAGGGGTTCTTGAGGTTACCTCTTCCTGCACCTTCATTTCTCAGCTGTGAAAATGGAGGCTGAAAGACCGACTGTGACTCCTCGAAGGTCGTATCTGGCCACCACTCCTGTGACACTATTGGCATTTTAATCATTCATTCTGTTGTGGAATGAAGGGTTTTGGTTTTTAATCATGGAACGTGAGACATCAACAGAAAATCAGAGTAAATCTGAACTGAAAACGGGTCACGAAGGAGCCCTATTATCCATTTATAAACAATGCTGCTCCTTCTGAAACACAAATTCAAGACAAAAAAGATCCCGTGGGGGCCAACACTAGGATACAAAATGGAAAACATGCCTGCATCCCAGCATCATTGATTTAAATCTAAACATTGTTGCCACACTCCTGATTCTGTGATTCTTTGTATCCGAGTCATTCCAGGCAAGATTCTACCCTACTCTGGAGCATTTCCTGGAGCTACTACTGCCTGATGCAGCACCCTTCTCTCACGTTTCTCCCCACGCCCATACTGCATTCCTCCTATGGCATGCTCCAACCACACTTTCTTATTTTTTTTCTCATTTCATTACTGGAAGATAATAATTACTTATCGCTAATCAGCTAATAATTGAATTATAAGCCAGCTGTTACGGAGTCCGACTCCTGGCAAACCCATGTGTGTCAGAGTAGAACTGGGCCATAGGTTTTTCAATGGCTGATTTTTTGGAAAAAGCTCGCCAGGCCCTTCTTCTGAGTTGTCTCTGGGGGGCTCAAATCTCCAGCCTTTCAAATTAGCAGCCGTGCACATGAAGCATCTGAACCAGCCAGGAACACCTGATTACTGAACATAGCTGTGAATACAGAACTCTTAGGAGTCCTCCCACAGTTTCTCTCCAGCTCTATATTTTTTCAGTCTCTCTCTTGGGTCCCTAATTCCCAGCCATCAGGTATTTTTGCTGCTCCCATTCTATCCTCAAGCTCATTACCCTGAGCTTAAGTTTCTGATGTCAAATTAGAACAGGTATTTTAATGACTGTAAAACTGACTGCAATGACATCATCGTCCTGTTACTCACCACGTAAGTGCCCTGTTAACCCACTTCCAGACCACACTTCCGCATAACCACCCTTCATTCCTGCCATCTATTATCTAGAGGCCTGGTGGTGCAGTGGTTAAGCGCTCAGCTGCTAACAGAAAGACTGGCCATTTGAAACCACCAGCTGCTCTGTGTGAGAAAGGGGTGGCAGTCTGCTTTGTAAAGATTTATAGCCTTGGGAATCCGATGGGGCAATTCTACTCTTTCCTATAGGGTCACTATTAGTCAGAACCAAATCAATGGCAAAAGGTTTGGTAGGGGTATACATATATTGAAATATATAAATGTCTAAGTAAATACACAGAACTATATTAAGATGGTTCATATTCCTAGTACATATGTTGAAAATATAGGCAAAGCCTTCCATGTAAGTGCTGCCCTCTCTCACATTTGCCTCTGTTAACACCACATGAATAAAATCATATTATTCAGTGCATCAATTCATAATTGATAAACACAAAGAACTCTAAACTTTTTAAGCACTTAATTTCACCAGAGAAACTCTCGTGGTCATTTTGGCCATTAGATGCAAATAGTTGCTGGTGGAATAATTGAGCAAAGCCTGAGTAATGAAAATTGAGAGTGTGGTGAACCTACAAGGAGTGCGGGCTGCAGGGCTCACCTCAGACTAATGTCACTGCGACGCGTGCGCAAAGGGACAAAGCACACGGGCTGAACCTGGCGCTTTCCCCATCCCATAAACAGAGCACCAGGACCGATGGTGTTTCCCACAAAAAAACAACAATAGTCTAGGTTGTCACACGGACCGTGAATCGGAAAATAACTAATGGATAAATACAACACACCAATAACTAACTATACAAAAAGCTCAGGTAGTAAAGCCTGTGTTGATTTGTGTTTGGAAGAGAGTAAAACAGGCAGAGGGCAGAAAAATTCCCTTCAAATGACCCCACTTTTATCAGAATTATCATGCTAACCTAACCCCATATGGTGGTACACTTGTCACATACCCACTGTAGTAGTATACCTGTCACCTACCTCCAGATGATATTACACCTGTCATCTACCCCCACATAAAAGTACACCTGTCACCTACCCCATATGGTATTACACCTGCCACCTACCTCCATATGGTATTACACCTGTCACCTACCCCCACATAAAAGTACACCTGTCACTTACCTCATATGGTATTATACCTGTCATCTACCCCCATATGGTATTACACCTTTCATCTACCCCCATGTGGTATTACACCTGTCACCTACCCCCATGAGATATTATACCTGCCACCTACTCCCATGTAACAGTACACCTGTCATCTACCCCCACATAAAAGTACACCTGTCACCTACCCCATATGGTATTACACCTGCCATCTACCTCCATATGGTATTACACCTGTCACCTACCCCCACATAAAAGTACACCTGTCACTTACCTCATATGGTATTATACCTGTCATCTACCCCCATATGGTATTACACCTGTCACCTACCCTTATGCAGTAGTTGTCACCTACTCCCTACAGTAGTAACGTGTCACCTACCTCAGATAGCAGGTACACCTGCCATCTACTCAGTACAGTTGTACTGCTGTCACCTACCCCACAGCTGTACAACTGTCATCTACACCCACATGGTGGTACACTTGTCACCTACCCCACACAGCATGTACACTTGTCACCTACCCCATACAGTTGTACTGCTGTCACCTACCCCACACAGCTGTACAGCTGTCATCTACCCCCACATGGTGGTGCACTTGTCACCTATACCACAAACAGCATGTACACTTGTCACCTACCCCACATAGCATGCTTGTCACCTACCCCACACAGTTGTATAGCTGTCACCTACTCCTACACAGTTGTACAGCTGTCACCTACCCCATACAGTTGTACAGCTATCACCTACCCCACATAGCATGTACACTTGTCACCTACCCCACACAGCATGCACAGCTGTCACATAAACACCCACACAGTTGTACAGCTGTCACCTACCCCATACAGTTGTACAGCTATCACCTACCCCACATAGCATGTACACTTGTCACCTACCCCACACAGCATGCACAGCTGTCACATAAACACCCACACAGTTGTACAGCTGTCACCTACCCCCACACAGCTATACAGCTTTCACCTATCCCCACATGGTGGAACACTTGTTACCTACCCTACACAGCAGCACACCCCTAGCTTCTAGCTGCCCAAGAGCTTCCTCAAGCAGCCTGTCCATCTGCCTGCAAACCCCCCAGGCTGCGAGTGCAGGAAAGTTCCTGAGCCCTGGGAGCGGCAGCAGCCCTTGAGACTGCAACAGAAACACCCAGTTCCCTCTTCCCCAGAGAAGATACTCTGGGGTGAGAGTTTCACACCGATCCCAGGTTTCCCATGGAGATGAAACTGCAGATACCTAGAGGCAAACGGCTTGATGCTTCCACGGCTGCCTTCCCTCTCCCACCACGCACCTCCACTCACCACCAACTGAAGTTCCTGCCCTGGAATCCTGCCTCAGGCCTGTTTCCAGTGGGAACCAACAGCAGGTGCCCGCCCCCTCTACACAAACGCAAATCTGAAATCTGAAAGCTGGTGGAGACCTTTCAGTCCGCACCCACTTCCTCAGGGGCTGAGCGGACAGCCACTGTCAGGATCCTTCACCACTGCCCCCAAGTCTGAGATTCACAAATAAAAAAGAAAAGAAAGAATAAGTAAAACTATCTTACTTCTCATCTTTGCTTTTCTTCCCTCATTTATAGCGCTGATCTCCATCCAGCCTCTTAAGAAATATCTTCTCTCTGCAGCCATTTCATTGCGTCTCAGTAAAATAAAGCAGATTCTTTGTCTCTCCCCTTCGCCACTTTCCATCTGTACTTTCTCCAGCCCCATAAACAGACTCTCCTGGAAGAGCTCCGCCCTAGGGCCCAGGGACCTGTAAGTGTTCTGAGTAATGCAAACAGTTAAGCACTCAGCTGCTAACAGAAAGGTGGGAGGTTTGACTCCACCCAGAGGTGCCTTGGAAGAAAGGCCTGGCAATCTACTTCCAAAAAAATCAGACATTGAAAATCCAACAGAGCACAGTTCTACTCTGCCCCACAGGAGGTTACCATGAGTCCAAGTGAGTTGACGGCAACTTTGTTTTTTAATTGTGCACAGATTCAACTCCCCAAGGCATAGATACAATCATTAACCGATTACCATGTCACTCACAGACATGTGGACTATGAGGCAGGAGGAGAGAGACTTGACTCCTCCCCAAATCTGACACAAACATGCTCAGAGACTGTCAGGGGAGACACTACAAGCTGTGGAAGAACCACCCAGAAAGGTTCCCAGTGAGGGTTGCTAGGCGCGGTCGAGTCTGTTCTGAACCCATGTACAACAGAGCAAAACACTGCCCGGTCCTGTGCCATCTTCACAATCCTTGTTATGCCTGAGCCCCTTGTTGCAGCCACTGTGTCAGTCCATCTCGTTGAGAGTCTTCCTCTTTTCTGCTGACCCTCTACTTTACCAAGCATGATGTCCTTCTCCAGGGACTGATCCCTCCTGATAACATGTACGTCCAAAGTACGTGAGACGAAGTCTTGCCATCCTCGCTTCTAAGGAGCATTCTGGCTGTCCTTCTTCCAAGACAGAGCTGTTGGTTCTTCTGGCAGTCCACGGTATAGTCAATATTCTTTGCCAACACCACAACTCAGAGGCATCAGTGAGGGTGAACATGTGAAATCTGACAATACCAAGTAGCAGCTGAAGTGTGAGCACTGATCCTGGGAACCTCAAACACAGCTGCATGCTGCTCTCTGAAGAGGCTCTTTCTTGGTTATGAATCACTATCATTTTCCAGAGTGACACCCGGCTTGCTGTTAGACTTGAAAAGCCACTGTCTTGTTATAATGTGATACATTTACGACACTTATGAGTTAAGTAGTGAGGTTCTTGACTATAATCTTAAAATAAATGGGCAGTGTTGCCCTCTGATAGTTCAACACAGAGATCAGCTCATTATGGGAGAGAGAAATCTATGGCAAGATTCTCCTGCCCTGAGTCCCATTCTCAGGTAAATTGAAAACCACCTTTCCAGGACACCTTTTGGAATTTGAGCATAGCTCTGTTAGTGTTTACGACACTGTATTTGTATTACATTATATTATTTGTATCACATTGTATTTGTATAACATTTATTTGACAGGATTTTTTTCCTAGAAATGTTTGTAGGATTAAACAGGAACGTACACTGCATTCTTCTCTCTTGTGCCCAGTGTTTGCCTCTAGAAATCCACTGTTTCTAAGATTCTCATGCTTAACAGTTCTCATCTGTTGCACGTATTCTGTTCATGTTGGACTCTCAGCCTCCAGAACTGTGAGAGAATAAATTTCTGTTTTTATAAGTCACCCACTGTGTCGTACTCTGTTACAACAGTCCTAGGAAACATTATTAGTATGCTCAAAATAACTTCCCCGTTACGTGAGATAACCTTAGTGAATCCGTATTTCTTACAACCACAGAGCCTACGTGACTCAGCTTGTTGTTGCTGGCTGCTCTTGAGTCATCTCCCCACTTACGGCGACTCCATGCACAACCGAACAGAATGCTGCCTGGTCCTGCACCATCCCCATGGTCTGTCACAGACCAGACCATCGTGATCCATGGGGTTTTCGTTGGTTGATTTTCAAAGTTGATCACCGGGCCTTTTTTCCTAGTTTGTTTTATTCTAGAAGCTCCACTAAAGCTGTTCAACATCATAACAACACGCAAGCCTCCGCTGACGAGTGGTGGCTGTGCATGAGGTACACCGGCGGAGAGCCGAACCCAGGTCTCCCACAGGGAAGGCAAGAATTCTACCACAGAACCACCACTGCCCCTCTAAAAGACCCACTAATCCCCACTGCCATCGAGTTGATTCCTACTCATGGCAACCCCAGGTGTTACACAGTAGAACCACTTCATAGGGATTTCATAGCTGTGATCTTACAGATCACCAGGTCTTTCTCTTCAAAGGTACCACTAGGTGAATTTGAACCTTCAACTTTTGGTTAATCCCAAAACCAAACCCGTTGCCATCAAGTTGATTCTGACCCATAGCAACCCTATAGGACAGGGTAGAACTGCCCCATAGGGTTTCCAAGGCTGTAATCTTTACAGAAGCAGACTACCACATCTTTCTCCCATGGAGCAGCTGGTGGGTTTGAACCAGTGACCTTTGGGTTAGCAGCTTAGTGCTTAATCATTGTGCCACCAGGCTTACAACTGCGCCACTCAGTACTCACTAGATACCAATTACTGGATGCCCATAATGCTCCAGGTATTCTTCTAGGATCTTTAAAATATACTATATTAACTTATTAAATATGCTAAACTATATTAACATATTTAATCTTGACAACTCCACTGCTGGATGGGAATTACCTGCCCCAATTTATATGAGTAACAAGTAGTACAGCCAACATTCAAATCCAGAGCTATATCACCAGGAAGGTCGCTCACCACTCACGGTCGATCACCACAACTCTTATAAAATGTTCCATTCCCATTTCTTTGCATCATTCATCATTCATCCATCCACCAGAAGGAGATTTTAAAGCATCTTTACTCTCTCTAAACTGCAACATAAATGAAGGCTCCGAGTAGCAGGTGGGGATGGAAAGGGGTCTCCCCTATCATTGTGTAACCAGGTATAACAGAATGTCTAGACACATGCCAGATCACTCTTCAGGTGAGGAGGAGCATGCCTCTGAGGCTGTTCAGTGACATTTATGCTTCCTGCTCCCACCAGGGACCACTAACAGCTGCATCGACTCCAGGTCAGACAAAGCCTCTGGCACAGCAACCTGGACTCTCAGCTCCATCAGTGTTAAGGTTTGGGTGCTCCAAGCTGTAAGTTAAGGTATGCTTCAGATTGAAGTGTGTGCCAGGTATAGCAGAGTCAATTTAGCCAACATGTTTATCAGATTGAAATGTAACATATGTTTCATATGCTTTGAGGAGGGTTCATTTAATCCCTTCTTTTCAAGGGAGGTCTTCACTGGCCATTTACTGATATGTTGGTGTACTTTTGTCAAATGCCTAAGCAATGCCTTTGGTTTGCTAGTTTAGTAAACTGTATCCAAAATATTCATATTTAACCTTTACTTGCTGAATTAAGTTGAACTTTATTTCCCCTGTGAGAGGAACAGAGAATGGCAGCAAAGTAGGATTTTTCTTTAATTAAGAATAGGAATTGCAACCAAACAAATTTAAATTTTGATTGCACCTGTCTCATTTTTTATCATTTTATTGTGCTCAAATATATGTATATAACAAAACATCTGGCAATTCAACATATTTCACCCGTACAATTCAGTGACATGGATTACATTCATCCTGTTGTACAACCATCACCATTATCTGTTTCCACATCATTCCAGCACCATTAAGAGAAACTCAGGATCCCTAAGGAAAGACTTCCCCTGCCCCCGACACATGCTACAACATGGATAAATCCTGAAAACGTGCTCAGTGAAATACGTCAGTCACAGAAGGAGAAACATTCCATGACGCCCCTTAGATGACGCCGGCGAATGTACAGAGACCCGAGTTTGTTAATGGTTGTCTCATGCTTTTTTATGTTAAAATTGAGAATTTTCTTGAGTACGAAAAAACAACTGTCTTTATCTGCTGCAAAGTAAACGCTAGCACAGAGATGTTTACTAGCAAAGGATGAATTTCATTTTCTTCTCATCTTCAGTCATGCCACATCCTCAAATGAAGTCCTGAGAGCTTTACCCCATTTACTCCTTCATTGGCTGATGCAGCACAACTCAAAATGAGAAGAAACAGCTGCAAATATCCATTAATAATCGGAATGTGGAATGCACAAAGTATAAATCAAAGAAAATTGGAAATCGTCAAAAATGAAACGGAACACTTGAAGATTGGTATCCTAGGCATTAGTGAGCGAAAATGGACTGGTATTGGCCCTTCTGAATCAGACAATCATATGGTCTACTATGCCGGGAATGACAACTTGAAGAGGAATGGCATTGCATTCATTGTCAAAAAGAACATTTCAAGAACTATCCTGAAGTGCAGCGAAGTCAGTGATGGGATAATGTCCATACGCCTAGATAAAGACCAGTTAATATGATTATTATTCAAATACACACACCAACCACTAATGCCAAAGATGAATAAATTAAAGACTTTTACCAACTTCAGCAGTGCGAAATTGATCAAAGACGCATTGGTAATTACTGGTGATTGGAATGTAGAAGTTAAAAACACAGAAGCTGGTTCGGTAGTTGGAAAATACGGCCCTGGTGACAGAAAAGATGGAGGAGATCACATGATAGTATTTTGCAAGACAAACGACTTATTCGTTACAAATACATTTTTCAACGACATAAATGGCAATTATACATGTGGACCTCACAGGATGGAATACACAGGAATCAAATCGACCACATCATGAAAAGAGACTATGGAGAAGATCAATATCATCAGTTAGAAAAAGGCCAGGTGCTGACTGTAGAACAGACCATCAATTGCTCACATGCAAGTTTAAGTTGAAGCTGAAGAAAATTAAAACAAGTCCACGAGAGTGAAAGTATGACCAAGAGTATATCCCACCTGAATTCAGAGACCATCACAAGTACAGATGATGCATTGAACACTGATGACCGAAGACCAGACAAACTGTAGAATGACATGAAGGACATCATACATGAAGAAAGTAAGAGGTCATTAAAAAGACAAAAAGAGAGAAAAGGCCAAAATGGATGTCAGAAGAGACTCTGAAACTTGCTCCTGAATGTAGAGCACCTAAAGTAGAAGGAAGAAATCATGAGGTGAAAGAGATGAACAGAAGAATTCAAAGGGTGGCTGGAGAAGACAAAGTAAAGTTTTATAATATCATGTGCAAAGACCTGGAGTTAGAAAACCAAAAGAGAAGAACACCTCAGCATTTCTCAAGCTGAAAGAACTGAAGAAAAAAATTCAAGCCTCGAGTTACAATACTGAAGGATTCTATAGGCAAAAATGGAACGACACAGGAAGCATCAAAAGAAGATGGAAGGAATACACAGGATCTCTGTACTAAAAAGAACTGGTCGATATTCAGCCATTTCAGGAGGTAGCATATGATCAGGAACCGATGGTACTGAAGGAAGAAATCCAAGCTGCACTGAAGGCACTGGCGAAAAACAAGGCTCCAGGAACTGATGGAATACCAATTGAGATGTTTCAACAAAAGGATGCAATACTGGAAGTGTTAACTTGTCTATGCCAAGAAATTTGGAAGACAGTACCTGGCCAACCAACTGGAAGAGATCTATATTCCTGCCCATTCCAAAAAAGAGTGATCCAACAGAATGCTGAAATTATCGAACAGTATCATTAATATCACATGCAAGTAAAATTATGCAGAAGATCATTCAAAAGCGGTTGCAGCAGTATATCGACAGGGAACTGCCAGAAATTCAAGCTGACTCAGAAGAGGACGTGGAACAAGCGATATCATTGCTGATGTCAGATGGATCTTGGCTGAAAGCAAAGAATACTAGAAAGATATTTTCCTGTGTTTTATTGACTATACAAAGGTATTCGACTGTGTGGATCATAACAAGTTATGAATAACATTGCAAAGAATGGGAATTCCAGAACACTTAACTGTGCTCATGAGGAACCTGTACAGACACCAAGAGGCAGTTATTCAAACAGAACAAGGGGATACTGCATGGTTTTAAATCAGGAAAGATGTGATTCAAGGTTGAATCCTTTCACCATACTTATTCAGTCTGTATGCTGAGCAAATAATCTCAAAAGCTGGACTATATGAAGAAGAACATGGCATCAGGATTGGAGGAAGAGTTATTAACAACCTTAGATATGCAGATGACACAATCTTACTCGCTCAAAGTAAAGAGGACTTAAAGCACCTACTGATGAAGATCAAAGACCACAGCCTTCAGTATGATTAGACCCTAACATAAATAAAACAAAAATCCTCACAATTGGATCAATAAACAACATCATGATAAATGGAGAAGACTGAAGTTGTGAAGGATTTCATTTTACTTGGACCCACAATCATTGCCCACGGAAGCAGCAGTCAACAAATCAAACAATGTATTGCTTTGGACAAATCTGTTGGAAAAGACCTCTATAAAGTGTTCAAAAGCAAAGACGTCATCTTGAGCACTAAGGTGAACCTGGACCCAAGCCATGGTATTTTCAGTACCCTCATCTGAATTCAAAAGCTGGACAATGAATAAACCCATTGCCGTGGAGTCAATTTCGACTCATAGCAACCCTATAGGACAGAGCAGAACTGTCCCATGGGGTTTCCAAGGAGCAGCTGGTGGATTTGAGCTGCCAACCTTTTTGTTAGCAGCCAAGCTCTTAACTACTTCATGAATAAGGAAGACCAATGAATTGACAACTTTGAGTTATGGTGCTGGTGAAGAATACTGAATATATCACGGACTGCCAAAAGAAGGAACAACTCTGTCCAGGAAGAATACAGCCAGAATGTTCCTTAGAGGTGAGGATGGTGAGACTATGTCTCACATACTTTGGACATGTTACCGGGGGGACCACTCCCTCAAGAAGGACATCGTGCTTGGTAGAGTAGAGGGTCAGTGAAAGAAGAGGAAGACCCTCAATGAGATGACCTGACACAGTGGCTGCAACAATGGGCTCAAGCATAACAACAACTGTAGCGATGGCACAGGACCATGCAACGTTTTGTTCTGTTGTACATGGGTCGCTACGAGTCAGAACCAACTTGACAGCATCTGACAACAACAACAACAAAATAAAGGGTAATCAAAAAAGAGGAAGACCCTCGACAAGGTGGACTGACACAGTGGCTGCAACAATGGGCTCAAACATAGCAACAGTTGTGAGGATGGCCAGGACTATGCGCTGTTTTGTTTTATTGTACACAGAGTCGCTATGAGTTGGAACCTTCTCGATGGCACCTCCCAACAACAACAACAAAAGATGAATACTTAATGTAGTAGTAGTTCTTGGAGCTGAAAGTTTCCACAGTAGGGACCGAGCATCAAACACAGTATAATTTTTCAGTGTACAGGGCTCATCAATATCCTTTTGTTGAATTATCTCCATGACCTTGGTACATCATTGCTTATACAGGACTCTCTAAAAGTCAGTGTTGGATCAGGATGGTGGTGTACCATCTAATACCTGGAAAGAAGGTATTAGTAGGGATTGCTATGCACAGGTGTTGCCAACATCTGTCCCCAGGATGTTGCTGTTGTTGTGGTGAGCCATGGAGTCAACTGTGACTCATGGTGACCCCATGTGTTCCTGAATAGAACTGCTCCACAATAAGGTGTTCTTGGCTGTAATCTTTATGGAAGGAACTCACCAGGCCTTTCTTCCACAGTGCCACTGGGTGGATTCGAACTGCCAACCTTTTGGTTACCAGCCCATCGCAAAACGTTTTCACCATCCAGGGAGCTGCTCCCCAGGGCAGTTATCTATTTTAGGAAGTAGACTTCTAAGGAAGATTTTGCTGAAGAAAACATTTCACGGTTTAAGAATACAAACAAAACAAAAGTCTGTAGACTGAGGCTAGAATGTTTTAAGTCTTTTCTAACATCATGGCCCTGTGATTTCTCTGCTTTCATACCCCGCCTTTTTATTAAAGGGGGAGGAGTAGTTAAGAAGACTCTTCATTTCGTTTTTTTTGCTCAGCGCTTACCTTATCCAGTACTTCATTTTGCTAGTCTTTGTGTACGTGTGCTTCTCTTTTTTTTAAGACCATCTAACCATGGGGAGATAGGCTGAGAGATACATAAATTTATATGTATATTAATCTTCCAAAAATTATGTGAAATGGTTCAGTGATCTAATAGATAGAAAGTTTTATTGTACTGATGCATGTGTGATTTGAAAGATAATTACATAAGATTAAACTCCTGTTGTCAGCCAATCAGAAAAGAGATCCCATATATTTTTATGACGTGTAATAAACTTAGCAGATGAGAAATTGTGCTATTAATCTCAAGCACACTGACAGAAATAAAATATTATGAATAAACTTTTTCCTAGTGCTTCTTGGGCAAAACAGAAAATATGGTGTCTATTTACCAGAATCATTAAAAAGCTGTATTCATTATTTATAGAACAGAACAATGAGAAAACGGCAGGAAAATGATAAAACAATAAGGAAACTGAATGAAGAGATGAAATGTGAATCACATTTATCTAAGAGAGGAATTAATGTTGATAATATTTCTATAAGAAAAGGAACATCAGAGTACACACACTGAATAGATTTGAATTTTTGGCAAGACTATGGGTGCTGTTCAAATGTATGAACAGTCTGCTTCCTAAAAGTCAAACTACAGTGAAAATAAAATATCATCCACACTTAACCAGCACTTACTATCTGCCAAGCAGTTTCTAGGCACTGTCATAGATTAACTCGATCTCGACTATTATTATCTCCACATAACAGATCAGAAAACTGAGGCTCAATGAGATTAAGGAATCCGCTCAAAGTCACACAGCTAGCAAGTTACGGTGCTTGGAGTTTCACCCATGCTCCTAAGCCAAGACTTTAAACTGTTACCTCCAAACTCTCTCTTTTCCTCATCAGCCTAAAAACCCCCTGCCGTCGAGTCAAGTCCAACTCACATCAACCCTATAGGACAGAGTAGAATTGCCCCATAGGGTGTCCAAGGAGTGACTGGTGGATTCAAACTGCCAACCTTTTGGTTAGCAGCCGAGCTCTTAACCACTGTGCCCCCAGGGCTCCACTTACCTATGCTTAAGTATATTTTATCAAACTGACTCATACTTTACACATAGTTTTCATGCCTGCATTTTTTTTAAATCAATTTAGGGTAAATAACTGGAAAGAGAATTATTGGATCAAAGGTTATAACTTTTTTTGTTCCAAAACTAACATTTAAAATAATAAAATGAACGTATGCTTATTGTAGGAAACTTGGAAAATACAAAATAAAAGGAAGAAAATTTAAAATTGCTTACAATTCCATAGCCAACCTCACCATATCTTAGCCAAAACTGCCCCTCACCATTTCTCACTAGGACGACCGCTGATAACACCTAAACCTGGGGATTTTACCCTCACCTGCAGCCCCCCATCCACACTGCTTCCAGGCTCTCGGGGTTTTTAGTTCACAGATGTGATGAGCTCACCCTCTTGGGCTGCCATTCTCCCGCCCCTGGTTTTCCCAGACTACGTGCATTACCCTGACACACCACGGTTTCTCCAAGTTCTTTCCCCACTTCTCCTTTTCTCTTCATCCTCAGCCCCCTAGAAGCAGATGGGGCTGTGTGTCAGGTAAGGCTTTAACCTCAGTGAGGCTGAGCCAGGAGCCGGTGCCATGAAGATGGGTGGAACCACCTGGATACTCCCTGTTCGGGTCAGGATAGTTTCTGGGAAAGGGGTCAGAGCTAACGTCAGATGATGTGGGAGGCTCGCAAACTGCCAGATGTTAATACTGGCTAGAAAGGACGGGCCCCGCATCGGGGCGAGAATGTTAGATGAAGCAGGCTGAGCTTAGGTTAGTGTTGGGGACTGAACTGTGTTCCCCCCAGAACATATGTGCTGAATTCCTGGCCCTTGTACCTGTGGCTGGAATCTCGCCTGGCAATGGGGTTTTCTTTAGTGTGTTAATGTGGTCATACCAGTGTAAGGTATGGCCTAAACCTAATCACTTTTAAGTCATAAAAAGAAAAGAACAGACATAAAAGCACGCAATACAGGGAAAACAGATGCCATGTGGAGATCCCCAAGGAACTGAGGAACCGCCAGGCCAAAGAAGCTGAGACAAGGATCTTCCCCCAGAGCCAACAGAGAGAGAGCCTTCCACTAGAGTGGGCACCTGAATTCGGACTTCCAACTGTGAGAAAAGTAATTTCTATTCTTTAAAGCTACACACTTGCAGTAATTCTGTCATAGCAGCCCCAGGAAACTCAGACAGTTAAAAATCAATATGTTAGCGGGGTTTTGAACAGGAAGAGACCATATGACATTGGGTTTACAAAGCACCAGGCTAAGAGTGATGGAGTAGGTTAGATCAGGAGGGAAGCGGTGGATTGTAGGCAGACGACCTACTGTGCTATTTCAGGTCTTCTCATAGTACGTGATGAGAGGGAGACAGGTCACAGAACTAACAGGGCAGAGAACCCACATCCCTCCAGATTGCCACTACCTCATCTGGTGTTTTCCTAGTGGGTCGTATCAGCTTAGACATTCACCTTCCCAGCATTCCTAGCTGAATGCAGTCCCATCTACGTGTTCTAGAATTCCCGCTGGAAACTCAGTGTATAAACTAGAATCAAGTTGACTGTCCCATAAATTGTGGTCAATTCACAGGGCATTTCGCCATCTCATAGAATTTATATACAGAGGAATAACTGTAGCTTTTAGTTCTTTAGATTTCTTCTTTGGATGCTAGATGGTTCCAAGTATTTTTCTCCACGTACCTTGTAAATTAAGCCCAGTTTATCTTTGTCATTATTTGATTTAGTTTACTGGATGAATTTTCTTGGAAAAACAATTACTCATGGGTATTTGGGATTTATTTTTCTTTGTTTAGTTTATTCTGTTGTTGATTTTGTTTAAAACCACGCTGTACTGTGCTCCTAGACATCAAAAGTAATTTTCTGCCTTTAAAGAGGTTTTTTCTTTTTTATTGCTACTCCTTTTAATTTTTTTCCCATGTAATTTTCTCAGTTTTATACTTCTCTTTACTAAAAATGAAAGAACTCTAATGGGATCCCTTCATTTTTCCTTCCCAGCCAGAATTTAATTGAGTGATCAATCACTAATACAGAGTTCTTATCATTACAAGGGCACATTTATACTGTTCTACACAGGCCTGGCCAATCTGAATCCGAACTTGGTACATTATTTTAGTTCTGATGATGAGGAAACTATAGAAACCAAAATAAAGGACACATCCATTATCCAATTCTTAGTTAAAGAAAATCAAACAACGAACATGTTCCTTGATTAAAAATAGTCACTTGTTACCACACAACAAAATTAGGGCTTGGATGAATACGGGATAGCTGTATGGTATTAAAATACAGCTGCTGATGACAACATTTTGTAAGAATGATGAGCAGCACACTCATTTTGCTTTTCATTCCATACCAGCACGTGGTCCCTCCTGACTGGATGCTGGGTAACAGGTTGCCGATTGCCATAGAGTCACTCCAACTCATGCGACTCCACGTGTTCTCCGTAGGGTTTTCAATGGCTGATTTTTTGGAAGTAGATTGCCAGGCTTTACTTCTGAGGTGCCTGAGTAGACTCAAACCTCCAAGCTTTCGGTCAGCAGCCAAGCGCATTAACTATCTGTACCACCCCAGGACCCCAACAAGTAGAGAGGGATGAACCCTTCTGAAAGTCTGATGTTTCCATAATCAGTAATGATTGTACTTGTTGACATACGTATTTCCAATCAGGTGAACCCTTCTGGTTATAAATAACTTTTCAGAGAAAAAAGTGAGGACCCCCAAACAAAACCACAAAGTTCCACTGGCCCCAAATTAGATTTTTAAAAGGACAATCTGTGCCCAAACGTGGTATCTTCCAGCTATCAATGCTAATGGACACTATGAGTCGGCATCGACTCGACGGCAACGGGTTTGGTTTTTTTGGTTTGATGCTAATGGAAGGTAAGTGTTTTAAATGCTTAGCAGATGTTTGGTGGTTTTATCATCATCATTACCCACACGCCATGCTAAATTATGTAAATCTGTCTTGGAATTTAAGGCTTATATATATACTTAATATACTCTACAACTATTTCTTTCCATTCAGTAACAACCTCTTTAGCATAAGAGGTAAGTGTTTATTTTTTTTATTAATAAGAATACTTGACTGTGAAGGTTACGTTTTCATTTTCCTGCTTTGCATATCAAAGATATCAAAAACCAAAACCAAACCTGTTGCAGTCTAGTCGACTCCGACTCATAGCAACCCTATGGGACAGACTAGAACAGCCGCATAGGATTTCCAAGGAATGGCTGGTGAATTCAAATGGCCGACCTTCTGGTTAGTAGACGAATGCATAGTATCAAAGGTAGATAGGTTAAAATAACTGAACTAAGAGTGGAAAAATGCGAAGCACTCACCGTTGCGTTTGCCCTTTATCTCCACTTACATCAGTTAACAAAGATATTCCGAACTCCCCCATTTGTCTCTCGTCAAGACTGCCGACGCTGCATTCTCATGCAACCCTGTGCTGATCTAGACACTGCCCCCAAGCTTTCGGTAAGAAGATCAAATTCAGCACACCCCAAATTGAGTGTACTGTCTTTGCCTGAAACCCTTCTTCTGCCCTCACTCATCCACACAAATCAAAACAGGAATGACACCCTGGCCACCTCACACTGAAGCCGGTGACCCAGCCCTGAAGTTCTACCTCTTAACAATCCTTCTTCCCTGACCTTTCTTTGCCAGCTGAGCTGCTGCGCCTCTTCTCTGAAGACGGCTGTGACCCCAGCCATCCTTTCCCCAGGGTCTGAGGGTGCTAATCACACTGTTGGCCCTCTGCAGTGTTGCTCTAGCACAGACAACTTGACATGGCAGACGCCAGGACTGCCTGCATTCAAATCTTGCCTCTGCTACTTAAAAACCCATCACCGGTGAACCGATTTCGACTCATAGCGACCCTGTATGACAGAGAAGAACTGTCCCCTAGGGTTTCCAAGGCTGTAATCTTTACCAAAGCACACTGCCACTTCTTTCTCCCACAGAGCTGGCTGGTGGGTTTGAGTGCTTAACCACTGCCCTACCGACGTTCCTTCTCTGCTACTTAGTACCTTCATGACGAAGAACTGGGCTAGACTTTGTCCCTGGTTCCTGGGAGGTAGTCTCTAAATCCTTGGAATTTCCCAAGTGATTGGCATGACTTTGTTATTTTCGGGGGCTCCAGACCACACCTGAGAGTTTATGCTAATGAGGTGGCCAATGGTAGGTCCTCAGACCACACCTGATCATTTACATACTCGGGAGATGACTGGTGGTGGACCTCCAGGACCACATATGAAAGTTTATGCTACAGAGATGGCTCTGACAGTCTTAGGGTGGGGTTGGCCACACCAGAAAGACCAACCTTGTGATACATTACCAGCCAGACCTCTGGGTAGGGGAAGGGGCTGGAGACCGAGTTCTACCACGTGGTCAATGAGTCAATCAATCATGCCTGGAGATAATTACATTCTTCTGGGCCAGGAGGACTTGTTCATCTACTGGATCATGTGTAAACTCTACTAAGGAGGATATGGAAGGGAGGCAATCATGAGGATTTGGGGAAAGACAAAAATTACGAAGCTGACAATATCCCAAAGGCATTCCTGGCATTCCTGTACAGAAATGGGGTGGTTCTGCTCATGGAGTTTTGTTCTCACATGACCCTGTCTTTAGGAGTCAAGTTTATTATGTGTATGGTATAATCCAAAGCAAGCAACAACAGCCCACCTAATAAAGACTCTTAAATACTTCTTAGTGACACACACAAACACGATTTAATAACAAGGTCAATAAAACTTTGGGCATAGACTGTGGACATACTGCCTGTTGTTCCCTCCACTGGGCTGAGCTCTGGAATAAAACACGGAAGGGCTGGGAGGAAGGCGTTGAGAATACAATGAGAAGAATGCTCTCTCTCAGACCCTGTTCACTTTCAGATAGTTTCCACTATGAGTGTGTGATCCATCAGTTTCCAATAATATCAAGTCTCAGGTGAAATTCATTCAGATTCTTACATCATGATTTTTGTTTTTAATTCTAAGCAATATATAAAATAAAATAAGGGGTGAATTTTAGAAATGAGATATATCATATTTTTTGCGTGCAACTCTGAAAATTGGATAGAGATCTGAATTTTCACAGGTGGGTTTGTACACTGGTCTACCACTACATCAGCTGCTATATTTTAGTGTAGCCTGAACTTGTAATGGGTCAAGATAAATTCCATAACAACAATTAAGTTTCAGAGCGCAGGAGGGCACACATGTATATTCTGACAAGACAGACAAAGTCATAGAAATCCTTTAACTATCTATTTTAATGTTTATAATACTAATTAACATAGTTACTAATTATATTTATTTATACATAATATTTTAATTTTTTTCAAATCGGTAGCTCTAAAATAAAATCAAAGTCAAGACAAAATAGCATACTGTCTGTCAGTGTTTATAACAGTCTTAATTTATATGAAAAAAACTTTACAAATTAGATAAGCAATAATTGTCCAAATACATATGCAATAGTAATTATCTGCTATGTATATCCATGCATGCACATACATTATGAAATGGAATGCATAAAGATCGATATCCTAGGAATCTGTGAGCGGAAATGGACTGGTATTGCCCGTTTTGAATGGCCAATTTTGAATCTACTGTCGGGAACAACAACTGGAAGAGGAATGGCGTCAAATTCATTGTGGGAAAGAACATTTCGAGATCTATCCTGAAGTACAAGGCTGTCAGTGATAGGATAATATCCATATGCCTACAAAGGAGGCCAGTTAGTATGACTATTATTCAAATGGACAATGAATAAGGAAGACTGAAGAAGACTTGATGCCTTTGAATTATGGTGTTGGCAAAGAATACTGAATATACCATGGACTGCCAGAAGAACAAACAAATCTGTCTTGGAAGAAGTACAGCCAGAGTGCTCCTTGGAAGCAAGGATGGCAGACTTCATCTCACACACTTTGGACATGTTATCAGAAGAGACCAGTATTGGAGAAGGGCATCATGCTTGGTAAAGTAGAGGGTCAGCGAAAAAGAAGAAGACCCTCAATAAGATGGACTGACACAGTGTCTGCAACAATGGGTTCAAACATAACAATGATTGTGAGGATGGCACAGGACCCGGCAGTGTTTCGTTCTGTTGTACACAGGGTCGCTATGAGTCGGAACCTACTGGATGGCACCTAACAACAAAAACGACGACAATATATAACATAATATAAATACACATATAATGTATTTAATTTTTTATTGCTTCTCCCACCCCCGACTAGAATAAGGAATATACTGGATTAGGTGAGTGCTGTCTTGAAAAACTGTCATTTCTTACACAATTGTAAAGTACACGATGGTGATTAAGACATCACTGGAGGAGACAGAGGGCAGAACAAGATGATGTATTGTTTCCGGCTCACGAGAGCAAGCTTTGGGGACTATGGGACCTGGGTCCGGCCCTGGGCTCAACCACTGATTAGGTGTTGTGACCTTGAGCGAATCAGCTCTCCTCACTTCGGCTTTTGTTTCTGCATCTGTGAAACGAGGGAGATGGATGAGATGCCTGTAAGGTTCCTTCCTCTGAAATTCTGTAACCCGTCTTCGGAGAGCACTGCCCTCATCAGTACAATGTCTGTTGTCAGGCTACAAGGCTGGCAGGGCCCGCCAGGACTAGAGGACACATCAGCTAATGCTAAGTCATTCACTGATGTTGTTGGTACCCTGTCTGCAACATTCTTTGGTAAGTTCCTTTAAGTGACTAAAGAGTGGTGACGGGGGGAGAGGGGGTTTACATCATAAATTATGCAAAGTTGTGGCTCCAGACATATTTCATTTACCTGAGACTTCTGAAAATTAACTCTTCTTAGGGAGATTTTCCAGTCCCCAGCTTCGGCTTCCCAAACCCCCTTCTTACCCCAGTGAAGATGTAAATGGTCTTCATCTATTGATTTCATCTCTCCTTTGTATAAAGGTGGGAAGGTTTACAGCAATTAGTCATCTGTATTTATTTACTAACGATTTGTTTTTTAGATAAATGGAAACTTAATCACAATGCAGTGTTACCCCTACCCACACATTTGGATTTCATGTCTATTGTTTTTGTTTTTCCCACTAGCGGGGCAAAGGGTGGTTTACTTTTTGGTAAAGTAAAGGGTCAGAGAAAAGGAGGGGACTCCACAACAAGATGGATGACACAATAGCCGCGAGAATGTACTCAAACACACCAACGGTCACGAAGTTGGCACCGCAGGACCAGGCAGCGTTCTTTCTGTTCCACGTAGTCGCCAAGGGTCAGAATCAGCTAACAACAACACCTTATCAAAACGGTCACACGCTGGAGGAACGCATCTGCAGAGACACAGACGTGTGCAATGCATTGGCTTACACATCCAAGTCACAAGAAAGGCAGGGAGGAGCTGGCCTTAAACAGCTCCAATTCCAGTAGGGTCCCCTTTGCCCCCCACTCATTCCTGTACCCTCTGGATGCCCAACCCATTTTTCCACCCTGGGCTGCCCTGATAGCAGCACTAGCCATGCCTGGCTTATTAAATCTAAAGTAACTAAAATTAAATCAAATATACATTCAGCTCTCCAGTTGCACTGGCCACATTTCAAGCATGTGACCATCTTCTCCACAAAGCAGAAGACTTGGTTGTAAGCAGGTAGAATTCACATTATACAGTTTACATGTCATTTTATACTGTATATAATATACTAGATTTTATTTATTTATTTAACCTACTAGCTAAACTTTTGGAAGTTGTTATAGTGGGTTCTGACTGGCTGGACTGGGTCATGTGCACGACCCTGACCCTCCATGTGGAGGACGACCTGACCCTCCGTGTGGAGGACCACCTGACTCTCCCTGTGGAGGATGACCTGACCCTCCGTGTGGAGGACTACCCTGACCCTTTGTGTGGAGGATGACCTGACCCTCCCTGTGGAGGACGACCTGACCCTCCCTGTGGAAGACGACCTGACCCTCCGTGTGGAGGACTACCCCGACCCTCCCTGTGGAGGACGACCCCAACCCTCCCTGTGGAGGACGACCTGACCCTCCCTGTGGAGGACAACCTGACCCTCTGTGTAAGCTGAGTGTCAGGCAAGGAAGAGGCTGGGTGCTTCCATTCAGGCTCCAGTGCTGGGAAGGGTGCAGGAGGCGCAGTGTGCCTGCAGTGAAAGCCTGCCTCTGATCTGCCTTCCATCAAGTGCACCCATCCTCAGTGTTTCCACGGGAGGTGTGCTGACAAACACATACACCCACGGAGATACAGCATCTCCAGTGTCCCAGAAGGTTCTGTGGCATCCCTTTGCAGTCAGTCTCCATCCCCCTAAGAGGCGGCCACTGCTGTGGTCTATGTGACGGATTTTGCCTGGTGCTTTTCTCACATGGCTGCCTGTCATTTCATGAGGCAGACTGCAGGGCTTAATAGAATTTCTTGTAGGGAGGCTGGGTGTGCACCTGGCTCTGACCCAAGGAGTGACTTAGCTTCCCCAGCCCTCTATTTTCTCCTACATAAACGAGGATGTCAGTGCACTAATACTCTCTCACAGGGCTGCCTGCACCACTAAATGAGGCAACATAAACCATGGACTCATGGCCGTATGGTGCTTAACACAGTACAGATATTCATGTTGCCTTCTAGTTTTGACACAATCAAAGGTTCCAAGGTTCTGGTTCTGTCACTAACCTCAGACACCCTCCCACCTACCACAGCAGCAGACTCACTGGGACTCTTCCCCCATCCAGCTGAAGGCGAACAATGGGCCAAGTTCCCTCATCCTCTTAAATAAAAGATCAGGAGTATGAAAGGAAAGTCCAAAATGAACGTTCCCAAAAACCAAATTAACGCGTAGACCTGAGGAGGATTCAGGTTCTTCTGATAAACTGAGCAGTATCAAAGCCGCTGAATCCCACGGCCCTGTCTGAGGAGCCTCGCAGGAACTCACCACAGCTGTCCCCCGAGTTCTAGTCTGTCGGCTTCGGGATGACTCACCACAGCTCAGATTCCAGTGAAGCCGCCCGTGAGAGAACCACCCTTCTACACAGCAACTCTAGTGCAAACCCCATCTTCACAGAATGCAATTTAATAAACCACCACCTCACGGAAGGGCAGTCGCTGGGTGGCTGGGGCTCCAGGTGTTCACTGCAGCCTGAGAGGCAGGCCTGGATCTGAGCTCAGCAGTGGAAACCCTGGTGGCACAGTGGTTAAGAGCTATGGCTGCTCACCAAAAGGTCAGCAGTTCAAATCCACCAGCTGCTCCTTGGAAACTCCATGGGGCAGTTCTACTCTGTCCTGTAGGGTCGCTGTGAGTTGGAATTGACTCGACGGCAATGGGTTTGGTTTGCTTTTTTTGAGAGCAAGAGGGAAGCAGGTCTTCTCAGATTGGGAAACACGTCTTCTGGGGTCGGGAAGCAGGTCTTCTCGGGGTTGGGAAGCAGGTGTTCTGGGGTTGGGAAGCAGGTCTTCTCAGGTGGGGAAGCAGATCTTCTGGGGTCGGGAAGCAGGTCTTCTGGGGTCGGGAAGTAGGTCTTCTGGGGTCGGGAAGCAGATCTTCTCGGGTGGGGAAGCAGGTCTTCTGGGGTAGGGAAGCAGGTCTTCTCGGGGTCGGGAAGCAGGTCTTCTTGGGTGCAGAAGTAGGTCTTCTGGGGTTGGGAAGCAGGTCTTCTTGGGGTCGGGAAGCAGGTCTTCTGGGGCCGGGAAGCGTGGGCCTCTGTGGGGGGCAGAGGGTGATGGGTCTCTGAGGTCGGAGCCTGCCTGGGCCGGGAGGTCAGCCTGGGACTAGCCTGTCCGGGAAACAGATGTTCCAGGCTGGCTGGCAGCTGCTCTGAGACCAGCTTCAGGGAGTGAAAAGGCAAGAAGCCCACGCTGAGGCAGAGCTTCCAGGGAACTGTATAACTGCACCATCAAAAATGGTTCAGTCAAAATGTAAAGCCATTTAAAACAAAAAAAAAACCTCTAACCATTACTCCAAAACAAAAGAGTTCCTATGATAATCTCAGATAGACAGCTGCTGTCCAGTACGCTCCCAATCAAACCCACTGCTGTTAAGTCGAGTCTAACTGATAGTGACGCTATAGGACAGAGCAGAACTGCCCCATAGGGTTTCCAAGACTAAATCTTTACTGAAGCAGACTGCCATGTCTTCCTCCCGTGGAGAAGCTGGTGGGCTCGAACTGGCGACCTTTGGGTTAGGAGCTGAGCACTTTAACCCCTTGAAGTAGAACAGACGGAAGCTTTTCCCCGTCCTGCACCATCCTTAAGATCACCGGCATGTTGGAGTCCACTGTTAGAGGCTACTGTGCCGATCCCTCTCACAACGGTCTGTCTCCCTCGCCTCGCTGGCCCTCTACTCCACCAAACACGATCTACTTCCAAAAACTCTAGGGATCAAGCCCTCCTGATGATGTGTCCAAAGCAATTAAGTGATCCATAAGGTTTTCACTGCCTAATTTTCAGAAACAGATAATCAGGTCTTTCTTCCTAGTCTGCTTTAGTCTGGAAGCTCTGCTGGTATTTGAAATACTTGTGGCATAGCTTCCAGCATCACAGACACATGCAAGCCAGCACAGTACAACAAAGTGACAGACAGGTAGCGAGTAGTGTGATAATCTTGTAATATATAAAATCTTATTTCATGATAGTCTCATGTACATTTAAAAAAATGTTGCAGAACGGTCAGCAATGGGTGTCGCTGTCCCAGGACCCCACACCTTGACCACTCCAGGGCCCCTGCCTGACCCCACAGCACCTGCACTTCCTCCCCTGGGGGCGTGTCTTGTTGCTTGGAGCCTGGGAGAGGCAGAAATGAACCCTCAGTGGAACCGCCCTCAAAGACCCATGTGAGTTGAGGGGTGGGTTCCCCGGCAGCCCTGCTTTCCAGTCGTGGTAACTGCGGGGCATGCGGTTCACACTGGCTCCTGAGGGTCCCCAGTCGGTGACACTCCAGGGACCCTGGGGTGCTGGGTTGCTGATGCACCTGCATGGATACCTTCCCTCCCCTGCCTCACTTGCCACACCTCTACAGGTGTGTTCTTTAGCACTCAGATCTCCTACTGTACTCCAAGCCTGCTGCACGGTGTGCTCCTGGGGGCCCTCCGACCAAGACAGTCATTACCCCACACGGTAAAATAAAATGTTCTTTGTAAAAGCAAATCCGGTATTAGCTGGAGGCAAGAATAGGGAAGGAATCTGAAAACTGCCCTTTCCCAACGTCTCTGGCTTTCTTGGTCAGGGTTCAGTTCAGCTCAACACATGCATATCAAGTGCCTTGGAGTCCCCGGGTGGCATAAACAGTTAATGAGTTTGGCTGCTAACCGAAAGGATGGAGGTTCAAGTCCACCCAGAGGCACCTCAAGAGAAAGGCCTGATGATCTACTTCTCAAAACTCAGCCATTGAAAACCCTGTGGAGCCCATTTCTACTCTGACACTCATGAGGTCACCATGAGTTGGAGTCTACTTGATGGCAACCGTGTTTGCTGTTGTTTTCTAACATATAAAGCATTCTGCTAAATATTTAACACGATTCTAAAGTAATGAACGTGGCAATTTACTCCCGAGTGGAACTTTAGCATATGTTACCGAGTTCCTTCTTAGTATAAATGAATAATTTCCATTCTCATAAGGAAAATCCTCTTTCTTCACATGACATTGGCCCTGATCACTTTTGTCAGAATCACTTGTCAAGAGATGAGGTTCGGTTGAGTAACGACTTCCAGCTTATGGTGGTTTAGAATCACCTTGAACTAACCCTGAAACAAGGATGGATTAACTTTATTTTTAGTGGAATCATAAGACAGGTGATGTGTACATACATAGCTCAATATGCCCTTCTTATAAGAAAGGATGTTTAAGTGGAACGATGATTGCTCTTATGGTTAAGATAAAAACTTTAAGGAAAGGACGTTTTGAATGCAAAAATATTTTGTGAAAGTTGTTTGCAAGTGGGGTGACAACTGGGTTATTTGAGAGCTGGACATGATTTTTCCATCAATTTCCTCTGATGCTAAAACTTAAGAACGCACTTCAAGTTGACAAACCAGAAGATTCGATGCATTTCTGGCTAGAAACCTGCTCTTCGTGTACATAATATTTACGCATCTCTGACATGCATCATTTGGTTTGATGTCTGCTTAACTGAAATGCAACGGGCTGACGTTATCAAACCAAGCAGATTCTCTGCAGCCTTAAACTAAATGTGCCTGCATGTCTTCAGACAGAGTGCCAAATCGAGGTGCACGAGAGCAGCAGATGCTATCACATAGGGCTAGTCTAATGGTATCATTAAAACGCGCAAGACTGGAGAAGACAAGTCCATCGGAAAACAATAATTACTTACGTGACTATTTGGTTATAATATTTCTATTAATGCTATTTTCCTTGGTTGATTTTGTCAATGTTGTATTGCCTATTTCTGGAAGGGATAATGCTGAACTTTATAAAATCCCAAGGAAATTAAAACTTAACTTTTTGTTATTACTGTAGATTGAAGGGAGTCCTGGTGGCACAGTGGTTAAGAGTTCAGGCTACTAACCAAAAGGTCAGCAGTTCAAATCCACCAGCCACTCCTTAGACGTCCTATGGGGGAGTTCTACTCTGTCCTATAGGGTCTCTGAGGGAGAATATAAAAAGAAAGCAATAGGTTTGATGATGAATTACACACCTCAGGGACCAAGGCGTCTTTGAAACAATAATTTTGATTCTCAGCGCACTTTGCTTCACAATTTGAATTGCATGTTGAAGTGCTACCTCACGGTCACTATCCACTGACGGAATAAATGTTTACTGTGCATCTTCACGGGGCCTGGCACCATGCGAGGTGCTGAGCTCGAAGGGCACACAGAGAAGCACAGAGTTTTGCCCTCTGGGAACAGCAAAGCCAGGCGTGGAAATGTAAACCATTCCGGCGCTGAGTCCAAGGATAGTCGCTGCATTAAATGAGCATTTTCCCCACGCAGGGCACAGGTCCTCCAGTGAATAACTGTCCTAACAGCAGCAGCTTATACTTAGGCACCCACTGTGCACAGCACCAAGCGAACAGCTTTCCACTGTCTCGTTCCACCCTCCAAGCATCCTCATGAAGGAGGTATGGGACTAGATCCAGGTTTTGTGGGGTCTGGAATTTACAAACTATAAAGGTCCTTCTTACATAAATACATAAACCCAAATGCAACGCACTGCTATGGAGTCAATTCCGGCTCAGAGCAACCCTGCAGGACAGAGTAGAAATGCCACATAGGGCTTCTAAGGCGTGACTGGTGGATTCGCACTGACGACCTTTGGGTTAGCAGCCAAGCTCTTAACCACTGCGCCACCATAAATACCTATTCAAGACAATTTTACAGAAACATATGACAAAGTGAGCACATCGCGTGTGTCCCTACGAGTAGAGAATAGAAATTTAATCTGTGTGAGCTTCACAATAAACCTTCCTCCCAGCACTATTATTCTCTCCACTTCTCAGATGAGGAGACTAAGTCCTGAAGAGCCAACGCTGATTAAAAGAGAAAGTTAAATTCACGGGAAAATCGACAAGTTGTTACTGTTAGGTACCAGATTTAGTGCACAGGCCTCGATCAGATCATCCAGTTCTCTGAACTCTGTGGAACAAGAACATCACACTGGCCAGCTTAGTGGATTCAGGCATTGGCTAACGGTGAATTAGGTCCATTCTACACACAGGTGATGAGGTACGCACTCCATGTGCTAACATTCATCTGTGAATTGGAGAACATGCCTTGGGAACCAAGATACTGGAATTTAATGTCATTGAGAACTTTGTGGTGTTAGCTGCCATCTGGTTGGCACTGACTTATGGAGACCCCATGGACAACAGAGCAAAGCACTGCCTAGTCTCGTGCCATCACCACGACCATTGGTAAGTCTGAGCCCACTGACTATCGTGTCAATCCATCTCACTGAACGTTTCCTTCCTATACTTTACTAACCATGATGCCCTTTTCTACCAGTTGGTCTTTCCTGATGACGTGTCTAAAGAGAGTGAACTAAAGTCATGTCATCCTGGTTTGTTAGAAGCATTCTGGTTGTATTTCTTCTAAGACTGACTTGTTCATTCTGGCATTCCATGGTATATTAAAGTAGTTCAACTCATTGTTTTATGAAGACAAGAGTCCTACAAATCAGAACAGCCACAGTCATCCCATTACTTAGCTTCCAGCATTAACGTCTGGATAAATTAATTTACGGATTGCTCACTCATCAAGCAACACCACCTATTCTGACAAAGTAGCTAAAAGTAGTCTGACAGTTGATTGACTTCAAATGTCACAACGTAGATAGAGAAAAATATTACTGTCACCAGGTTAAGTAAACTAGTTTTTACAATTCCATCTGTTAAAAGCAGTTTTCAACACTAATATTTCCATGATACTTAACTCAGCTGCAGAGAACCAAAAGGTTGATCAATATCCAAGGCTTATGCCCAGAGAAGTGCACAGAGATTTATAGCCACCATGAACACATAATTTAAAGTTATAAAGGAAGTCTCTTTTTTAATTTTGAGGTTTGCCAACAGAGTTGGACATGTATTGAAATTTCGCTTTTAAAAAATGATACTTTTATACGCACATAAACAACTCTGCTGAAATTAAATTCGTCTGGTGATGGCAACTTAGATTTATAGAGGCAGGTACATTAAAAATTAACTGCTCATTTCTCAGTACTTCATAAAATTCAGTGTTTTCCAAGGGCACTTCCATGGATGTCGTCCAGTGGTGCGGGGTGCTATGCCGTTGAGAGGATTTTAATCTTACACGTGAATCAATGAGATCAATGAGCAACACTGTCGAACACATGACAGACTTGGCAATCACTGCGAGGGGGCTATGAGCAGGCATCATCACATAATCAATTTTTAATCATCTTGAAGAACATAAGGTACTGGAGAGAATCCAAGAATTCTTGGTGAAGAGCCTATCATTTCTTTCTAGAATGATCTCATGCCCTAGAACATTGGTGAGGTCTGTCCTTCCTAACTACACTATGTTCTTACATCATGACAATTCTATCCACCTTCCTCCCATCACCCTGGTGACATCTTCTTCACCACAGATGAAATCTTCATTCGAGGTCAGCATATGAGATCAGAAGCAGATCGCCAGGCCTTTCTTCCAAGGTGTCTCTGGGTGGACTCAATCCTCCAACCTTTGGTTAGCAGTTGAGCCCGTTAACCATTTGCACCACCCAGGGACTCCATTTTGTAGATACCACTGAAATATCCTTTGGTTTTCAGGAAACTTGAAGTTTCCCTGGAAAAATCCCTTGCCGTTGAGTTGACTCTGACTCACGGTGACCCTACAGGACAGAGTAGAACTGCCTCCCAGGGTTTCCAAGGAGCAGATGGTGGATTCCAACTACCGACCTTTTGGTTAGTAGCCTGAGCTCTTAACCACTGCGCCACCAGGACTCCACTTGAAGTTTAGCAGACTAATATCTGCACCCTACAAAAGAATGCTTATGGATGATTTTGTTTTGTTTCTTCAGACAGAACACATTAGAAATCCCTATGAAAATCAAGTGTAAAAGCCTCTTGAATTTTTGTATTAATGCCTAAAATGACGAGAGTTTTCTAAATAAAGGGACATTTAACCAAGATATATTTATAATGTCAACTGGTTGATTCAAACTGTGTTTTAGTAAAAACTTCTGTCTACATCACGGGGTGTTTTTTTGCAAATAGAGTGATTACTAAAAGCATAACTGGAGATGTGAATACGTGAACAGAGGCGCTCCAACGAAAAGAGAATGTGGATGCAATCCCCTAGCTGTCGGGGCAAAGAATGAAGCATCATGGGCAGCAGGCTGAGTGTTGCAAAGGGAAGAAAACGCATTCCACCCAGGCTTGCTGGTGGGTGCTCCCCAAGACGTCTGAAGGCTCTGTTCTCAGATTCTTCCTACCTCCTCCTCCCCTCCCCTCCCCAGATCAAATCTGTCAGTGTTTGAAATGCCCAAGCTTTTCAACTTTTCTGTAGATATTTAAATAAGTCTTGTTACAAAGGCATTGCTAGATCCAGACAGGCACTCACTCTGGAACTACAATATCTGAGCTCAAAAGCTGCCCTGCCATTTACTGCATGACCTTGAGCAGGTGACCCAGTGTTTCTGTACACAAAGCAAGGATGATGCTCTTCCTGCTAAGGCTGGGGTGAGGCTGAATGATGTGGTTCATGAAAGCATGTCACACATAAGGATGGTCTGAGGGGGCTATTCAAATAGTGAGGGCAGTGGTGGCACAGTGATAGAATTCTCACCTTCCATGCAGGAGACCCAGCTTTGATTCCTGCCCAGTACACCTCATGCTCAGCCACCACCTGTCTGTCAGTGGAGGCTCACGTGATGCTCTGATGCGGAAGAGGTTTCAGTGGAGCTTCTAGAGTAAGACAGATTAGGAAGAAAGGCCTGGTGATCTACTTCTGAAAATCAGCCAGTGAAAACCCAATGGATCACAAAGGTCCAATCCTGCTGTGCACAGGGTCACCATGAATGGAAGTGAGCTCAGTGAGAGCCAACAGCAGCAATAAGAGACAATGAAGAAACTACATTTTCTCTGTTCATCTGAGTCTAGTGCTAATATACACGTCCCCACTACACTGGCTATTACATGCTGAGCACCAGACGTTGGGCCAAACTGTGCAACGTCTCACGTGATGTTCACAGTAAACTCATGAGGACAACACGGCATGGTGCCCACCACCCACCCCACGCGGGCTATGTTCCGACAGAGTCTAGGGTTTATCAGAGAACGGTCCAGTTCACTGTGGCACCGTGACGGGCGTGAGGGAGAGCAAGCCTATTCCCCATTCCTCTCCACGTCCACACCTCCCTGTCTCATCCTTGCCAGCCATCTCACTTCCAAGAGATTTCGTCCACAGGTAGGAACGCTAAATGACCCTGAACGAACCAACCATCACTCTTGGGAACCACACCCTCCAGACCCTGTTTCAGTAATGACACCCAGTTCACTAAGTTAAGTGCTGTTTTTGGAGAAGAGGAAGAAAAAAAAAAGCAACCTTTCACACGTAGCTTTAGATACAGGCCTTGCTAACGGAGACAAGTTTTAGCCGTCCCACTGACTACACGCGTACTGAGAAAAACATTGAATACACTTATGAGCTGATTCCACCATAAGGAAGGCCTGCGTGCACCCAGGTAAAGGCACTGAAAGATTAAGAAGTTGGTCACCCTGCGTGAAGTTGACCTTCACTTCCGAAGTCTGAAAAAGCTCCGGTGGAGGCTGGGATGATCGTAATTTTCCTCAGGCAATACTGAAGGAGGTATAATTTTACAGTGAAAGTAGAAACATTGAAGAAATGTCTACCTTTCCAATATCAATTCTTGAATCAATCACTCCCTTGATGTAAAATCAATGACCATCACCAGTAAGAAATTGGTAAATTCTCGCTTTTCTGTTAAAGTGACACTGGTCTTCAGCAATTTCATTGAGCACTGTGTTTGTAATGCTCTTCGCATAGCTTCCTAATGTTTTCATTGAAACGTTGTTTTTTTTTGTCTGTTTGTTTTTGTTTTCCTAGTCTAAATTTTAGACAAGTTTTGTGGCTGGCCCTGTGTTTTACTGGAATTGTAATAATAATTCTTACAGAATTTTTAAAGTGATATTACCTAATAATACTCTAGTCCCATAAAAGCACTCTGACCAGATACTAGCAGAGACTTGAGAAGCTACTTTCGAGGAGCTTGACCACTTCAGGATTCATGGGCCAAACACCAAGGCATAGTGTAAATCAGAGACAAAAGCCTACAGTACATAGATTATCTATTCAAAACTAATAGTGCTAAATTATTTGTAAATACGATAGTTAAAAACTGCTTCTAAGGAAAGAATTTTCAGGGATATAGAGATTTCATACACACGCATACATATGTATATATAATAGGATTCTACTATATGTCCAAAACTGTGCTAAACTGTAGTATATATAGATATAAGTTCTAGATATTATTCTCTTAGTCTAGCTTATTAAAATAAGATATTAAAGTTACTAGTCATAGAATGACTAGGAAGTGACAAATGTATGGTGCTATATATATATACACATATATATACACACATATATACGTGTGTATATATATATACACATATATACACGTGTATATATATATACACATATATACATATGTATGACATTTTTTTCTGGGTGTATAACCTGCTAAAATTGTATCAGACTCACATACTGCAATTTGATATTGCAACATGTCATAATACTTTTAAATATATTAAAATTCTGAGATTAAGAAATAATTGTTAAAAGCAAAATAATATCCTTTTTAAAAAATCAAGAACATGATTGTTTAATATACAAATAGTTTCTTCCTAAAAAATGCATAAAACAGAAGAGTAACCTTTGAACTACCTCAACAAACAGACCACCTAGTATAGCTGAAAATCAGGGGATCTGTGGATTTAAAACTTGTCAGCAACTAGTGACGTAAACTCTGTGAAACACAGGCCATGGGTGGTCATTTCCTAAAGTGAGATAAGGGGACAGACCACAAGGACGCCCTTCGAAGTCCCTCTGGAGCACTAAGACTCCCTCGACTACCTGACACAGTGAACAGACGTGGGTGGAAGACTGAGCTTCCACCGAAGGCACCAAACCCATTGCCGTCGAGTTGATTCTGACTCACAGCAAACCTAGAGAACAAAGCAGAACTGCTCCATAGGGTTTCCAAGGAGCAGCTGGTAGATTTGAACTACTGACCTTTTGGTTAGCGGCCAAAGCTCTTAACCACTGCGCCACCAGGGCTCCAGTTATGAAAGACCCAGAGGGTACTACAAGTAACAGATCCTTTGCCCGATTGGGCCGGTGGGGGCTGGTGCTTCTCCGTCCTGAAAGCTTGAACTATCCGCTGGGCCTAGATCCTCCAGCCTGGGGTGTACTTCCTTTAGGTAATGACCAGTTAGGTTAGCAGAGGTAGTTGATGCTGAGTAAGAAGTCAGCGAGTTCTGAGGTGGGGGGAGTGTTGTGTGCACCCCGGGGAGAGGCCAGGAGACCGTGGGTTTGGAGGCGGCACGGGGTGTCTCACCACTCCTGCCTGTGACTTACCGAAGACCGAGCGGAGGCTGCAGGCTTTTCTCCTCTCCTAGGCCAGCCCTGCACTCTCCTCACAGGTGTGTTTCCAGGCACCTACAAGGCTGATAACATTCCCTGCAGATAGAGGAATCAAAGGGACTGAGGCTTTGTGGGGCCACGATGAAGCTCCTATCTCTTCACTGTGTAACGGATATAGCCAAACAGCACAAAAGGCTCCGAAGTGGGGTGCATGTTGTGTGCAGGACCTAGGCTGGCACCCACAACAGCAAAAGGAGCAGGATGCTGGATGAGTCTCCTAGTCTGCAGCGACAAGGTATCAGGAAGGGGGTGGCTTACAGAAAACAGAAATTTACCCTCTCACAGTTCTGGATTCAGGATGTCAGCAGGGCCTGCTCTCTAGGGAAGAACTTCCCTCGTCTCTCCCTGTTTCTGGTGGCCCCGAGCATTCCTTGCCTTGTAGAAGCATCTTTACGTGGCTGTCTGTCTTCCCCGTGTGTCTCTCTGTGTCTCTTCTCCTCTTTTATAAGGACACCACTCAGCTGGAATTAGGACCCCACCCTTCTCCCATACAGTATGACCTCATGATAACTTAACTGATAACCTCGTCAAAGACCCTATTTCCAAACAAGGTCACATTCACAGGTACTGAGGACTGGGGCTTCAATATATCTTTCTGAGGGGACGCTAATGCCTATTTCTATGATCTGGAGTCTGTTTCATGGTTCTGTGATATCTTTAGAAACTCTTAGACTGGTGACGATGAATATCCCACAGAGATTTACCTCAGACATGTCACGGGCAGGAACACCTGACTGAGGCACCCCCCGATGAACTGTCCTACAGCAACACACCTCAAGTTTGAAACTCCTGTTTATTAAGAAATAAAACACAGCAGCAAGGGCGGGCACAGTCATCAACCACCATGGCTCTGTCTCAGCCCTGTCCTGGAGTTTCATGTTCCAGGGGAGAATGAATAATTTAATCTTCAGAGCCATCAATTCGAAGTCCTCCTTCCAAAGTCTGGCAAGGGTCCCAGCTAATTTCATTTATGATGTGGATTTTTTTGAGACCATGAGTATTCAGAAAGTGAAACAGGGCAACTGTGATCTCATTATATGAGTGTGTTTCTGTTTCCTTTTTCTTCAGTAATACTTTATTGATTTATTAATCACCCACAAATCAAACGGTGAAGACATGCCATTTCCTCATTAATTAGTCATCGGAACAAGCAACACTAATCAGTCTAACTTCAACTATAAATAATTCGTCATTTTATTCCTCTAGAAAGGAGAGAGTGAGGTAAAGGAATTTCATTATGCTTTATAATATTGTCTCACAGAATGAAAATTGATATATCAGGCGTTAAGCGTAAAATTCAAACCTTGAGAAATATATAGTCAGGGAAATAATTTTAATGCATAGAGTTTTTATTCAGAACTTAAAAGAGCTGTTTTGTTATCAGCTCACACTGTTTTGAGTGGGGGAGTGGGGTCCACCCAGGCTCTAATGTGATGAGTAACTAAATATTCAGTTACTCAGTGGTCATCGCTCAAATATTTATTTGGCAACCTAAAGCTCAACTGCTAACCAAAAGGTGGGCAGTTTGCATCCACCAGCTGCTCCTTGGAACCCTTATGGGGCAGCTCTACTCTGTCCTATTGGGTCGCTATGAGTTGGAATCGATTCGATGGCAATGGGTCCCCCCCTTGGTTTATGTGTCTAGGGCTGTGCTAGTTGATATATTTACTGTAGAACATCATACAAAATACACATGGCCCCTGAAACGATAGTCTACGCTCCAATGGGGAATGTAAACATTTTATAAGTAAACATAAATGTAAATACATTATTACAAATTAAGATCAAGGAGAACGCAATTCCTTCTCTTTTTTTAATTCTGAATCGTTTTGGTGGTTTTGATTACCCTTGTTCTTCTTATTTATTTATTTTTTTAAGATCTCTGCCCAAGTTTAGTTGACAATTAAATATAAATATTCCTTCTCACTAAAGTACATCTTTTTTTGTTAACAAATAAATGTCTTCTCCATCCATTCATCTTTCAGGTAGAAGAAGAGCAAACCCTTCTTTTAGTTGTTTATTCCAATGTTAAATCTTAATTTCATTCATTCCAAAGTATTTAGTTTTTTCCTCAGTCTCTACCTGACCAGGATGATCCTGTAATTGTTTGCTTTATCATCTACCTAATCTGAACTTTCACTAACATCAGTCTCTTTTCCAAACCCATCATAATGGTCATGTGTGTGCATCCACAGCATGAGCTACTGCGACAGGCTCTCGGCCAACAACTGTGTTAACCTGGCTCTGTGTTTTCACCCGAATGCACTTCCCGGTGGCATCCCTGTGAGAAGAAATAGTCTGGCCGGGAATGGACTGGAACATTGGGCTTTATTTGTGCCTAAGTTTTTAACATACTTTCCAAACTTCCAAGTTTCTCATTCTTGTGTTTGAGTTCCATCAGAAATTTTTAAGTCACTTGAACAATACAACCCAGACTCTGCCATAGCCATTGCTCTTTATTATTCTGAACTAAGCAAGAACTAAAAGCAAGCTCATATCTCTCTCTCCCTCCGTCTCGCTTTCTCTTCTCTTCCTCACTCTGTCTCTCTCCCTGTGTCTCTCTCTGTTGATCTTTCTCTCAGGTTTGGTGATAACTATGATTCAAAAAATGCTTGTTGCATGAATGAATTAAAGACATGATTCCCAGTTTTGTGTTTGAAAGGAAAAAAGAAAGCATTGTATAAATAAAAGCATTTCTAGTCTCTGGTACGTTGGCTAACTGACAAGAGAAGGAGCTGGGAAGAAGCTAGCTGAAATCACAGATACCTACCATGTACTAAGGATGTTGTTTGGATAACGTCATTTTTAAAACTCAAGAAAACGTGAATGGCCAACATTTAATCCCCACTGGGATGTAAGAAAACCAAGGTCCATGAGATCCAACGACTGAAGATGAGACTGAAAACTGTGATTTTCTTATTTCAAAGGCCATATATTTTGCCATATATCATACTGCATGATATACACCACTGTACTACTAGTTGTAGACTGGTTAAAATTTCAAAAAATCCAAGTATGCATGAAAATGTATTGGGCTGGGATATACAAGAATGAAGTGTGTGACTCCTGCAGAGCCCTCCACTGGAGGGGGCAGAGGGCCCACTTTTTGAGTCTGACACTTGGACAAGCAGCAACATAAGGTCAGGTTTTAGGTGAAGGTTCGAGGCCAACGTCGGGTTGCTTACCTTGAGATTGTTAGCAGTGATGTTAGTTCTGGGTCTAGAGAATCTTTATGCACACAAATGGATACAAACACAGCATAAAAGAAGCACAAACGTAAACACGTATTTTGATACCATACTTAAAAGGTGCTAATAAATCAGAGGTCTTGGGGGAAAATCCAAAGCCAGGTTTAAGCAAAGCTGATGCCGCTGCAGCACCCTGGGGGTGATTCATTTCCATCTGGAAGTCTTGCTGTCGAGGCCTAGCGGTAGAGGAGCTCGTGGATCTAGACTGATGAATCGCCTTTTTAACAAGTTGTATATTTAATGTCCTGATGCGCTTCATCATCTTCACCTTGCAGCACAAAACGATGCTGACAAGCAACTCGTCGCCAAAGTACCGTTTATAAAAAGAGAAATGGTGCCTTTTGTTCCTGACACTTAAGGTCAGCGGTTCGAGACGCATTGTATATTAATGTGTCCAATACATCAGACAGCAAGTTAATGCCGACCTCCCTTTTGGGTCTAGACTATTTCATAAACCTATTTTTACTTTCCCAGCCTGATTAATGGCATCCCAGAAATACTCCACCCTGACAGCACATAAAGACGGCTTTGATGTTGCATGAGAATCATGAAGGAATGAATTTTGACTATATTTGAAATGATACATTTCAGAAATCACAAATAATTTCATGTCTAGGATTCACTAAGCACAATTTAATATGTTGTTCTCTTCCAGGAATTGATTTAAAGCCAACGATTATTTGTAGCAATTTCCACTGAATTACTAAATGGACCACCCCCCAGAAGCTTTGCCAGAATGGTTCATCCCGAACTTTCTCTAACAACACCTATCAGTTTTAACAGCTATGGTTCACATTCAAGGAGCCCTGGAGGTGCAATGGTTAAAGCACTCAACCACTAACCGAAAGGTCGGCAGTTCGAAACCACCAGTGGTTCCACAGGAGAAAGATGTGGCAGTCTGCTTTCCATAGAGATTGACAGCCTTGGGGACCCTATGGGGTCACTATGAGTCAAAATCTATTCGACAGCAGTGGGTTTGGTTTGGCTGGTTCACATCCACAACAAAGGTATATTTTATAATTTGGGTCACTGATTTTAATCTGGGTCAACGATCTTAATTTATGATATGTCTGTGAAAAATAGTGTTGTTGGTAATATTTAAAACAGGCTAAAATAAGACTTAGCCAAAACTAAACACAAAGAACAAAATAGTCACATGCCTTGTTTGAAGTAAACAGCTCTGGTTACAGGACTGGAGGCCGAGTTCCTGCCTTCCGTCTACTTCCCACAACCCTGAGAAGATCACTGAGACTGTTTGCACCTGTGTGTTCAACCAAAACAAAAACCAAACTGGCTGTCGTCATAGCAACCCTATAGGACACAGCAGAACTGCCCTGTAGGGTTTCCAAGGAGCAGCTGGTGGATTTGAACTGCTGACCTTTTGGTTAGCAGCCGAGCTCTTAACCACTGTGCCACCAGGGCTCACCTTAGTGTCCAGGTGTTTAAAACGGAGCTAACTATTGTGCCTCTCTCTAGAACCGCTGTAAGGACCAAATTAGAGAAAGCATTTTAAGATTTTCGAAGTCTGAATCACTGAAGGAACGTTGAGTTTCTTGTCCTCACTTTCTACTATTATTTCTTTTTGTTGCTTTTCTAAGTCAGCACGTATGGAGGAGCCATCCCTCATTTTCTTCTGTTTCTCACTTTTAATCATTGTTCACAGAACACTATTTAAAATAAATTCAGAAGAAGTACCACCAAATGAATGTATATTATTAACATAATATACTCAGTACGTTGTATCTATGTTATAAATTGGATTTTTTATGACAAAACATTATCAAAGGTATTAGGCATTATATGCAATGCAATGCATATAATCTTTATATAAAGGGAAAACTGGGAGGTTTTGGACAATTTTGTATGTGCAATTTACCTTCAATCTCAATATTTAAAACATAAATGAATCAGTCAGGATCCTAACTCTTGAATTAGAGAGTTGAACAAAGAGACTGTTTATGGACATGGAGGAGAGAGAGACAGATACAGAGAGAGAAAGACCTCAGGGCTGACACTGCATGGAGTGAGTAAGAGAACAGGGTGCTGCTACCTCCCTGCCACCACCTGAAAGGACAGGTGATGGACACTCGTCAGAACCCAGGTATGGCAGAGCTGTGACAGGAAGGATGCTCAGCAAGGGTGGTGAGCTCCAGCTGAGAGCCCAGAAGACCACGCAGGAGGGCAGCTGGGGGCATAAATCCCTGACCTCCCCCCACGACCAGATTTCTCTCAGTTGCTCGCCAGAGCCATAGCACCACTGTGGATACCAGAGTGGGAAAGGGCCCTGCTCATGTAGTCCACACTCAACTTCCTGGGGCACTAAGCAGAGTGGGGATGGGAAACGTTCCCCAATTTCCAATACCAGGCAAAAACGAACCTAAAATCCTTAGATTCTCTAAGAATGGATGCCTCACAGTAGCCTGTTTTTTCTGGGTTTACCTTGCTAAGCTGGTGGCCTCTTACAGAAGCATGACTGTTGTCTTCTTCCAGACCATGTGGAGAAGTGGACTATAAAACGGCTCTATGCCTCCATATAAGAGGCCTTGGTGGCACACTGGTTAAGAGCTACAGCTGCTAACCAAAAGGTCTGCAGTTCAAATCCACCAGCCAATCCTTACAAACCATATAGAGCAGTTCTACTCTGTCCTATAGAGTCGCAATGAGTTGGAATCAACGCAATGGCCATGGGTTTGGTTTTTGGGTTTGTTTTTTAATGTCTCCACATACAAACCTTAACCTTAAGGGACAGACCAGATATTCCTTAAATATATGTGTACATGCCATAAATATTAAAATAATAAATGATGTCTCTTGACTTCATTTGCAAATTGCTGTGTTAGGCATCTCATCATTACTGTGAATGGATCCTATGACTATACATTCAAATGTGAAATTGCAATTTACTCTACAGGGAGAAAAGGACATGGCATGAAGCATAGAAATTTAATTTTTTTCCCTAGAAACCTGTACTTTTTTATTATGTACTTTATTTTTACTATCTTAATTTCTCATTGTTTTTTCCTAAGTGATTTTAACTTCAAAATTGCTCTAGTAGTACATTAAAGGTTATTGAAATACAAAAGGCTGTAATGGGGTGTTATTACTAATTTCCATACTTGTGATGCATGATCGAATTTAAATTAAAAATAAAAAATCTACTGGCTTATTTTAGTTTTGACCATTCTGAAGTTTCTAGAATATTCTTTCCTTCAGAATACATAAATGTATTTATCTGAAATGGTTCTACTTTGCAATTTAATAAATTGTTTGGTCCACAGGGAATGCCATTAATTATGTGGGCTGATGGGGATTCATTTACTTGGTTTCTTTCTGAACCACTTGACTTGTCGCTATTTAATTAAACAATAATAAATGTGATGGTAGGGAGAAATTTATGCTGTCAGTGAACAATACTAAAGATGCTCCTGGAATAGAGAATGGATTTCAGATGTCCTCATATTCAGAGAATCAGAGAAGGAGACTCGTTAACACTTGCCCATATGCCTACCTCCCGCTGACATACATCTTCGGTGCCGTCTCTTCTCATTTCCTGTTACGAAAACACCATGAAGGCAGGCAGCTAGCACGCCTCAGTGCAGTCCTTCTGTCTGTCTCCGGGAGAGTCCATTCCTTTCAGGGGGAGTACATTTTGTGTAATGTTTACTTGTCTTAGTTCAGTTTGAAAACACATTTGTCAATTCTGCCCGTTTCACCACATAGTGAAAACATGTACATCAGAATGTAAAGGGCACGTTGCTAAGATGTGAAGAATTATATACATTCATCAGAGTATAAAAAAATGGACTCACACTATCCTAAGCTTATATTTCTGATATAAATTAAGAATGTAGTTGAAATATCTGAAATGTTTTAAGGACATAAGCCATGACCAAGTTAAGCCACCAATCAGAGGACAGGAGAGAGACAGCTCATGCACAGGCCACCTTGGTTTTCCTGGCCATGGGCCCCCCCCACCCCAGGCAGGTTACATAACCCACCTAAGACCATCTCTACCTGTGTGAAACGGGCATGCAAATATCTCCTCTGCAGGATTATTATGAAGAATAGAGATAATGTATGTAAATCCCACACCCAGTGAGCATCACAGAGTCGTCCTGAGACAAGGATGGCTATCATAATTAGACCCAATAGTCTTTTTCTCTCATTACATGTTTGAAGATCAAGTTTCAGCACCAGGGGTCAGTAAAAGCAGAGGGAATGTCACACCAACAGAGGATTAGGGAACTTACATACTCAAGAGTGAACTCCTGTTTAATTTTGAATACAGAGTTCATCATATACTTTTTTCCCTTAAGGTACTGTTGTACCTGTGAATCTTAAAACAGATAACACAGCTCACCCCTGAGCTGAAATGAAATATTTGTATAATACAAAACTTTATAGGAATCCCTCCCCCCCCACACACATTATTGTCTTTAGCTGCTCTCTAGCTGGCTGTGACTCAAGGTGACCTTAAGTATAACAGAACGAAACATTTCACAGTCCTGCGCCATCCTCACAATCAGTCGTATGTTTGAGCCCACTGTGTCAGTCCGTCTCATCGAGGGTTTCCCTTGTTTTCACTGACCCTCTACGTTACCAAACATGATGTCCATTTTTCTAACGATTGGTCTTTCCTTACGACATGTCCAAAGTAAGCAAAGTGAAGTCTTGCCATCCATAGATATATTTTATTTAGCTTAAAGAATATCCTAAATGGGTGGCAAGTCAGCATCACTATATTTCAAAACTAAATATACTGATGTGTTAAGCAATTTTAATTTCATATATTAAGTAAAGGCACAATATATAAGTTTTGAATTAAAAAGAATAAAAATTTATACATAAGCAGGGTTTTTTAAAATTTTTAATTAGAAAATTTGTCAGGTGAAAAAAAATGCTTTTGCATTATCCAACTAAAGCCTTATAGCCGTAAAGTATATTTAAGCACAGAGTTGTCAAGATAGTTGGGAGGCTTACCTCTTTTATAAACCACAGTGTGCTCAGTCCATTATAAAGTTTTTTTGTTTTTTAAAAAGGAATTTGGAAAGAAAAGGATAATTGATTCACAATTCCCCTAGCAGAGAAAACCACTGTCAATATGTTGATGTGATTATTTCTGGTCTTGTAATGCACATTTTCTGCAATCATAGTTAAGTTCATTCTTTCCATACAACTTTACATGGTGATGTTATTACACCTTACAATGGAGGCTCATTTGTATATTATGATAAATATTCATTCAGGTAATTTTAATGGCCATATAACTTTACATCTGGTAGCATCACATCTAGTAGACTTTTCATAGTTTGTTAAATATTTTAGCTATTTTAAATATCTGTATATCATAAATATGTAGCAATAGACTTTTAGCAGAAGGGCATAAGATTCTCTATACTTCCCATATTTCCTTACGCTTGATCATCAGAAATGGAATGTCTGTATCAAAGTTGAGATTTTTTATGGCTCCTAATACACAGGCATTGAGTTTCTAACATTAAAATTAGAGCCGTATAAATATGATACTTTCCACCACTGAATCTGCAGATCTCACTCAAGGGGTGGATCTAGTTTCATCCTTGATGGGAAATTTAATTCCCAATAAAATTAAGCCAACAGTAAAAAATAAAAATACCTTGGCTGAAAACATATGGTATGGGTTGGGTATAATTGCAACAACAAAAAAATATTTCTATAATATGTTAGTAGTATCTTTTCATGAATAATATGTATCTATCTGTGGCAGCTCAAAAGGGTGGCTTGGAGTGGTAGGAGCCGCACATAACCTCCAGCAGCAATGCCTCCGAACAACCACAAATAAGCATACAATCTAAGGGAAGAGAATGTACTTCTTAGGCAAACATGACACTCTCCCACCACCAACACCATTGTCACACCTATGCCTCTCCTACATAGAAAAAAAATCCCTGAAGTGTCAATGATTCCATCTACTTGGGTCAATAAACAATGTCTACAGAAACAGCAGTCATGATATCAAACTACGTATTGCATCGGGCAAATCTTCTGCAAAGATCTCTTTAAGGTTTTAAAAAAGCAAAGGTGTCACTTTGATGGCTAAGGAGCACCTGACCTAAGCCATATTTTTTCCTCATTTGCATGCAAACACTGGACAATGAAAAAGGAAGACAGAAGAAGAATTGATGTGTTCCACCTGTGGTGTTGGCAAAGAACATTGAATATACCATGGACTGCCAGATAAACAAACGACTCAACCTTGGAAGAAATACAACCAGAACGCTCCTGAGAAGTGAGGATGGTGGGACTTCGTCTTGCTTACTTAGAACAAATCCCCAGAAAAGACCAATGGCTAGAGAAGGACACCATGGTTGGTAAAGTGGGGGCTTCGCGAGAACAAGGGAGACCCTCAGGGAGACGGACTGTCAGAATAGCCACAACAGTAAACTCAAGCGTAACAACCATCATGAAAACAGCACAGGACTGGGCAGTGTTTCAGTCCGTTATACATAAGGTCACATAAGTTGGAGCAGACTCTACACCAAGTAACAACAAACAACAACAGCAATTTGTGGGAGATCACACACAACTTCTGGCAGGTCACGTGTCCTGACAAGCGGCAAGGAACGGAAACTTTCTGGAGATGTGAGAACAGAAGAGTTCGTAGAGGTCCACATGGATTCGAGGGGTACAAATGAGAATTTGAAGTCTCACCATCACTAACTGGACAACGGGGTGCTGGTTTTCCATTGAAGTGGGTGTGGTTGTGGCGCCTGTGGGCACACAGTCAGTTGGATGTGTTTGCTGCGTTGACTAAAGGAAATCAGGGATGTGATGAGGGAAAGGAAGTCTCCTTGCAAGTATGAAGACGATTTTTGGAGATGTGAATGACTCTGAAATTTAAATATGTGCTACTAAGAAATGCCACAAAACAGATGAAATGACTGTCACTAAACAAGTTCCCCACTGAGATACGACCTTGGAATGTACATACAGCACCAGAAAATGGTCCAAATTAGCATGGTAAATGCAGAACCTAGCCTGAAAAAGCAGGAAAGATGTTCAATACCAAACTCATTTTTCCTCTTACTGCTTCTGAGGAACATGCCCACCTAGAACTCCAGAAAAAGGAACAGAAATTTAACAACACGGTGGGGTTCCTCCTGCAGAATGAAGACAGGTTAAGTGGCAGTCTCACACATTTTATATAAAGTTTAAGGCAGAAGACGTAAGAGGGTAACATTAATGCAGCTGGCTGACCTACTATACACCCGAGGATACAAGAGTCAGGAAAACAGACTGAAGTATGTTAAAGCTAACACAACTGCTGTTTCCCTAGCAACACTCAATTAAACGGGCAGCCTGATGCTGGGGACAGAGAGAGCTTAGTTATATCCGTTATTTTAAGACTCAGCCTTTTCGTTTTTTAACACAGTGATTAAATCATTCACCTTTCAGTTACTCCACTGTTCAAGTCATGTATCTATCCCTTCACCACAATTCTTTTTAAATCATCACCATTTTCTGATTCTTCAATTTAAAATCGACACTTCCTGGAAGACTGTTGTAAGGGATCTCATTGTTTTCCCTCACATTTCCGAACTGTACCTAAGTGGGGTATATTTCCAAACTGTAAGCAAGACGCGAGGGTGTACCAGGATGTCTCAAGATGCCTAATTCTAATTAAAGGCATATTTTTAAAGCTTGAGAACAGTGTGGTTTTCAGGCAAGTAGACCGCCAGAGAGAGGAAGGTAATGACTTCCACATACTGTGGGACTAAACTCCACAACGGTAAAGCAGACACATACTTTGAAGAACAAGTCAAGGATTGAATATTGTGCTAACGATATACTTAAATTTTAAGTCTAATATGTCTGGAAACAAATTAGCAAGGCTGTAATTAAACCTGTAAGCTCTGAGTACATTTTAAAATAGAATCATAAAGCAAAAATCTACAGGTTCTTTTAAAGCTAGGGCTCCCACTGAAGGGAAGGTTGTAACTCCTGGAATTTAAATTCCAATCACACTGTCATACCTTAATTAAAAACAAAAAATGTTTTCAGCAATTACACACTGCTTTCTAAGGTCAGTTTAATGATCTATCAATCTCCACAGGAAGCTGTTAGAGTGTATTTGATGAAAAACACTTGGCAAACTTTAAGCCAGTACACACAGACATGGGAGAGTAAAAGTTTCTTTGTCCATTTTCATTGGTTTCCATTTCTGTAATATTATTTGCTACATGGAATAAAAAGTATGAATTTGGACATGTTGACTATTTTCTGCTTTTATCCATAAGTTTTTACACCATTTTAAAAATATTTAGTTTGTTCTAAGCTACACCAGGGGAAAAGGCAGTGAGGGGGCTCGTCAGCCTCCAATGTTGGAGAGCCTTCCTTGTCACTCCAGCACAGACCACCTTCAAACGAGAAAGATGTGACTCCTAAACAAAAAAGTTCACTGGTGAAAAAATATCATACAAGATGGCTCAGTGTCCCACAGATAATATCCTGCATCTTTAACCCTAACAAGAAGATTCAAGTATACTCTCGTCAGTGGTAATAAAATCCTCCAGAAGATCATCAGTGGGTAAAAAGAGGAAATACAGAAACGTCTGATAATAGCGCTACAGCACAAAAGATCTCCTTAACCCTTAGAACACGCCCTTCCACGCAAATATTTCTACGTGAGTCTACAATTTCACATCTGACATTACATAAAAACAGTTTTCCTGCCTTTGATAAATCGTATCGAGACTGAGCTGTTTAATTTCCTGGACACATCATGTTCGTCCTTCTCTCCTCTGGGGCTCCTCCTGCAGCAGCCCTCCTCTGCCACATCACTACCAGGCATAGTTTTCCCTACAGGCTGACGGTTACAGGCTTACCTCTACCATGTGGTCTTGGAAAACAGGGAGGGTTAAGAAATTCTGCACCCTCTGAGTTCCAGAAAACAGCTTACTGCCAAGGACTGGCCCTCTCCTATGACTTAGATAAGACCACAGATGCCTCCTTGATGACCGAAGACAAGGCCAGAAACAGGCCCCCTTCCCAACCCAAATTCCAATTCTTGGCCTCATAAATGAGTAGCTAACTGCTTGTCCCCACTGATCAACCTGAATAAAGTGCTTGTGAACCAAACTCTGGTTACATCTGTCTCCTGCCACCAAGTACCTGGACTTTGGCCAGGCCTCAGCCTGAGCCAGCACACAGCCCCTCCTGAGAATAGGATGGCTTCAGGGTAAAACCTTCTCCGATCCACTACCCAACCACCCCACCTCTCATCCCACGTCCCACGCTCAGCTCTTCACAACATGTCCACTCCTCTTTCTTCCTAACAGAAAAGGCCTTTTGGCCTGGCCCTTGATCTTATGGTCCCCTACTGCAATAGCCCTTTCGAACAAAGTCTCTCCATTTTAAGTCTGGATTTACCTTTTTATTTGACAAGGCTGCTTGTTAGTTTCCGTCAAGTTGACTCCGACTCATGGCGACCCCACCTGGGCAGAGCTGAGCTGCTCCACAGGGTTTTCAAGCCTATGAACTTTCGGAAGCAGATCCCCAGGCCTGTCCCCTAAAGTGCCTCTGAGTGGGTTTGAACTGCCAACTTTTTGGTAACTAGTCGAGCGCTTAACCATCTGCAGCACCCAGGGACTCCTGACCAGGCTTTGTTGTTGTTAGGTGCTGTCGAGTCAGTTCCGACTCAGCGACTGTATGTACAACAGAGGGAAACACTGCCCCGTCCTGCGCCATCCTCACAATCACTGTTATGCTCGAGCCCATTGTTGCAGCCACTGTGTCAACCCATCTCATGGAGTGTCTCCCTCTCTTTCACTGACCCTCTACTTTACCAAGCATGATGTCCCTCTCCAGGGACTGGTCCCTCCTGACAACATGTCCAAAGTATGTGAGACGTAGTCTCGCCATCCTTGCTTCTAAGGAGCATTCTGGCTGTACTTCCTGCTTCCTGCATCATTTAATATTTTCCCCGTAGAATCCTTCAAAATTGCAGC
>NW_004444029.1:2839809-2842120 GCF_000243295.1 Trichechus manatus latirostris
CTTCTGCAGCGAGGCACCAAGTGGTGAGGGGAATCCTGTTCAAGCACAGGTCTGAGCGTGCATGTGCTGGGCCCACAGCCTGGGTGAGGAACCCGGGCCCCAGCTGCATATCGGGCAGGTCTCTGTTGGCAGGAGACCTGCAGGTGCATCATCTTTATTGGGCTGACGGCCATTTCCGTGTTGAGGAATCCTGACTCCACAGTCTCCTTGGTTTAGTGAGTCCTGCACCTTCCAAATTTTAAGTCAGGACCAGGAACCCAAAATCAATAAGATGGATCTTTTCAAAACACATCTGGTCTATGTTTTACATATCACTGACAGTCAGAAAGAGAAACGGTACACAGAGGGACTGGGCTAATTGAAAGTTATAAAGAAGCCGCTGAGAAGAAAGTGTTAAGAAGGAATGAAAGCAATTGTAGGCCATGACAGCCACCATTACTTCAGGCCCTCCACACCAACCAATACTCCCGCAGTCTCTTCTCAATTTCTGTTTGAGTGTTTGAATGTGCAGCCTTCTCGGCTTTATTTACGTCTGGTGGGCCTTGGCCGCTGTGCACATAAACCGCACCTGATTTAATGTTTGCAGCACAAACTTTTTCAGAAGAAAACCAAGGCATCCTTCCTAAAAATGCATCTCTGGTTTGAAGAACTGACTGCATCCATAAATACCGCAGCAAGCAAAGAGAATATTAGCTCCCAAGGCGGAGGCCCTGGAAATGCTCGCCCCATCGGTTTCAGAGAAGAAAGGACAAGATGAGAATGCATTGTAAAATAATTACGGAGCTCAGTTTGAAAGCAGAAAAGTGGGGGGCAGAAACTATGGTCACAGATGACTACATTTTTCGAAATCTGTGGAATATCATTTCACAAATGAAAACTCCAGTCTGGGGGAGCGACTAGCAGCAGATTTCAGATGAGAACACGGGTCCCGTGCTCCCCAGCTCTGTCCCTGGGCTTCCATACCTCATAACCATCGGCTTCGAAGAGGCACATTTTGCATGTTTACAAGTATATTTTTAACATGGTTAAAGGATGAAGTATATTGAACTTCAATTGAAGATTTTAGGAGCAGAGACATCATTTTTGTTATCATTTCTATAGATAAAGCTCATTAGTCTACAGAAGAAAAGCAAAGATTGGCCTAAATTTTATCATTTCCTAGCTCCAGACAAGAATGACCCAGATGTAGGAGGGTTTCCAATTCAGCAAACTGTTTTGTGAATACGGGCTAGAAAGCACTTTGGGACAGGCTGAAAGTTTCATGTTACAAGCGTTTTAAGACCTTTTTAAACACTGGATTCAGGAGATGAATCTATATTTGAAATGTACCCAGTGAAATTTATGGTGATCAAAAACAATACTATGAGTCAGAACTGACTCAACGACACCGAACATAACAACAACAAACACACGCACAAAGGGGCCAAAGGGGCGAAATAATGAACTCGACTGAACTTTTACAACTGTGGGCAATAGGCTCATGTGATTAAAGTGTCTCAAGTTTTATTGTACTTGTCATTTATTTTACATATATATTCGTTGTTATTTTGAGGTGCCATCGAGTCAGTTCTGATGAGTCCTTGACTTGTAAATTTTACATTGGACGTTTACTCTTTGACCGCGAAGTTTTGGAAAAAGTTTCTTCTTCATAAATGGGACTTTTTTTTTCCTGAATGACTAACTGCCCATTTAGAAAAGATCGAGAAAGAATCAGATGTTTTATTATTATTATTTTTTGGCATTAAGAAATAATCTTTGAAAGTGGTAAGTGTCACTTCTGATGCTCTCAACAACTGAGATTTTTGTCTCCTTGTGACTCCTGAATGAGATACATTTCTTGAACTTCAAGACTAGTGTTAAAAATTCTGTGATTTTTTATTACTTATAAGGATTCAGAAGACTATCCATGTTGTTTAATATCAAATATGATTTGATAAACCATGTTTTCAAGGTGGGGGAGGTAAAACCACTTGGAAATGCTAGCAACATCTGAGAAGAAAGCCTAAGAGGAGAATGCCAGAGGGTAAATTTTACTGGCTTCTGCACTGTGTAATAATTGTATAATAATCTTATTTGGGGGCCACAGCATCTGCTTCTCTTTCTGGAGGGCTTTGGCACTTGAAAGGGTAACAGGCTTTGTGAGGTCGAACAAGAGCACCCTCATGCGGTCCGCCAGTTCACTACAGTTTGCATTCTTATGCCCCTGGCATGGAGCCACTATTGTCCACCAACACTATAAAACCTCTGCCCTCCCACTGCAGGGCACAGAGATCTGCTCTGGTTCTGCAGCCGCCTAGGACTGGCCTCATAC
>NW_004444029.1:2842663-2844190 GCF_000243295.1 Trichechus manatus latirostris
TGTGTGGGTACAACTGACGTAATGAGCAGCCGCGACTGTGAACAGGATGGGCAAATAGAAACACTCGCCTGCAGGTTTGTAAAGATAGCAGATTCAAGGCTAGGGGAACAATCCCCTAGCCATTGCTCAAAGCCCTCTAACAGTGGGACTGGAGATAGTTGGAGGAGCTAAGAAGGTCCCTCGCACTGAGAATACCCTGCAACACTCAGTGCAAAGGAAGAGTTAAAACAGCAGGAAAAAAAAAGAAAGAAAGGAGTAAATATCCCTTCAAGATAGCTTGAGTTGAGCCACCTGGAAGAGAATTTAGAGGCCCTTTCTGGAATTCTCTCATAACTGCCCCCACCAAGATAACTGAGCAGAAACATAGTCACAGCTGCAGTGGTAAAAGGGGAAAACCAAAATAGGAGGGACTGCCTCTGTGTTACCAGGTGTCTCAGTCATCTAGTGCTGCTGTAACAAAACTACCACAAGTGGCTGGCTGTAACAACGAGAAGTTTATTTTCTCACAGTCTAGCAGGCTACAAGTCCAAATTCAGGGTGTCAGCCCCGGGGGAAAGCTTTCTGTGTCAGCTTTGGAGGACCGTCCTTGTGATCATTTCTCCCCCAGACTAGGAGCTTCTCCATCCAGGAACCCTGATCAAAAAGATGGGCTCTGCTCCCGGCATTGCTTTATCAGTGGTATGAGGTGTTCCCTCTCTGCTCATTTTCCTTTCACCTCTTGTAAGATGAAAAGTGGTGCAGGCCACACCCCAGGGAAACTCCCTTTACATTGGATCAGGGATGTGACCTTAGTAAGGGTATTACAATCCCACCCTAATCCTCTTTAACATAAAATTACAAATCACAAAATGGAGGACAACACAATATTGGGAATCATGGTCTAACCAAGTTGACACATATTTTGTGGGGACACAATTCAATCCATGAAATCAGGCAACTGGGCTGAACCCACGCTTGCACTTGGTATAGTGGAGGTGTGGCTCCACAAATGACTGAGGGCTCCGTCTACTTTGCTTAGATCTTCTGAATTTCAGAAATAATTAGGTCTGAGGACTAAGCCTAGGTCCCTCTCTCACCAGGGAGGACCAAAGGCCTTATGTTACAATTAAAGTTCAACAAGGAAATGAAAAGAATTGTATGTCTTGGGTTTTTAGATACCAGTACACAGGTGACTGAGATCTCTGTAACACCCGCCACCAAAATGAGGAAAACATTCGAGTCTGAGGTAAACGTTATTGAGATCCTTGCCCAAGCCTGACTATAGATAAGTCCCACTGGGCCCCCTGAAAACCCCCATTACATGTATTGATGATGTTGATGTATTAATGTACAACTGGGTAAACGTTTGCCTCCAAGCCCTGACGGGAATTGCTGCAGTTAGAGACATTTGGGGGATGGGGGGCATGGAAACTGTGACATGGGCTATAGCTAATAGCCTGGCCATTCAATCTGTCTACTGACAACTCTCAGATTGACATATAAAGCAAGCCCCTATGGAGATGAGACATCTAGACAAAAAAAAAAAAA
>NW_004444029.1:2845133-2867877 GCF_000243295.1 Trichechus manatus latirostris
CCACATTGTTCCAGCAGATCTGTCAACAAGAAGGACACCTTGTGGACCAACTTAATGTGTAAGGTGGCATACTGAGGAGATCATGTGGTAAATGAATACGGTCACCTCCACTACCCATGGAAAACATCTTCTGAAATATGAAAGCTGCCTGTGGAGAGTGCTCCAATTTTAGAAGGAAATTTCTCTCTGTGTGTTAAAAATATAAACGGCATGGGACTGGATGTTTTGACTCTAAGAACGGTACTTTTAAGACTGAGTTTGACATTACTCTGGACATGGAGAACTTGCAGAATATGACCAGGTGGTCCAATGCACATTAATTGACAACACAAGTCTAAATTAGCATTGTCTGGCAATGGTAATACCTTGTTCAGTTGTGCTGAGAAAGGGAGCTTTTGGATTACTTCTACTGAAATGTGTACTGTTCATATAATGTGCCATGTTGGGAGAAATATGCTGTTTTTATACAAATGAATCAGGACATGTTATATGTACTAAGACTGGACAAATGTACACCTTTGGTCTACTCAGTTAGCTTGGATTAAGCCACAGCTGGGGCAGTTGGTTGGGATCTTTCCTCCAAGAAGGCCTGAACAATCTGCTTGGGACAATCCTACTAGTAACCCTCATTAAATGCTACCTCAAATGATGCACAGATATAGCATCCACGGATATACAGAGTTATTCACCCAACAATGGATATGCAGCTCAACATCCAAAACAGGTGATGGGCATAGCAGGATGTGGTACTGCTTTGCTCCTTTTTCTGGAACCCTGATGGGAGTAGGGGAGGGGGTAGACTGTTGGGGGAATGGTCTGCCTTTGTGCCTCCTATCCATGCTGCCTAAGTAAAGGCCTTGGAGCCAGAGCATTCTCTGATAAGAAGGCTGGGAACTGGGTCGCCTTCTCTCTCCCAGTTCCTTCTCCTTATCAGAGAAACCTTCCCCCTATTCTGGGCACATGATAACTTTCTCTGTCTCCTGCACATGTGTGAGCACCACACAGCACCTGGCCAACCACACTTCTATATCTGTTCCTGGTGGGGAAGGAACAGGGTCTCTCATACTACGATACAAGAGACAAAATAAGATCTGGCCTCAAGGGGTGGCCTGAAGGGGAAACAGGCTTTCTGAAGCTGACCATGAGTGCCCTCATGCAGTCCACCAGTCCACTACAGTTTCTGAGTTCTTATGTAAGCCCCTGGCATACAGCTACTACTGTCCACCACCACCATAAAACCTCTGCCCTCCCACCGCAGGGCACAGAGATCCGCTCTGGTCTTGCAGCCTCCCGTGACTTGGACTTGGCCTCATATATACATCTCCCTAATAAACTCCTTCACTGCCACACAGAAATCGCCTGCTTCTTCGGTCTCTCAGCACCCTCCATTTTTGGAGGCAAATTTCAAGTTAGTGGTCCATGAGTGGACAGCACCTGTGATGGGGAATTTTGTGCATCCCCTTGGCTAGGCTGCAGATGCCCAGTGTTTAATGAAACACCAATCTAGAAGTAGCTGTGAAGGTATTTTGTAGATGTGATTACTATCTAAAATCAGATGACTTTAAGTAAAGGAGATGACCCTGGATAATGTGGATGGGCCTCATCAAATTAGTTGAAGGTCTTAAGAGAAAAATCTGAGGTTTCCCAGAGAACAAGGATTCTGCCTTGAGGCTGTAACATAGAAATCCCGGTAGAGTTTCTAGTCTGCCTGCCCTGTGAATTTTGGACTTGCCAAAATTCTTGTTAAGCCAATTCCTTAAATCTATCATCCGTCCAGCCATCCATCCATGATCAATCTATCTATCTATCTATGTATCCATCTATCTATGCGTCTATTTATCCATCCATCCATCCATCCATCCATCCATCCATCTACCCACCTCCTCATCTATTTCCCATTGGTTGTGGGAGGTTAGACATTTTTTAGCACAGGGGCCCTCATGGTAGTAAGAGAGTGGCCACTGGACAGTTTCCTAATAGGGCAAAACTACACAATTGGCACGATAAGCACAAACATTAAGAACAAGGCTTTCCCAATGTGGAAAATCTTGGTTCATCCTTCACCCTATCTCAAAAGTCTTCCCAAGATAACAAAGCAGTTTCAAAGCTCTGCTACAGCTGCTACGTGGAGGACTCAGTCCAGAATACGAGGGGAGCACAGCTCACAGGAGGGCCAGAGCCAGCTCCTTCCTGTGCACAGAACAGACACAGAAATGGATGTGGGCCTCCCAATTAACAAGCTAATTCATGAGGTGTGCGTCGTCGCCTATGCTCTTCCCAGGGTCAGCAGGAAATGGCTCCTTTGAAGCACACCTCAGTTATCACCTGGCACCAAAAGTCAGAGGGCCCTCTTTAGTGTCTGTGAACATACGCTCTAGGGAGATTAGCCACCAAATTGCAGACTTATGGCAGGAAAGCACTGCTCCATTAAAGTAATTTACGGGATCATGTGCAGAAGGACCATTAGATATGGCAGCGTGGCTGTTGGAAGGTATTTTATATTGTTAAAAGGGTGTTGTACATGATAAACTCTCAATAGAAACAGCTGCAAATTATTTTCAATGGAAGTGTGACAAGGCTTCAAATGATTACATTACACTAGCACAAGTGTTCAAAAACTGCATCTGGATGTTGAAATTCAAATGATTCACCCTGAACTTCAAAGACCCTCAGTCAGTCACACCTGCAAACCATCACCTCTGAGGACCTAACTTGTCTTTATTTCCTTTGCAGCCTAACGGTCAGACCTGATAATCCTCTCTTTAACTTCCTCATTGACATTGTCTAAATGCATGAATCGTTTCAGCTTCAACTGCCTTGCGAAAGTGTGAAGACTTTGTTTCATCCCTCAGTGTTTCCTTTGCCACACCATTCGCCTTAAACTGTCTGCAACTTTCCACTAAATAAGCTGTACCTGGTGGTAAGAATTTTAGTCTAAGTTGGAATCCTTACATAGAGCTTAATTAAGTGTATGACTTTGGAGAAGTTATTTAATTGGAGGCTAAATGTTACCAGTCAATATCATTATCATTGTCATCATCATCGTCATCATAGCTAATAATGACTGTGTATTTGCTGGGTGCGAAATGCAAGACACATCACTGTATGGCTAACTTAATACTCAAAACCACTCTATGAGGTAAGTATTACTTTTATTAGAACTGAGTCCAAATTCCATTACACGAGGGAATTCAAAAGTAGCTGAAATCAATGCATTTTCTTCTCTCTCTAAATTTCTTTTTATTCTATGATTACAAGTACATTTGATACCAATCTATATTTCTAAGTATTGTGATTAAAAGTACTTCTTGTGTTAAAAGACATATGTGGTTACTATGATACATCATTACCAGCAAAATGTTTTAATCAATTTCTCAAAACAGGAAACTTAAAACATCAATGCTCAGGTCTTATCTCCAGAGACTCTGATTTAGTTTCTTTCTGAGTGGGTTTAACGTGCAGTCACAGTTGAAAGTCACTGATGTCACACAGTATGGCATCCCTCATATGGCCCAGAGGTAGCCAGGTTGAGGTATCACATTGATTTCCATCAGATACGAGCTCAATAACTCCATCGTCTGATGCATTCTGGTCTATGCATTGATATAAGATTCAAAACAAATGAAGTCTGATTATTCAGCTGGTGGTGGTCATGTGGATTGCACAATTTTCCAACCATTTAATTTCAAGTAGGGAACGACTTTATTGGGCTTCTAGTAGAGAAAACCAGATTTGACGTATTACTTGGCCACAGTCCCCTAGAATCAGCTGAGTTCAAGTAGTACCAAAGTTCCTCTAAAATGCACTAACGCATCAAAGCAGTAGGTCACAGGACACAGAGGAAACTTGATAAAATAGGGAGAACTCGGCACTGAGAGTCCCCAAACCTGGCTTCTAGCGCAGGCTCGACCACCAACACGCTCAGAGCTTACGACAGTATCGCTGCCTTCTCTGAGCCTCAGTTTCTGCCCTGAAAAGTCGAAGAGTGAGCTTAAATGAGCCCTAAGATCTCTTGCCGCCCTAATGCGTCACGGGTCCTGGGTTATATCATAACTATTGTAACTAACATCCCAAAAACTGGCAGTGGAGAGACCCCCTCTGCTATTGTAACTCTCACACATCTGAAGCAGCAGACACACTGATGGACTGAGTTCAGTCTTAATCAGTACATGGCCCTCCTTCTGGAATCTTTTTTTTCTAGGAGTGTATTTCACCACAGACATTTTTCTTCAAGGATAATTTCCCTCTGCCATTTAAGTCACATAAACCAATGTAAGACGTTTTAATTTGTCCATGTCCTGGCATGCACTCTCAAAATATTAAGGCTACAGAGAAAGGCAAAGAACTGTGAATCTTACAACTGCCAAAAGCTCAGAGGGGCTCTTCTGCTCAGTAGTAATGATAAATGAAGAAGGTGTTGGGCTAGGCAAGTCAGTGGCATCTGATCATCGTACCTTTCAGACCAGAGGGTTCCTGACTCACAGTCATCCACGCTTTGTGCCGGGATGGCAGACAATGTGCTCATGGAAAATGTGGATAACAGAGACTTCTGTGATGGTGGGCTGCACCCCATCTGCAAAGATGCCCCTTGAGAAGTTTCCAGAGAAGAGAGAAGGAGAGAGGGGAAGCAGGAGGGAAAGTAAGAGAGAGGAGGGGGAAGGAGAGGAAGAGGGAGGGAAGTTTTCAAGTGAAAGGACACGAGAAAGAATTAGAGATATTCATTTTTCAATCCCCTGAAAGTTTATCAATGTGACATCAATATTTTTTTATTAAACACCCACTATAAAATGAAGCAGCCCTGGTGGCACAGTGGTTAAGTGTTTGGCTGCTAACCAAAAACTCGGCAGTTCGAATCCACCAGCTGCTCCTTGGAAACTCCGTGAGGCAGTTCTACTCTGTCCCATAGGGTCCCTATGAGTCGGAATTGACTGGATGGCAATGGGTTGGTTTGGTTATATAAAACAAAAACAAAAATCCTCACAGCTGGACCAATAAACATCATGATAAATAGTGAAGAAACTGCAGTTCTGAAGGATTTCATTCTACTCGAATCAACAATTAATGCCCAATAAAGCAGCAGTCAAGAAATCAAATGACATATTGCACTGGGCAAATTTGCAGCAAAAGACTTCTTTAAAGTGTTAAAATCAAAGATGTCACTTTGAGGACTAAGGTGCACCTGACCCAAGCCATGGTATTTTCAATCACCTCATACGCATGCAAAAGCTGGGCAATGAAAAAGACTGGAGAAGAATTGATGCCCTTGAATTATGGTGTTGGTGAAGAATACTGAATATACCATGGACTGCCAGAAGAAAGAACAAATCAGTTTTGGAGGAAGTCCAGCAAGAATGCTCCTTAGAAGCAAGGATGGCGAGACTTCAACTTGCTTACTTTGGACATGTCATTAGAAAAGACTAAGTGCTAGAAAAAAGATCCCATGTTTGGAAAAGTAGGGAGTCAGTGAAAACCAGGGAAACCGTCCATGAGATGGATTGACACAGTGGTTGCAACGATGGATCAAGCACACGAGCAATTGTGAGGATGGCGCTGCAGCAGGCCACACTTTGTTCTGGGGTACCTACGGTCACCAGGAGTCAGAGTCAACGCCAAGGCAACTAACATAACAACAGCACATGGCAGCCGTTAGGCTGGTCTCAGAAGTAGCCTGGCCAAGGTGACACCCTACTGCCCCTGGAAGCTCACAGTACCTAAGTCACCATTAGAATTTCCAAATACGTCCATTCTGTTCTCTAGTTCAGGGGCCAGCACCTTTTCTCTGCAAAGGGCCAAACAGTACTTATTTTAAGCTTTGAGGGCCATATGCTCTCCGTCACAACCACTCAACTCTGCGGAAGGAGCGTGAAACCAGCCATGGGCCACCCTTCAACCACTGTGCCTGGATGGACTTGGCCTTCAGGCTTAGCTGACCCACGCTCTGATGAAACCACCCTCCCAGCCACAGCACTGAAAACAGCAATTTTCAACTTCGTTCTTTGACTTTGTTTCTCACGATCTCAACAGCGCGGCTTACTTCACAGATTTTAATGCAAATGTGCTGTATTGAAGCTACGTTATGGAGTTACAGGATGTTTGTGGATTGGGCTGAGACACTGACCAAAGAAACAACACTAATTTTGTGACAAGGTCTGTTCTGAATTCAAAACATGTTTCATGTCAAAGCATGCTTTTGGAATATGGTATGTTAGTTAACTAATTCTTCACTCTAATTTATTTAACTTCTAGAAGAATTGACAGAGTAAAACATCTTTGGATACGGACAACAGAGAATGACATTACTTGTGAAATAAAAGGTAATATAGTGTTTCTGACGCTTATCTCACTCAAAGGAGGGTGGCTATTTCTATGAACCGCTTTATTGCAATTATGAAGAATCCACAGAGATGTTCTCTTAGGCTCCTGTTTTTCTTTGAACTCTAATGTTTTAAAACCGTCTTTCTTTAACTACAAAGGAGGAATTAATCAAGATAACTAAATTATCATTCAAGCTACACACTTTTCCTTTGTAAAATATTCAGCCCCTGTAGCCATCCTTCAAGAAGTACCAGCATCCACCAGGGAAACTGTGATTCAAGATCTCAGGAAGAGGCGGCAATCTGTCCTGGGTGTTTTATTGAGCCAGCGACTGAGAGAATATAGCAAAACACAGAAATGAAAGTGAAAACACATTTCATTAACTTATGCTTCTTCTTGTAATGATCATCCGTTAATTCACCCCGAGTGCAGGCTCTCCGCAGCCTTGCACAGTCCCGGCATCCCTCAGTCACCCCTCAGGGGCCTGAGTGTTTAGGGGTGTACCCTCTTTTCTTCTGTGGAGACTGTTTAATCTGTTTTATACCCTAACATCCCGCACACTGCCTGACATTTACATCAGCCTGGAAACCATGCTCCTCTTTTGAGACACTCTTTTAATCTTAGAGTATTGATTTACCCTCAAGGCATTTTCTCAATTAATCAATCAATTAATGCTAAACATGTTCCACCAGAAAACAGAACAAAATCAAACCCCTTCCAGTTTTGCTTTTTTCCAGTTGCTGTCGAGTCGACTTCTACTCACGGCGACCCCACGTGTGTCAGCGTAGAACTGCGCTCCACAGGGTTTTCAATGGTTGATTTTTCGGAAGTAGATCACCAGGTCTTTCTTTCGAGGCACCCTGGGTGGACTCACACCTCTGTTAGTAGCTGAGTGCGTTAACCATTTGCACCACCCAGGGACTCCACTGAACATGCACCCTCATTAGATTAGATATTTTCAGCATCGCAAAATAAGTACACAGCCTACCATGGTTCCTCACATGCATAACCCGTGATTGTGGCTTAAGCTCTACTGTGACCTAAACACGTAAACAAACCACACAATGTTCACTGGGCTCCTGAAGAACAATCAACGCTGGAATGCCCGGAAACTCACCTTTGTAAGAACCTGGAGGACCAGGAATTTCCCCTGAGTTGTTTTTATTTTTTTGCTTGTGAGACAGAACCTATGAAAATGCAACATTTTATATGATAAAATGCATCTTATCATAAAATGCAACATTTGCTTATGGGCAAAACCTCGAGATTTAGAAACACGGCCAGGCTTATTTCTTCCAGCATAACCTGACCACCCCCCCACGCCAAAAAAAAAAAATCAATGAAATACTCATTCTGAAAGTTCATCTGTGACAGCGGAGAAAGCGTAAAGTCTTCCATCATCCCCACTTCCTATCTTGGCCTTTTCTTTAGGGTAAAGGGTCTTAGCAAGAAGAAATGGATTCTCTCATGGCTTGGGTGTGGAGAGATGTGCAAAACTTCAGGGAGCCAGACATTTAAGATTGGTGGACTCTACTGCGCGTTAAACCTTGTATTATCTTCATTAGAAATAATGAAAAACTTGGAACACGGCATGTCACGGCATGACAGTCCTTTCACATTACTGATGAAGAGCTGAAGGCAACCACTCGTAAGGTATTAGCGCTGAGTCTCCAAGACGTTTCGTAACAGAGCTGGAAAGCCCAAGCGGTCACAATCCGAATTCCCTTAGTTTATTTACCCTGGCGTCACAAATGCTAAAATAAAGAAAATGAATCACACACATCATGGCCATATTAGGAAATTTCCATGTCTCTATGATCTTGTTCCCAAAGGTACTCAAAAGAACTCATGGCCAGTGTTAAATGTTGAGAAGCATAAGCCTCGGCATTGAGAGCTGAAGTTGTAAGACAGGTTCTACTCACTCAAAGAGGGCAGAGCCGTTCTTGGAAGGGCGCAGACTAAGCCCCAGGAAACGATGTCGGGGCCACGAGAGGGGAAATGGAGCGCAAGCTGCAGAAGAAGGGCCACGGTGGGAGGAGGAAGGCTGACAGCTACCACTCATCCTGCTGTGATGTCCAAACACCCCCTGAAGGGCGTGTCTCACAGCAGACCTGGGCCAGAAGCAATGTTTGTGCTTCATTGCTACTAAGTGTGGAGACTGTTCTGGATTTAATTGTGTCCCCCCAAAATATGTGTTGGAATCCTAGCTCCAATATCTGTGGCCATAAACCTATTTGTAGATAGGGTTTTCTTTTGTTGTAGTTGTTGTTAGGTTAATGAAGCTATACAGCGTAGGATGGGCCCTAACCCTAATCGCTTCTGAGTTATAAGAAGCAGGACAGACACAGAGACAAGCAAGCCACAAAGAGTGGAACCGATGGCCAAGGAACCAAGGAATGCTGGAGGAGACAAGGATCTTCCCCCAGAGCGGACAGAAAGCCTTCTCCAAGAGCCAGAGCCTTGAACTGGGACTCTAGATTCCTGAACTGTGAGAAAAATAAATGTCTGTTCCTTAAAGCCATCCACTTGTGGTATTTCTGTTACAGCAGCACTAAGAGACTAAGACAGAGATATCATCTAACGTCTCTGAACCTTTTTTTTTTTTTCTGTAACTTTAGTACGTTTAGTTGGGATCATGATATATACTTAAAAGGGCTGTGGTAAAATCACATCATGACAAATCCGACATGAATAATTTCGTAGTTGGTGTGATGAATAAAGAGAAGCTACAACTATCTTTGTTTCCTGGGACAGTGCCTAGCAGGAAGAAGGTTGCTGACACATGGAGAAAGAATAGAAGGTGGGAGAGAAACTCAGCAACTCTACGTTGAATGCATGCATTTTTAATAACTAAGTTAAAAAAAAGATACTAAAATAAATTCATCACTTACATTAGTATTAGAAAAATAATTTAAAACAATTTACTAAGTTTTAAATGAAACATTTCTATATATAGCAAATCTATTTTTATAATGAGTGAATATAAACCCTCATACATTTTCACCTTAAAGTTTAACAATTTAAAAAAAAAGCAAAAAAGGAAGGAAGAGACGGAGGGAGGGAGGAAGGAAAAAAAAAAGATAGGACAAGAAAAGAACAGAAAGAGAAATACAAAGCAAAGGAAAAGAAAAGGAATAGTGAAAGAAAGGGAAGGGAAGAGGCGGGGAACATCTGTAAGTATTCAAAGGGACTTACTAGTAGCTGAAGGCAACATCTGTAATTGCCGGGTCCTGAAGACCTAAGCATGTAGTCAAAGAATCTGTGAATCAGCACTGCAGTAATTATTAAAGGGAAAAGGCTAACCAATCTCTGAACCTGTTCCCTGAGGGCATTTTTCGTAAGTTACTTCTTTGTGCCGAGACATCCCACAACATGCAGCGTTCACGCGTCAGCAATCCTTGCTGCGAAGTGTGAACACAATCCTGTTCAACTGTGGGACTACGGGAGTGGGGGAGAAAGTATCACGCACACACACGCACTACACACTAGACTTAAAACACCACACATATACACATATACATGTACACACACATAACACATGCACACACACAAACACTACACACACGTACTACTCTTACACACACATGTGTACACACATATCACATACACACAAACATGACACACATACTACATGTACACACACCACACACACACACATACAAACATTACATACACACATATACTATACTTACACACTCCACACATACACACATATACACATGTAAACACACACCACACACATACACACAAACTACATACATGCGCATACACACAGAGTAATTTCATATTGTTAAAGGAAATTAGACAACTTTTCCAATATCTTACTTCCATTAAAAAAAATTTCTCTTTTATTTTTAAAACATTCATCTCAAACTAATAGAGATTACCTCCTTTGATACTTTCTCTTTCCATTTTAGTCTGTCCTCTATATTCCACAATAATTAATTTTAGAAAGCTTTGAAGCATTTCTTCCTCGATTTTGAAAATGTCATTTTAGACTATGCAATTCTGCATGAAGACAGGCTGGTTGGCCTGCTCAGTCCATTTAATCCTTTGGGTCTCAGTTACCTCATTTACAAACTGGAGAGGTTGGACCTCAGAGGGTCTAAGGTACTTCTGGGACCTGATACTCAATGATTCTCTAACATGCTCTTCCATGCGTTCTGTTTTCTCCAGTAAGGGTGGAGGAGTATAAAATCCATAGGAAGCTATGCTTGGGTAGGTGGATCGAGCCCCTTGGATCATTACTTTAATTGTGCTTTAGGTAAAAGTTTACAGCTCAACTTAATTTCTCATTCAAAAAATTTATACACATATTGTTTTGTGACATTGGTTGCAATCTCCACAGTGTGACAGCACGCTCCCCCTTTCCACCCTGGGTTCCCTGTGTCCATTCATCCAGTTCATGTCCCTTCCTGCCTTCTGATCCTGCTTTCGGACAAGAGCTGCCCATTTGGTCTCGAGTATCTGATGGAACTAAGAAGCACGTTTCTCACACTCACGTGTATTATTTTTTGTTTTACAGGCCTATCTAATCTTTGTCTGAAGAGTGGGCTTTGGGAATGGTTTCAGTTCTAGGTTAACAGAGTGTGTGGGGCTACAGTTTCAGGGGTTCCTCCAGTCTCTGTCGGATCATCAGACCATTAAGTCTGGTGGAGGATCATTACCTTGTTTTGCGAACCAAATATTTTTTGCTTTCTTTCCTTACTTGTTAGGTGAGAGTTCTTTGCTGTTGAACAATATAAATAGGATTACATACATTGTTAACATGTAGGTTTAAAATTATTAGGTGGCATACTATTGAAGCTGGCATACAATCAAAACGTGTGCTCATGGAACTTTTGTTGCAAAAATAAGAGAAAAGTAGGGTTTAAGACAACAAAAATAATGGTGGAAGATGGTCAATCTAGCTCGACAGGACACGAGGCAAAACAAGTGCATGTGGTTAGTGTAAAGTATTTCCATAGTAAATAACTGATTAGGAACTGGATGGTTCATCTATAGATACAGTGCAGAGAAGCAGACAAGAAAACAAACATAAATAAATAAACGTGGAAAACTCGAATAAGGTCCTCAAAATCTCTCCAGATTCTATTATATTCTACCATCTTTACTGACCAGGACCGGCTGCCGTACAATCATCCCAAACCCATGGCAACCCCATGTGTGTCAGAGTAGAACTGCGTTCCATAGGGTTTTCACTGGCTAGTTTTTCAGAAGTAAATGTCTCCAAATGTCTACACTATGGTTCTTTTAGCTGTAAAACTGTCTTATTCTAAAAGTGCTCAAACAGTAGAAATATGATGATAGAAATCCGTGTGTGTGGAAATGGAAGTAAATAAAACAAATGCAAAAGAAATTGCAGGAGAATGCTCCCACCATGGTGAAGAAGAAAACAAGGAAAATCCTAAGGACTTGTTACACATAAGTGCATATTTTTGTGTTACAGAGAGAATAGTTCTAAAATTACTTACACTGGGAGGCCCTGGGCAGTCGCAGCCTGTCTTCTCGTGTCCGTATTGACTACTGACATGTAAGAGCAATCAGTACCAGCGGCCCTGGGAAGGAACGCCAAGGACTGCGTGAGCGTTCTTCAGAAGTAACAGCACAAGAGCTGCTCTGGTTCGGTTAGGCTTCTCATTGCTGTGTTTTGGTTGTAAGACCAAATGAGGTGAGCACCCAAAGACGGCAATTACACGGCATTGCTGGAGCCAATCCTAAGAAAATGCCGATACATGTGCGTTCAGACGATTTGACGGTGCTTTTTCTCATCTTTTGCCCCTTGCCCGGAAGGCAAAGCCCATAGTGATGCCTAAATTCTTTTCAGAACCATGAAGAAACTGAACATTATCCCAGAATTTCGTATACTAAATCAGTACAGTTAAAGAACGTTGTCAAAGCGAAGCAGGCTGTCTGGAAGGCCAGGCACCCTTCAATTCTGGCCAGATCAACAGTTCAGGAAATGCAACAGACAGAAGAGTCATTCAAAATTTACAGCCCCGAAGAAGCAGTACAAAAGGACTGCAGACGGAAAGAAAGCGGCGCCTGTTGAGCAGAAGAGGCTGAAGGGGAAGCAGCAGACCTCACCAAGGCCAGGAGCAGACAGCCTGTCAGCACTCTCTGAAGCAAATCCGAAGTAACTGTGGCTAAATCCACAATGTCCTTTCTGCCTACTGTCTGCTCTTCTGTCTTCTGCAGGGCCCTCTGAAAGGAGAAGGCCACGTGTGGCTAAGACCAGTGGCACCAGACTGTCCCGTAATTGGTATCTTTTCCTGTAGTAAGTTATCAGAACACCAAAACACAGTCAGCCTAGCTTGTTTCAGTCCATTTTACATAATTTAGGGATGTCTACAGCAAATTTGTTTACAAATCATCTAATAATAAAAGCAATCACATGAGAATGTGCGCTTCATGAAGCCAGGGACATATCTGCATGGCTCACGTCGCAGCTGAAACAGAGCTTGGTGGACATCAGGACCCCACATACGTGGAAGATGAACTGAGTCACAGAAACACTGACACGGAGTTCAGATTTCTCTATGGACGTTTTCCACTGATTCCCAGGGAACTGGATGCTCTGATCTCCAGCCTGTTTATGAGAAATCGAAGTTTCTTTGGCCTGGCTTTCCAAATGATGTCTAAATTCTCTTTTGTAATTTATATTCCAAACCAAATTGACAGCAAAAATCTCTGTCAATGGTATTCCTAATCTTCCGAAGTAAATTTATCTTCCTCCTTTCATCCTTCTTGAACCTTCCAGATTCTAAGCTTAACTGCCTTGTTCTTTTCCCAACAGAACTCACAGGCATTATCATCCGTCTACAAAGAAAGGAATGGCTTACTCTGGCTTTTGCCCAGGAACAATCAAACATGGCAGTCTTCAACACTACAAGTGAGAAAAAGGGCTTATAAATATTGACCCCCAATCTGTATATTTCTAGGAGATTATGAGGACCAATTCATCAGCTAATTCATCAATAACTACTGTTAGCCAGTACATGGTTTTATTTTGAATTGTGGAGGGAGAAGTTTAAATGTTTTTCTAAAGCAAGGATTTGCATACATATGTAAATTTCCCCTAGGGTAGTACTAGCTAAGGACCCAGAGAGGAAGAGATGGCATTAGAAGGACCATGTGAATCTCCTTCAGCTTTCCTGTAGACTTTCCATATCTCCCACCTGGGACCGAAGCCGATGCTGTTAAACATTTAGCATCTCTAGTCTTTCAACAGAGCCACCACCAGTGATGCAACAGGCCAGAGAGAGAGAGAGGGAGAGAGATTTAATAACACAGAAGGAAATTCAATTAAATGAAGGTCATGCATTTGGAAAAGGAAACTCCCATGAAGACTAAGGATCTGCCCACTCGTATAAATCTAACAATATTAATTTACCCAATAACTGCATCACATCCTATAAGTCTCTGATATTTTCTTAGTATGTTTGAGTCACTCAAAATCATTGTGATTCTCTCCTTGGAGAATCTTAACTCAGTGACAACCATCTTATAAATGACGAGAGAGATCACACTTTCCTGATGTCAGGCTCACATAGGGTATTTCCACCTAGCATATTAATGTGGGTGACTAAAACTGACTTCATCCCAGCTGACTGGCTGACCTCATCCATTCCCTCACAATATGGCACTGTTACAAGATTCATTAGTCAGACAAGGTAGCTCTCTGAGAGCCTGAAAACAGAGCTTTCATGCCTCACTTGCTCAAAGAGTAACCGCTTGGCCTGGTCTCCAAGCACTCTGTCATCTCCTTCAAGTCTACAGATCCCCTTCATTGTTTTCTGCTCTGCATCACCAGCTTCTTATCTACCCAGGCTAATATATGTCCACAGACCCTGAGATGTTTCCTGCATCCGGACACTCATTCCCATGATTTCTACTGACCAGAACAACATACCCATTTCTTCCTTAACAATCTGCATATTTCCCATTCTGAAAAGCTGGTTTCAACCCACAGCTTGGTGCCTAGGATACAACAAATTTATGCTGAATGAACAAAGGAACGGACGAATGAGCCGCACTTCATCTGTGAAGCCAAAATCCCACTTCACCCTGGAGTTTGAGCCCTTGGGCAAAATCCCAGCAAAGCACAATGGAAGTTTGAGGGTTGCTTACCAAGTGGTGTAGGAACTGTCATTGCTCCTTGTCTAGAGAATATTCAACTTGCCGATCATTCCCTCCTCTGGATGATCTCCTTGTAAGTACAAATTAATTGTGATGATAAGAACTAAGTTACTAAGCCCAAGGAGGTGCAGCTGGCAGAGCATTCTTAGATTTCCTAGTGTGGATGGTCTTCACGGGGGCTGCACACTGGTGCCTAACTGGTCTTTGGCATCTTTTCATCCACATGTTGATGACATGCTCCTAAAAGTCAGGGTCACATCACCCGGTTTCAGTAAATATATATGGAGTCTATTTATATGCCAGGTCCTCTTTTAAGAGACCTATAGCATACGCTGGAGCCCTGGTTGCGTAGTGCTTAAGAGCTCAACTGCTAACCAAAAGGTCAGCAGTTCAAATCCACAAGCCCCTCCTTGGAAGCCCTATGTGGCATTTCTACTCTGTCCTATAGGGTCGATATGAGAGTAGTTCGCTAAGTCATAGATCCCAGTCCTCATGGGACTTATTGTGTAATAAGGGAAAGACACATTATAACCTACTATTGACAAAAATAACCACAGAATTACAGAAGTGGTGAGTTCTTCAAAGAAAAGGTATATAGATGCTTTAAGAGACTTTAATAGGGGAAATGAAATGTCAAGGAAGAAAGAGAATTGACATATGGATCACAGCTTCGAACTGAACCTTATAACCTGATATACATGTGTATATTTAACATGCACTGAACATGGTGAAAAAATCTATCACTCATACTAAGGGTTGAATAATACGTTTGGATTTTATAATGGGTATATATACACATATATATACATAAATATATAAACACACATACAAACATATAGATAGATAGATAGATAGATAGATAGATCCACTACCTGTCTGTCAGATTGTCATACTGCAGCGGCGTGTGTGTTGCCGTGACGCTGGAAGCTATGCCACTAGTATTTCAAATACTAGCAGCATCACCCATGGTGGACAGGTGTCAGCAGAGCTTCCAAACTAAGAGAGACTAGGAAAAAGGACCTTGTGATCTACTTATAAAAAAATTGGCCAGTAAAAATTGCAAAGAATGGGAATTCCAGAACACTTAATTGTGCTCATGTTGAACCTGTACATAGACCAAGAGGCAGTCATTCGAACAGAACAAGGAGATAATGAGTGGTTTAAAATTAGGAAAGGTGTGTGTCAGGGTTGTATCCTTTCACCATACTTATTCAATCTATGTGCTGAGCAAATAATCCCAGAAGCTGGACTGTATGAAGAAGAAGGCAGTATCAGGATTGAAAAAAGGCTCATCAACAACCTGTGACATGCAGATGACACAGTCTTAGCTTGCTGAAAGCAAAGAGGACTTGAAGCACTTACTGATGAAGATCAGAGACCACAGCCTTCAGTATGGATTACACCTCAACATAAAGAAAACAAAAATTCTCACAACTGGACCAATAAGCAACATCATGAAAAATGGAGAAAAGATTGACATTGTCAAGGATTTCATTTTTCTTGGATGCACAATCAACGCTCAGGGAACCAGCAGTCAAGAAATTAAATGACATATCGCATTGGACAAATCTGTTGTAAAAGATCTCTTTCAAGTGTAAAAAGTAAAGATGTCACTTTGAGGACTAAGGTGTGCCTGCTCAAGCCATGGTATTCTCAATCGCCTCAAATGCATGCGAAAGCCAGACAATGAATAAGGAAGCCCAAAGAAGAATCGACACCTTTGAATTATGGTGTTGGTGATGAATATTGAACGTACCATGGACTGCCAGAAGAATGAACAAATCTGTCTTGGAAGAAGTACAGCCAGAATGCTCCTTAGAAGCAAGGATGGCGAGACTTCATCTCACGTACTTTGGACATGTTATCAGGAGGGACCAGTCCCTGGAGAAGGGCATCATGCTTGGTAAAGCAGAGGGTCAGCGAAAAAGAGGAAGACCCTCAGTGAGATGGATTGACACACTGGCTGCAACAATGGGCTCAAACAGCAACAACTGTGAGGATGGCGCAGGACCGGGCAGCATTGCTCTTCTGTACATGGGGTCGCCGTGAGTCAGAACGGACTGGACAGCAAGCACCTAACAACAACAACAAGAGTGTGGTCATTGTCAGGTTCCAAAAGCAAGGTCTCTGATTCAAATCATTGTCACAATTTTCAATTTGCGGAATGAAAGAAAGAAGGCTGAAGAAAGAGAAAATGAGAAATTTTTCTGTCAAGAAGAGAATCAATTCAACAAAATCAAACGAAGTAGAGACATCTAGACCATCAGGATTGCTGTGCACAATACGCTGACGTAGGAGCGTCTCAACCTTGGTACTATTAATATTTTGGGCCAGAATATTCTTTGTGGTGGTGCTGTCCCGTGCAATGCAGGGTGTTAGCAGCATCGCTGGTCTCTACCCCCAGAAACCAAGGGCACCATCTCTCCCCTCCCGGTTGTAACAACCCAAAGTATCTCCAGGCAGTGTCAAAGTCCCCTGGGGGCAAATTACCCCTTGTTTAGTACCACTGGTTGAAATAGAAGAAAAAAGTATTTTCAGAAACGAACTGTAAGAGAAAGTACGGTGGGTAAAAAATGAGAAAAAATAAAATAACCTGAGCAGGTAATAAAATAAGAAGAAATTTCCCAAGCAAATATGACAGCCTACACACGTAAGGCAGTAAACTGTGGAAACTCAGAGCAGAGCATTTGTTCAAAATGAGGAGGAGAAATGAAGGGGCAAAGCCAGGCTGTCATTTTTAACTTAATGAACAAATGATATACAATAAAATCTGTCTTCAAGGTGAGTAATATATTAATCAATAAAATCTGTCTTCAAGGTGAGTAATATATTAATTTCAGCTGTCACCTCCATAGCATATTGATGTCAACACAATACATACCTTTAAACATACATAAGACATTTAATTACATAATTTTATAATAGTTTATTGCTAAATTACTCATTACATATGTAATATTGTTTTTACAACATTTAAGAAAAACATATTTTTCTTTACATGTTAAGAAATTTTGGCCAGTTTAAATTTCCCAAACCAGCAATGATGTAGGAGGAAAACGGGAAGCAGAATTTGGTTTTTTGTAATTTGTATTTTTGATACCAAATGAGTCAGAATTTATAAAAACACTTGTTTATAGCTTTTGAGAAAATATTATTTGAGTTAATGATAACGAATAAATATTAAACTTGTAATGATCATATTTAAAGTCAGATTCATAAAATGACAAATGGGAAATTGTTCAGCAATTTAAAATTCTGAAATGTTTTCTTACCTACTTGTGTATCTCCTTGTTATATCTAATTCATTTCAGTATTTTCTTCTTCTAACCAGACAATTCTATCCAGCATCTCTACAGAACTCGTATCAAAGAAATAGGCTCAATCAAATAAGAAAATCTAATTTACTGAAACTTCCTAAGGTAATAACTACCCAACAATACTGCAAAATATTGTTGCCCCAAATACTTTCTTTCCCTCTCTCTCTCTCTCCTCTTAGATACTGTTTGCCTAGAGAGGTTATTTAGAGATAAAAAGGGTTTGAGCTTGTCCATGTGCAATCAATCAGGAAGCTTTTTAATGGGAAACTCTACTCAAAACGACAGTATAATGAAGAAAACCAACTGATCCCTTGATAAGAAACACGTGTCCACACCAGGGTAACCCCTACTCTCTTCACAAACTGTTTATCGGTTAATTTTCATTGTTTACATAGCTCTGAAAACAGTTTGTATTTTACCTGTTGTTGTCATGTGCCCTCAAGCAACCCTAAAGGACAGAGTAGAACTGCCTCACAGGGTTTCCAAGGAGCAGCTGGTGGATTCCAACTGCTGACCTTTTGGTTAGCAGCCTGAGTTTCTAACCATTTCGCCACCAGGGCTCCGTATTTACTTAAACCTGTACGTATTCTTCTTCAAGATTTCCAAAATGAGCGTTTCTAAATGTGTTCATTATCTTCGACACTAAAATCAGGCTCCACCAAAAAAAGATTTTTTTTAAATCTATTTTTCAAAAGTTAGTAGCATTACACCTGATTTTTTAATACAAAAATATTTATCAAGCACTTACTATATGCTGGAAACCTGGTGGCATAGTGGTTAAGAGCTATGGCTGCTAACCAAAAGGTCGGCAGTTCGAATCCACCAGGTGCTCCTTGGAAACCCTATGGGGCAGTTCTACTCTGTCCTATACTGTCGCTATGACTCAGAATCGACTTGACGGCAACGGGTTTGGGTTTTTTGTTTTTTTTTTTTACTACATGCTGGGTACTATTCTGGATGCTCACCGTCTATCAGTGAACAACACAGATAAATATCCCTGACTTTATGTGGCTTCCATTCTAATGGAGGACGCAATTAAGAAAGAACAGAATCTATAAATGCAGTAAAGTGTGAGAACGTGATGAGTTATATGAAAACGAAGAAGTTGAGGAGAGCGAAAGGGCTCGGGTGGGCTGCATCTGCAAATAACGCAGGTCTCGTTGAGAAGGTGACGTGAGCAGATACTGCAACGGGATGACCGCGTTACCAGGAAGCTAGCTCATGAAGTTAGCAAAAAACTGTTATGGACTCAATTGTGTCTCCCCAAAAGATACGTTGACATTCTAACCCCGTCCTTGTGAACACGGCCTTGTTTGGGGAAATAAGGTTTTTCTGTACAGATGTTATCAGTGAAATTAAATGAGGTCACACTGGAATAGGCTCGGTCCTAATCCTAATCCCTTCTGAGTAACGTTTCATAAAAGAGAAGAACAGAGAGGGAAACAGCTTCACAAAGGGGAGGAGAGCACGTGAGGGCCCATCTATGAGCAAAGGAATACCACGGACTGCCAGCAGCCAGAACCGAGGCCAGGGGCACACAACAGTTACTCTCTCACAGCCCCAGAAGGAATCAACACAGCGGAGACCTGGATTTGAACTTCTAGCCTCCAGAACTCTGAGAAACTAAATTTCTGTTCTTTAAAGCCAGTCACTTTGTATTATTTTGCTAGTGCAGCCCTCTGAAAACAGAAACGTTACCCAATGTTAATACTGCCAATCCTACGAAAATGTGAATTCCAGTTTCTAAACGAACAAACTCTTTGAGTATAGGCCGCTGATGTTTAGAAATGGGTTGACCAAAAAGGGGAAATACATAAACGTTCTGTGAAACATTGTTAGAAACGTCTTGCTTCTATTTTGTGAAATTACACACACACAAAAAAATAATAATTTTCACACTATCAGGAAAAGAAGGTTTGAATGGTACACTATAAGGTTTGAATGATATACTAGTATACAGTAAAATACGTTTTTGCAACTTTCATGACCCCATACAGAGTCTATCCTTATGAATTCCACAAAGAATGCTTGGCAGTCCAAAGCGAGATGTCTTGTTATTGCGTATAATAACTTCTGGAAAACCTGGTGGCACAGTGGTTAAGTGCTGCAGCTGCTAACCAAAAGGTCAGCAGTTCGAATCCACCAGGCACTCCTTGAAAACCTTAGGGGGCAGTTCTCCTTTGTCCTATAGTGTTGCTATGAGTCGGAACCAACTCAACAGCAATGGGTATTATAACTTCCAAACTTTTTTGTAAGCAACATTTATCTCATGACATTTTCATTTAATAACTTAGACATTTCCAACATTAATTGATTTCTACAGCATTATGAACTAGAGATTTTAATTGGAGAGATGGAATATCTATATTATCTGGAATACCATAGGGCTATTTAAACATTGCTGACATAAGAGTTCAATTAACTGGTCTAATTAAAAGTACCGATTGTTGGAGTAGGTTTAAATAATGAAGAAAGAAAAAAAACCTTGATAATTTGATAACCTATATAAAAGCATATATTTAGATATGAAATAAGAATAGATAGCTGTGATAATGGTCTTTTAATAACATGCCTCTATTCTTTTGCCTATTATAACACTGTTTGTTACAAAACATATCCCATGATTCGAGAATGCTGCCTTTTGGGAATACTACAGATCCACAATAAAGTTATCACAACTGATTTGAATTAAGACAAACGCTTCAGTTCCTTTTGTGTTGTGATGAATTAAACACAAGCATTTTATTCTAAAAAGTACTCTTCTCTTTGCTTTATTGAACATTGCCAAGTTTTCTGAAAAATATCTCAGTAATCATATGTTATGTGTTCCAAGATACGGAGAAAAGGATTAAAAAACAAGCCCACCCAAATTACAGTAGATTTCTTCCACAGCTTCACAGCTTGGAAGTTTAAAGATCATTATTATGCATTCTAATTTTGCCTGGGCATCATATTTTAATTCCAAACTATAAATGATCTCAGGAATAGATGCAAAGAGCCGAAAACAGTGTTTGGTAGATTACTAACAACAGTTCTTTATGTGTGTATAGGGCTTTAAGCTACAGCCTCGCCCAGCTCACCGTTTTAGCGCTACATAGAAACTGGGTTATATTAACAAACTGTGACGCATTCCGCTCTGGGGAAGGAAGTCCTGAAAGATAACCAGTTGGTAGATGTAACAAAGAATCAGACTCCGAAGTCAAAAAGACGCCATCCACTGTGCAAGTCTGCAATAAAGCAGGAGACAGACCTGTTTATTTAGTCACGAGAAGGAAACTGAGAAGTGACCTATTGATGGCCGTCAAGTTTATTAGAAGCTGCTCGTCAGGAAATGGGGACCTGCTCCTCTCCACCAGGCCGAGGGACTTACTGCAGCACAAAGCATGAGTCAGTCCTGCAAAACAACTTCACTAGCGCAAGGCTGCTGTGTTACTTAGTAGCAAACAACCAACAGATGAGCCAACCAGACAAACACAAATACTAACCACTTGCCTTCCATTTCATTGCAGCTTGCGGCGACGTGAGTCAGAGGAGAACTGTGCTCCACAAGGTTTTCCATGGCCGATTTTTCAGAAGTAAATCTCCAGGCCTTACTTCTGAGGTGCCTCTAGGTAAACTGAAACCTCCAACCTCCTGCTAAGTCAGCAGCTGAGCACGTTAACTGCACCACCCAGGAATGCCACATAAATACCATCTTCCCTAAATAACCTTAAGAAAAAATCAGTAATTCGTCTTTTTAGAATCGACTTTTCTTGGAGTACTGTAGGTGGACAAAATATAACTGCAAAATGCCTGTTGGTTAAGATTTTGTTTTTTAATTCACGTTTAATAAAGTCATAGAACATATACAATACAGCAAATGGTACTGTATTTATAGCAAGAGAAATCAAACCTTACAAAGAACTTATCAAGAACTCTGCACATAAATAGCACTGATTTAAATGTCGTGACCTATTTTATGTAAATTAATTGTGCAGGTTTTTATGTTTTCAGGAAATTTTCTATTTTACATCTTTGCAAAAAATACAGCAATGTAAGGATATTACAATTAGACTTCCACCACCCACCCGTCAGTTTGTCAAACGGTGGTGGCTTGCCTGTTGCTGTGATGCTGGAAGCTATGTCACTGGTATTTCAAATACCAGCAGGGCCGCCCATGGTGGACAGGTTTCATCAGAGCTTCTAGACTAAAACAGACCAGGAAGAAGCGCCTGGTGATTTACTTCTGAAAAATCAGCCAATTAAAACCCTATGGATCACCACAGAATATGATCCGACTGGATTCAAACCTGCCAAGGATCGTGAAGGTGGTGCAGGACTGGGCAACGCTTCCTTCTGTTGTACACAGGTCACCGTTAGAGTTGACACAATGGCAGCAACAGCAGCGACACGTCCAGATTTGTAATTTCCATCACCTGTGTACCATCGCCTTCATCCGCCATCCCGCTAGAGGGCATAAGGAGCTGGCCCGCAGAGTGCACAGCATTCTCTGGTTTTCCCGTCAAACAGTGGAGGTGAGCACTGTGTGCTTTTAAGAACTTTCTGTATGGGGTCAGACTGACAACAACAACTCTAAAGGTCAGACAGGAAGCTTAGCGGGCAGTGAGCTTACGTCAGTGGGGAGGAACAACTCAGAAAAGGAGGGTGAGAATGGGCGCACAACTGGAAGAACGTATCAGTGCTAAATTGTACATGGAGAAACTGTTGAATGGCTGTATGTTCTGCTGTATATATTCTCAAAAATAAACAAAATAAAATAAAGATGAGGCCGGCATTCTCTGTTATGCTGGTCTGTGGTCACACTGATGTCAGCATGAGGACAGCTGTTGTGCACCTTATCTCTTCTCCTCTGCCCACTGAGGACATGCTGGTGATGGTCAGGGACGACCCGGAGCTGCTCGGGGCTGGGGCTCCGTCCTGGACGTCACTGAGGACATGCTGGTGATCGTCAGGGACGACCCGGAGCTGCTCGG
>NW_004444029.1:2868447-2905206 GCF_000243295.1 Trichechus manatus latirostris
GTCACTGAGGACATGCTGGTGATCGTCAGGAATGACCCGGAGCTGCTCGGGGCTGGGGCTCCGTCCTGGACGTCACTGAGGACATGCTAGTTAGTGATCATCAGGGATGACCCGGAGCTGCTCAGGGCTGGGGCTCTGTCCTGGACCACATGCCAGGGGTTGTCCTAGGAGCCGGCCGCTCTGCGCTAGAGAAGGATGGACGTGGAAGACAGGAATTGTCTGTTTCTAAAATAACGTTACCCTTTTATAAATCACTTGTTCTTTAATTCCCTTTCTTCTTTACCTCTATTCCTCATCTCAAACTTTCCTGGAGCACCTTCTTCAGATAGGCCCAAGCTTCAACAATAGGCCTACTGCTGGAACTCGATTCAGTCTATTTCAATTCAGCAAGGATCGTCGTACCCCAGAGCGGCCAGGGCTGTCTTGGTTACCAGGGATAAGATGGCAGGGGAGACAGAGAGGCGCCCTGATTCCTGGAACTCACTGTTTTGCAGAATTAAATCTTTTAGCACTGGATGCCCTGAAACACTGGGTTAACCCGCGGCAGCATCTGCAGAGTGCTTTTGGGAAGTCAATTTAGATTTAAATGCCTTAAGCAACGAGATTACTATCAGTGATTTTAAAATAAATTCACTTATGCTACTTTTCCCTGGTTCTGAGGAAGCATAACCCACTGAGGGGTCGAGGCTATTTTAAGCGACCCACGGATTAAACTCTCAGCACCCCCATGGGGTGGCACTCTGCATCTTTTGCCAAATGATCCAGCCTTTTGAGCCTCAGTTTTCTCATCTGTAAAATGGAAGAACCAATGGCACATACCTGAAGGTTTGTTTTCAGGGCGTAAAGGGCTTATTATACCTCTGTGCAGTCTCTGGCACACGGTAATGTTCCAGAACTATTATCTCTTCTCGCTCTTATAAATAATATGGGTGATAAACCACTTGCCATACAGTTGACCCCGACTCAAGGTGGCCCCACATGTATCAGAGTAGAACTGCACTCCAAGGATTTTCAATGGCTCATCTTCAGAGGTAGGTTGCCAGGCCTTTCTTCCAAGGTGCCCCTGGGTGGACTTGAACCTCCAACCTTTCCGTTATCAGCTGAGCACGTTAACCTGGCACCACCCAGGGACTCCAATATGAGTGAAAGTAAAGGCAAAACCATGATGCACACTCTCAACATCCTTGCTCCCTAGAAGGAGGACCTGCAAAGGCAACTCCCTGAAGACTATAAGCTTCTTCTGCTTTGGCTCTGGGGGTAGGGGAATGGGTGTTCTCTTCCCAGGTAAGGTTGGTCCATAGATTTTTTTTTTTTCCCTGTGTGCAGAGACACAGTCCAACAGGTTCCAAATCTCCCTTGGGTGTAGGCGAATCGAGCTGGGACCAGCGGCACTAAAAGCGGCCAGCTGCTTCCCACCTCTGGCTCTGCAGAGCATCTTAAATGCTTGGCGAGATTCCAGGGCAGAAAGCGGGCGCCGAGGGAGGCCGACCAGGCGGACTTAGCTAATGAGCACTGGCAAAACCAACTTGTTACCTGAAACTCAGTATTGGCTTCCTGTCAACGTTTCAAGGATATCCAAGAGCCTCAGAGGAGTCTTAGCTGTGACGGTTTCATCTCATCTTTGCATCACTGCAAGAGGACCAGTCTCCTTCCTATCCAAGTCTTGATTCTGGTGTATCCGATGCAGCAAACCTCCAGATCAGTAAAAAGAAACACAGCCACGCTAAGCACGTGGCTTGCAGAATTATGTACAGCAGATGCTACATAAGACCGAGAAACAACCAAAACATTAAGCACAAAATGAGAGGAACCGAGATAAAAAGTATCGCTCGCAAACCACTCTTCCATCACTGTATCACATCACAAAACGTGCCCACGTGGCACCATGGTTAAGTACTCAGCTGCTAAACTCAAGGTCTGTAGTTCAAACCCACCAGCGGCTCCATAGGTGAAAAGACCTGGTGATCTGCTCCCATAAAGTTTAGTCTAGGAAACCCTATGGAGCAGTGCTTCTCTGTCCTACAGGGTTGCTATGAGTCGGAATCGACTTGATGGCACACAACAACATATTATGTCACAAAAATAAAAATTAAATATAAAATGAGAGGGACAGAGATAAAAAGCAACCTTTTCAGACCACCTTTACATTACTACATTATATTTAAAAAAAAGACTTTTTTATTAATTTAGGGGCTCAGTCGTTGTCACGTTTTCTCCAAACCATCCGTTATAAAATCTCAGGGCACAGCTACTTGAGGAAGGCTGCGTGTATGAACCAACACACTGTGCTCAGAAGATAAACAGAAACAAGCAGGCATATCGAAATGGACACTTGCGTTTTCCAAACTACTTTCTCAGGGATGATGTCACATCACTGTAATTTTTTGTCTGATTACTTTTCCTCAGCATAGTGATTTTGAGATTCATCTCTGTTGTATACATCAGGAGATCTTGCTTTTACTGTGGAGTCCTATTTCTTTGTATGAATATGATGCTATTTGGTTATCCATTCTCCTGCAGATGGAATCTTGGCCCTCTAAGGATACTTGCTATGAATATTCTTCTACAAGTCCTTTCGTGGATGTACGTTTTCACCTCTACTGAGGAAACAGAAGTGAAAATGCTGGGTCATAGGCTCAGTGCATGTTTAACTTATCAGAAAGCATCAAAGAGTTTCCCAAAATAGTTGTATCATTTTCCATTCCCAGCAGAAATGTATACTGGTGTACACCACTTGGTATTCTCAGTCTTTTTTAATTCTAGCAATGCCTGTGGGCACGTAGTGGTACTTCATTTTGTTTCTAATTTGCATTTCACTGTGAGTTACGATGCAGAATGCTTTTTCTTGGGGTGACTGGTCATTTGTATATCTGCCCGAACAGCTCTAGCATTTTCCTCCTTTTCATTGTATCATTTCACATTTTATCATCAACATGTACGAGTTCTTTACGTAATCTGGATACGAGTCTGTTGTCAAACACATGTATTGTGAGTACTTTGTCCCAGTCTGTGGCTTTCATCTTAATGCTCTTATAGTTTAATGTTTTGTTTTGTTTTCTGAAAAGGAGAGGGTTTTTTGTTTTTTTTTAAAAATAAATTTAAGGTAGTTCTTTTTTTATGGTTAATGCTATTTGGATCTTTTCTACAAAAACTTTGCCTAGCCCAAGGTCCAAAAAATATTGTCTTATGTATTCTAGAAGCTCTAGAGTTTTTCGGTTTTACATTTAGGTCTCTGTGTTATCCAGAATTTATCTTTGTGTATGGTGTGAGGTAAGGATGAAGTTTTGTTCTTTTTCCCATATGGATATCAAGTTCTAGGTCCAGCATTTGAAACAGCTTTCCTTTCTTCATTAAACTACCTTGGTACAGAAAACAGTATTAAAATGTAAAGCATTTGGAAGAACTCAAGCCTCTAACTAAATTATGAACCAACTCACTCCATTTTAAATTTCTAAATGAGGCTTCTGTCACATAATGCAACCTGGAACTTCTGTAAAATTTTCAACTGTACCTCTGACCCAGATACCAGCACCTCTACAGAAAGATGAGGTTTTTCCCACCTTGCTCTGCTTATTTCAAATCTGTGGTGAGAAACAACCGATGTTAAGAAGAAATTTGTACAGGTGTCAGAGAGAGTGTTAAACATGTGACTTTAGCAGCTGAGCTGATTCTATGAAGACAGCACCCTTAAACCTCTTCAGCCATAGTTGTAATTTTCCAAAACTTTGTTCTAAGTAACCCAACTGATAGTTAGAACAAGCTAATGTTAAATAATGAGAAAGTTACAGCTTTTCTGTATCAACACCCTTTCTCTCCTTAAGTATTAGACTACTCAGTATTTTCACTTATAATCATCCTATTCCTTCTACAAATTCTTTGTTTTTACATTTCAACAGAACTTACCACCATAAGTCTAAATTAACTTAGTTTAACACAAGCTGCAGATGTTTAGATGCCAGGAAATGTGGTAAGATGGTCACCCACGACCCTGCCACCTGCAACTTTGTAATGTTGAGCAACAAGATGTAGTCTAACCATATCCCCTTGTTTCCGGTTTTAGCATTTGTAAGCTTCTGTAACACTGCAGCTCAGGGGACCACGTTGTTGGATTTCTCCCAGCACTGTTTCCCCGTTTTTGCAAAATGCCCTTTTGCCATAATAAACTCTTTGTATTTAAATTTAAACAGACATGTAGTTTCAATGTACTATAATAGTACCTTTGTCAAAAATTAATTGACCACATACGTGGGTCTAGTTCTGGAGTCTATTCTGTTGCTTTGGTCTATCTGTCTATCCTCACACCAATACCATCCTGTCCTAACTACTGCAGTTGGGTAGAAAGTCTAACACTGTATTAGCCACTGCCCCCCAGGGTTGATGGGCAAACGTAGATGGAAAATGTTTCTCTTTTTGGACTTTCAAACTTCTCTGATGCAAACTTTAATATACATGAATTGACCAAGATGACATAACGGGTGAGAACAAAGCCTTTGGAAGCAGTTGGGTCTGAATTTGAATCCTATCACAGAGGAAAGACTTTTATGCTCTTTAAACCTCGTTTTCCTCATCTAATAAAATGGGGATAAAGTCTACCTCATAGAATTTTAGAGAGGGTGAATAAGATACAATATTTAAAGTTCTCCATGGGATATTGACATTTATGGAGTAAATCTACAACAGTATAGCTGACAACATAATACTATCTTCAGAGGCAGTGAGGGAGGAGTCTTTGCAGAAATCAAGAGACAGAGACAATCTGGAGTGACTGCCTTTTTTTTTAATCTTTTTTGATCAGATTAGCAGTTTCTCTCTTTAAAATATATTATCAATTATTTATAATTCATTATTTTCTCCTGCGTATACTATCATCTTCTATTGTCATATGCAGATGCATTACTAATCACCAATGCCTGCTTTAGTAATGTAACGATTATACACGTTCATCGTCTTCTTCTCATGCTGACAAAAGATAAGAACTTCACTACTGGTGCACATACCCTTTAAAGGTTTACTCTGGTTTCTCCATCTTCCAGCTTATAAAATACCGCAAGAAACGCACATCTTTATCAGGAGGAAACAGACCAGTGTTACTCAGAGCATTTTCCCAATGGGCTTACTCTTTCATTACTATGTAATTAACCCCACGTTGAGAACCCAACTGTGGATTCTTCTGCAGCAGCAAATTAAACATTTGACTTGCAGACGATTATGTTTCTGTGAAATTGACTATCATGTCATTGGAAAATAGGTGGGCGGCATTGTGAGTAATGAAGAGTTTTCCGACAACTTTTCAGCGAAGCTAGAAAATTTGCCCGGGGAGAAAATACCCCATATATTTCAAAGGCCCCACCACAATCTCTAGCACAAAATCCATCAAAATCTAATCAAGCAGCCTCATAAACAAGATCATCACCTGATTAATAATTTACTTGTTGGGAAAGATGCTGATGGGATTATAATGCATCATTTCAAGCATACGGGAACATTATCGTGATGCTCATTAAGGTGAGTACCACAGAAGTCAAATCTGTGATGCGCACATTTGATTTCTTTAAAAAAAAAAATAACTCAGTAGCCTCCCCTTTACCAGTAAAGCAGCATCCTGGAACACAGAATTGAGGCCGACAGCACGTCCGCCATCTTGAATAAGCAAGGGGGGGTGCCTGCCATCCTCTGTGATATGAGAACTCCTTGCATGTAAACTATCTCCTTATTAGGTACTGTGGGAACTAACCCCTGTCTTTAAGATATCTCCTTATTTAGGTATACTTCCGGTTTCTACTCAGTTAAGACAAACAAGAGACTGGGGTCTCAAGACCAACTCAAACCGGTCTTAAAACCAGGTCTGGCTCCCCTGCCATGCGCGGTACTGACAACCGTGTCCCTTGGATGACCTACTGACGTCAGAGGCCAGAAAACACACCCCATCTACACTCCAGACGCGGGCAAAAGGCCATCCTTGGGGCTCCCCTCTTACACTGAGCAGGCGCAGAAGACCGGACTGCCCAGGAACACCTTTATGGGCCAACCCAATCAGCAGGCTGACTCCCCTGAAGACCCCAGACCCAACTGACATTACTCATACAAATCCCACGGCCACTGTTCAGGGAGCCACCTTGGTGACACAAGTCCTGGTGGGCTCCTTTACTTCTTCCGCTTTTACTGCTTCCTGTCTTTCTAGCCACACCGAGCAGACCTGGAGGCGTCCAGTTACAGAATGTTTGTCAGAAATTATGCCATTAATACCTGAGAACGACATCAAGATACTCATTTTGACATCTTGAAAATAGAGAAATATATTTTCCTGATGAAACAAAATCCACAGCTAAGGATTTTTACCAAAAATAAAATGATCTATTTTAGCAAAACAACCAAATTTCAGCAACGTCAGCGTCTGCATGTTATACTAAAGTTCTCCTCCACAGAAAATGAGATTCCCAATGGACACTGGAAAATTTTTAATGTCCACTGGACGTTCACGATCCATTGTACAACAGGATAGGAGGACAAGGCTACTGTAAATCTCCCTCAGATTCATGGGGAGTCTGGAGAGAGACTGGGAAAGGGATGGCTCTCCTGAGCTAAAGGGACAGAAAAGAGAACACAGAGCCTGCAGTGCTCAGCTCACTAATGGAAATTTGATCCTCTTTCATGCCTGGAGAAAAATGGAAATGAGCGGGCTTTCTGCTCTAATCACCTGCATTACAAAAGCCATCACTGTGGGGATAGAAGTCTCTTTCACCTCCTAACACCAGCCTGCTACAGCTTGAAAGAACAGGCAGAGCTCACACCTGTAACACCTCACCCTTGAGGGCCTTTCTCAAGACACACTTTGTTCAAACCCTCCACCTAGCAGCCGCCATGCCACCAGACACCAAATGGGGTGCTCCCCCCACTAACTGACAGTCTTGTCTTCAAACTGAAAACAAGTAGTATGGAGTCCCTGGAGATACTGCTCCGTTAGGGCTCCAGTATTTAACTAGAGAATGTCAAAAAGGGAGAGTTGGACTCCAGTCAAGTAGAAAGTCCAGGCAGCTTGAATCATGGAGGCTCCAGCAGTGTGTGGATGAGAAACAGAAGCAGGCATTCCAAAGGTGTCATTTGTCTGAAATAAAGCCTGAATTCAGTGACTCTATAGTAATTTTTTATTGTTTAGGAAAGAAACTGAAGTGTTTAGAGCCTGTCTAAGGAAAATGTGTGTGAGCTGGACTCAAGGGTTTCACATCCTTTATGAACTATTCGGAGTCCCTGGGTGGTGCAAACGGTTAACGCTCAGCTGCGGTAGCAAAAGGCTGGCAGTTTGAGTCCACCCAGAGGCACCTGGAAGAAAGACCTGGCAATCTACTTCCAAAAAATCAGCCATTCAAGACTCTACGGAGCACAGTTCTTACTCTGACACACATGGGATCACCACAAGTCGGAATCTACTTGATGGCAACTGATCTTTTTTGGTTCAAAAGTTGTTATTGGAAAAGATGATGAAAGCAAAATTAGTAGCAGGAAGAAAACAGGATTTATGAGAGGTTGGAAGAAATAACCAAAAAAAAAAATGAGTAGAGACCTTACATCATATTCCCCTTGTATCAAACTGATAGGAGGATATGACTCCAGCTTCTAGAGGGATATAACCTGAATGCCGGAATATCAGTGACTAATAACCTCCATTCGGCAAACTCTCCATGAGATGGACCGACAAGGTGGCTGCAACAATGGGCTTAAACATACCAAGCATTGTAAGGATGGAGCAGGACCGGGCAACATTTCATTCTGTTATTTATAAGGTCACTGTGAGTCGGAGCCAACTCGACAGCAACCAACAACAACAAATCAAGTCCATAAGAACAACTCAGTAAGGGCAAAGTCACCTGGAGTTTATACACACACTCACATACACTTACCCACTAACCCAGAAGAGATTTAGACCCGGGACCAGGAAGGAGTGCACAGAACCTAAACCTTTATATTTTAAAAGTCATAAAAACTCTTATGTAGGGAAACTTATACACAGAAGGTGTGACACTGGCTTATTTAAAGTTAATTTTGTTTGGGTCCATGGTATCCCAAAGTATGACTCTAGATGTACTTTAGAAATATTCTTACTGACTAAACTGATTATTTCAGGAAATAAAAACCCGATGAACGACTCATTTCTTAAGGAGTTTGGATGTTTGAAAAGAGCGCAAAATCTAACCTCCAGGTACTTATACTAGGAGGGAGGGTTCAAAATGCAAGCCATTCCGGAGTAAGCTTCAAAATTGTAATTGCTGGAGGTGATGACATTTGGATAAAAATAAGTTTATAGATGTGACAACTGTAAGACTGGACTTAATCCACTGGGACTCCAAGGAGACAGCATAATTTAATGTGACAAGTGTTTGGAAATGAGGTTTTTGCCCTCATTCATAAAAAAAAGTAAAATTTTAACAACTTAACATCTAATTTTAGTCACATCATTAGCAAAGTACAGAACAGTACAGGATCTGTCTTCTCACTTGTGTGGGGCTCTAGGAGAAAGGGAATTTAAGTTCTTTATTGTCAAAGACTTTTAAACTTGGATAAAAATAGGAAATAACATTTGAAGGAAATTTTCTTGAGTTTTCCATTTTTCTTCCAAGGCATTTTGAAAGGATGCACACAGCAATGAGCCAATTCTCCATCTCTGTGACAGGTGCATTGTCTAAAGTCACACCACACACTATTCCAAAGGGCCTCACTTACATAGACAACGTGCACCCCAGCAACCCAACATCCAGCAACTCCGGTGTCTTGGATTTGGGAAACACTCAAAAAACCACATCGTATTAATCTCCTAGACAGAAAGGTAGCTGAAATGTGGAATTAATGAGAATCAAACTACGCTTCAGTTATATTAATTACTTCACACTCTCTCAGATGTTGTTCTTTAAGAGGTAGAGTTAGAGAAGTAATTTTCTTACGTTTTAAGATTTCTATTTACAACAAGATGAGAAGTAAACCCTATCCTTCTGTCATGGATTGAATTGTTCCCCCCCCCCCTCAAAAATGTGTGTAGCAACTTGGCTAGATCGTGATTCCCAGTGTTGTATGATTGTGTTATTTGATGTGAGTTCCTTTTGTGTTGTAAACTCTACCGCTATGATGAGATTACGTGTGATCTCCTTATGTGTTGTAAATTCTATCACTGTGATGAGGTTATACTCATGAGGTTGACAAGATTAGTGTCTTAATGCAATCTCTTTTGAGATACAAAAGAGAGAAGCGAGCAGAGACACATAGGAACCTCATACCACCAAGAAAGCCAGTGCCGGGAGCAGAGCACGTCCTTTGGACCTGAAGTTCCTGCGCAGAGAAGTTCCCAGACCAAAGGAAGACTGATGACATGGACCTTCCTCCAGAGCCGATGGAGAAAGCTTTCCCCTGGTGCTGATGCCCTGAATTTGGACCGGTAGCCTACTGGACTATGAGAGGATAAATTTCTCTTTGTTAAAACCATCCACTTGTGGTATCTCTGTCAGAGCAGCACCAGATGACTGAGACACCTTCCATGCTCCCCATTAGGCAATAATAGGAATTTGGTAAGTCATAGAGAATCTTGGTTCTCTATCACCATAAACCAAGAGATATACTATTTAATGTAGACGTACCAGAGGAAACTCACTTAGAATAATATGAAGTGACGGTTTATGTGGCATATAATCACTTAATTTATGGTATAATGTTTGTGTTCTGCTCATAAGTGGTTGATTGGGTAACACTTGAATTTACAAAAAATAAAAATAGAGGAGATCAGATTGGACAGGTTTTCCTATCTTAAATTTCTCCCGCTCAACTGCCCCCTTTTTGTTTTCCTATAAACCTTTTGTTCCCCTGAAACTGCTCTTTCATTCAGCACCTGGGTGTTCTCCATTTCTGCCTTTCCTTCCGGAGCCAAATCTTGCTCAAGACCACCACGCATGTTCCTGCCCTGTGCATGAAGGTGCCCACGTGAGAGATGGGGTCCAGGATGAAATTCAACCCACCCACAGCCCAGGAAGCTGAGCAAGGACGTGTCCACCCATCCAGAGGGAGGTAAGGGGTGGGGAGCTGCACAACCGAACTCTCCGCTCACCAAGCCTTGAGCTTTGGGCTTACAGCTGCCTGGGATGGAGAGAGACACCTTTTTCTAATTCTTACAGATTTTTTATAGTTAAACAGCAGCTCTGGTCTTGCTAAGGTTTTCAACTCATAGTGCAGATATTTCTAACATTTCAGTGGAATGGAGACTGTCACAGTCAACTGCAGCATCATAAGGTGTGGATGACCTTTGAGGAAACGGGAAACTCAGTGTGTGCAGGGTTAAGAAAAAAATAGCGGAAGACAGCAGTAACTAGTATCTATGAACTATGAATGTGGGAATCAATACCAAGCCCTGTTTGGGCTCATCTTCCACAGTGAACCACAATATTAAGGAATAATAACTTGGGGACTATGACTGCTTAGCAGTGATGGCTAAACTTCTTCTGCAACTTCATGTTGGAGTGCAAATTATTTGGATGTTTAATTTTCTGTGCAGAATGATAAACATTTCTTACATGAATTTGTAAGACACAACATTACTAAAATTTTAATAATGGTTACTGAATTATAAAATGAACGGGAAAATAAGGTTATTGAAATTCACTGCTAGAACTCAGTAATGTGTTTTTAATGCTTGAAAAGAAAACTATGTTATGTGAAATTAAGGTTTACTTTTTGTGAAATGTGTACTCTTATAATTAGAAAATAATTCACAAATCAATCTAAAGTATTTGATGACTGTTATGGATTGAATTGTGACCTCCCAAAATATGTGTTGTAAATCCTAACCCCTATACCTGTGGTTATAATCCCACTTGGGAATAGTTTTTCTTATGTTAATGACACAGTATTAGTGTAGGGTATGTTTTGAGTCGATCTCTTTTGAGATATAAAAGGAACAGATTAAGCAAGAAAGCAAAGAAGCAGAGATGGTGAGAGATAGGTGCCAGGCCACATGAAGATCACCCAGGAGCAGAAGCTGAAAAGAGACAAGGACCTTCCTCCAGAGCCGACAGAGAAAGCCTCCCCTAGAGCCAGCACCCTGAATTCAGATGTCTAGCCTTCTAAACGTTGAGAAAATGAATTTCTGTGTGTTAAAGCCCCCTACTTGTGGGATTTCTCTTATAGCAGCACTAAATAATTAAGACAATGATATAACTGCTATTTAAATATAGAATATTTATACATAAATGTTAATTTTCCAAGCAAATGGAAGCTATATTTTTCATAGTGTTTCACAATCAAACCCAGCTTGCCTCTGGCCAGCCAAAAGACAGATGGTTATCCTTTAAAAATCTCTAGCTGAGGCTGGGTAGAGTAACACTAGTGTTCTGTTTCAAAATTACTAAGCAGCTATTTTCTTTCGCACTGAGAGCTACACTCCTTAAAGAAAGACTTTATCAGAACAGTCTGATCCTCAGCCTCTAGATAAGAAGTTGATGGATAAGAGAGAAACAGAGAAGAAAGGGCCAAAGTTCCTAAAACAATGCTCCTCAATCCTTTCAGATTCAGTGTCTCTTCTGCACAAAATAAAATTTAAAAAGTTAACTCTCGTTTTGCAAATCTGAAATAAAAATCATGTAAAAAATACAACCTATCTACACAGAAAATTTAAACATTAATAATCATAATGCAATAAAAGGAAAGTGATTTATACTAAAGCAATATATTTTTAAATACAGAAGTATCCAAGCAACACCCCAACAGAAGACATAGTAGTCGGATGTGTTACTGATGCTTAGAATCACCATCATATGATAGATACAAATGCAGACTGACACACGTGTGTTGTATTTGCCGCTCAGATACCACAAGTGGAATTGCCATTGGTGACTTTCTGAAATGGTGAAAAACTCATGGTAATGATCAAACAAGTATAAACTCTCCTTCACTTATACAGTGGTTGTACCTGGAAAATTCGCAGGTGTTAAAACCATGCAAAAATACCGTGTCTTTATGTGCAAATTCAAATTAGGTTCTAGGCTCAGATAATGATAAATAAGTATGTCAGGTGAATGAATGTTGCAGGGCATTTGAAGTCATGTGGGTCCTGTGGAAATTCTTTGTGTGGTGATCCTGACATGCTGATTACCAGATGTTCTAGGGGCCTTGTCTACACCCTCTAAATGTCAACAGTCATTATCCCCTTCATGATAACCAAGAAAAACACCACCTTAAATTTCCAAAATGTTGTCTTTGGATCTGCTCTCTTTGAAAATCTCTTCCTTAGGGAAAGGAGAAACACATCATCAATTACCTTCCTTCTCCTCACAGCTATGGCTGCTCTATAGAACATCCTGCATCATTTAAATGAAGATCCCTTATCAACAAAATACTGCCCCTTCTAGGAATTAAAATACCATTATTTACTAAATATCCAAAACAGAGTTCATGGGGAAGGCTGTCAGTTCTCCTGATTTCCCAAAACCCAGTCAAAACACTGGGGGATGGGGTGGGAAACAAATGTTTTAATTAGAGGGAATGATGAGAATCACATTTCAAATACTCTGTCCTACTATTTACCTAACTGTTCCCCTCACCATAGATCTCAAAGCCAGCCTTCTAAAACTCTGGTCACCACAAGTATCAGCTGCTTCAGCACAGAGAAATAAATGGCAGTGAAGTGACGAGATCTATGGTAGGTAATTACACGGCCCAATGAGGACACAGTAAACCTTTTTAGAAAGGAGCTTTAGAAGCAGCCAAGAAGGAGGGGAAGGTTTGAATATGTCATAAGCACATCGGTGGATTTTGACAAGGAACTCAATACTGTTGTCACTTTTTCTTAGACAAATCCTCTCCTCGATATTTCTGCCTCTTCCACATATGATGGAGGAAGATCCTGTCAGTGTCTCGAGTCAGTGAACAGGAGCCCTGCCATCAATCCCGGAGCTGTGCCGGAGCCCCTCTGCCCTTGATCTACCCTTCCACGTCACGGGGGCACTTGTCTTCTCCTTCCTAGTTCATCTGCAGCACTGAGTTGTCTACAGGAGAGAATGTTTGCAAACGGGCTTTTCTTCAGCAACAGAAAAGGCCATCTCTAGTTAAGCACGCTCTGAGATGAAGCAGCCAGTCAACCAAATAAAAGGGTGGATAGGAAACAGGTGGGAACATGGTACACTTGACAGAGTGAGACTCCTGCAGCTGGGTGGCACTCCAATGAAAGGTTTGGCTGGGGCAACAGCTAATGGAATTATATATCCCTAGAACCACTTAGGAATTATATGCTAATTTTATACAAAGATAATGGAAAAATAACTGACGTATATTGAATACTTAGATTGTGCCATTCACTGCACTAGGGACTTTATATATGTCATCGTACTTCTTCACAGTAAGCCCAAGTAGGTGTTTATTATGCCAATTATCTTACAAGTGAGAAACGGATGCTCATGGACATTAAAACAACCTCTTACTCTACACACTTTTTTTCCTTTATTTTTTACTGTACTTTAGATGAAAGTTTACAGAGAAAATTAGTTTCTCATTAAACAATTAATACACACATTGTTTTGTGACATTGGTTGCCAACCCCCACAACATGTCAACACTCCCCACTTCTCAACCTTGGGTTCCCCGTTACCAGCTTTCCTATCTCCTCTTGCCTTCTTGTCCTTGCCCCTGGGCTGGTGTGCCCATTTAGTCTCATTTTGTTTTATGGGCCTGTCTAATCCTACACACCTTTTAAACAGAGCACATAAGTTGAATCTGGGGCTGTCTAACACAAAGATATGTCATATTCTTACAATAAATCAAATTACTTCAATCATGGACTGAATGAATGAATGAATGGAGTGAATGCAATGATAAGATAGGAACAGAAAGCCCAAATGCGACAAATGGGATTGGGAAGAAAATTAATCACATGTGCAGAAGAAGCTCTGAGGTGTGCAGGGTTTTAAGTTTAATTTGTCTTCTATTTCAAACAGATCTTCCACAATCTTTCTTAATGGTTTACAAGTTCCTTTTAATTTAGGAGTCAAGAGTCGAAAGAGATTTCTCAGATCAACAGGATGAAATAGCAAAGCACAGCTGTCTGAAGTCATTCAGTGCTGGGAAAAGCAGTTCCCCAGACCTAAGTGGTCACTGAAATAATAACTAAGTTAGTATATTTCGTAAATGTTTACAATGACATCCCAAATACTCATAGAGTAAGCTAATCTTACACCATGCTCAGGTTAAGAAGGCATGGAATATGTAAGGCATTTAGAAATATTTTTTTCGTAAGATTTTTTTTTAATTATGTCACTTTGAAGAGGTGAGTTTAGTTATTATGATTTCCTCATGATGTATGTTAAAGGAAGTCTGACTACACAAAGAAGTTACACATATTAGAAAGAGATACTAAGAATTAAACATGTTATAAACTGTCTACTGGCAAAACTGAAAATGGACCCCAAATCTGGGTATTCAAAGGTGATACTCTCACTCACACACCGGGTTTCCCTTAATACAAGTGACAACTCTTGTCTACAGTGTTCAAGGTTTAAGCCAATTTCATAACCATGCATTACTTACAAATTTAAGAGCATGTTTTAAAAGATAACTGGAATGAAAACTATACCGTAACACATCCGGATCTCAGCAATAGCAGCAGCGACACACTCAGTACCCAGAAATAAGTGATTAAGAAAAGCTTTAAATAAAAATCATGAACGTATCAAACAAATTCCTGGTGGGCTACCAACAGTTCTGAGTTCTTCAGATCTCCTGTAACATTTTAAAATTCAGTGCACAAAATACATTATGTTTTTCACAGGGTAAAGAAAGTTGGAAAAATATCATTTCACACCTATTCCCTCACAGAATTCCCAAAAGAAAAATGCTAAAATTACAATGTGGCAGTTGTCATCAATTTTACAGTTTTAGAACATGAGACTGTTTTCTCTCTTAGTAAGTTTTTCTTATATTATGCCATGGATTGGGGCCTTAGATTCATGATATGCAAGGAATGTAATTTGGTAAAAAAATATATAACTGGAAAAAAAAAAAGGTAGGCATAATTTGCCAAAACACTGTTAATATGGTTAATCATATATCTAAGTCTAATGTGGGCTTTTCTCACTTAATTTTTCTTATTTACTTTAAAATAGAAATTTTATTTAAACTCATTCAATTTAAATTGTGATTAAATGTTCTCTTCCAAAAAAGTTACTGCAGTCCTATATTTTGGCAAACCAGTAAAATTGTAATATACAAAAGATGTCATTTATTTTAGTCCAAATCCTCTTCCATGAGTGTTTCTATGAAGTTAGAGGCTTTGCTTTATCTAAACCACATATATATTATTCATCCTTCTTAGGCTATTAATGGTAACTCAAGAATGACCTTAATTAACATTGTAATGGCCGAGAGTAATCAAGACGACTGCATTCTTCTTTCAAGTACTGACTTCTTCATGTGTGGGCAGAAAATGAAAAAACAAAAGATGTGAAGAACATCTCAAAAGAAACAAGCATCCCACTCTGCTGTGGATGGGTAAAATACTCCAATTTTCATGAGACAGGTGAGGTAAGTAGATAGTTAAATGATATAGTGCCTTTTCCAGACACATATGTTATAGCCTGATAGAACTTTTGAGATTACATTTTTAAACAAGTTTTTCATGATGGAAAAAATATTCACTCAATTATTTACTAATTATTTTAGTGTTAAGAAAGAACAAAGTTTCAGGCCAACCCAGATCAAAATGTAAAATTAATATTTCAAATTATAGAAGTGTATTAGTTCCATTTTTGTAAGACTTGACTTGACGAAGGATACTCCACGAGTAGGTCCAATGAAAACCCAGTGAATATCTGGCACAGGTGAGTACCTCAGGCAGCTGACATAGCTCTCATGAGCTTGTATCTAACATTGTCCCTATTTCAAGGTTTTAACAAATTATTTTTCCTATGGTAATCACCTGTAAACTCCATCACGGAGAACAGGCATCTAGAGTATTTTTATATTCCATCACATGACATGGTGCTAAAATATTCCATCAGCTCAGTGTGCTGGGGTGCACATAAACCCACAATAAACAATGACACTGCTATTTTGACCCTCCAAATTAGGCCACAGTCATACAAAGCAACACTCACCAAACAGTATAAATCAATTTGCAGGATACTGAGAGACAGCACTAGCGTAGGATATCAGCAAGTGTGAGGCTCTCCACTGCCCCCTCCCAATCCCAAGTTTAAAGAATTAGTGCACACAGACATTACTAATGATCCCTAGAAGATAACCTGATAAAAATCCAACCCAACCCAACTTAACCCAATCGAACCAAACCAACTCAACCCAACCCAATGCAGCCAAACTCAATCCAATCAAAGCCAACCCAGTCGAATCCAACCAAACTCAACCAAACCCAACTTAACCAAATACAACCCAACCAAACCAACCAACTCTGAATTTCTATAGAATCAAATCCCTTGGTAGCACACAGAAAGAACTTCCTAAATATCACCCTGCAATCCCCACCAAGCACACAAGTTCCCCCTAAACATTGAAATATCTAGACAAACCTAGTGTGAAGTCCCACCCTGTCTGTTCTAACTTTCCCACCTCAATTGGATCCTGGGATTCAGAGATTCTTGAGGATAACCTAAGATACAAAGTATGTTAACAGCCATGCTTTGTGGTACCTTGTAAGTCAATTTTCACAGAAAAGACTCACCCTGATTGTTTCTGTTAAACTGAAAAATCACCAGGTTGACATAAATGCCACGCGATTTATGTGAGGACAAGAAGACGATGAGTAGCAATCAATCACGGCCCCTGTTAATTTCTGGTTGTGTACAAGGTGAAAATCTCACTCAGTTACTATTAAGAAGGAAACAGAGCACACTGATCAAGCCCACTCATCTTGCACACTTTTTAACGTATCTCCAAAGACCTTTTCTATACATTTCCTCTAAACAGAAATAAGTTTTTCTACTTACAGGTAGAAGTAAATGGTTTTATGGAAGTGTACAACTGTGTGTTTTACAGACATGATGTCATACTGTACAAGCTGATGTCTGCATATCAACAAGCTTAATCTATTTAAAGCAATCTTAAAATGAAAAGGAGTACATACACAAACAATGTATCAAACATGGGGACAGTAATTCAGCATTGGAGATCAGACTGATGTCGGAGAATTTTACCAGTTTGACTAGAAAAAGGCACACGTTGTTTCTTTGTATCTGTGGCATTTTATGACTGGATTTTCTTAGAAGGCCTATTTCTTATATTATTAACTACATAGCTATTTTGTTATTGAAACATTGTTTGGTGTATCTCTAGGAAGCTGTACATACTTAAACAGGATCCAGTTTTCTTCATCTATAGAATAATATTACTAATAAGTAATATTAAGTGAGCCCTTGCTATTGGCAAGGCAATTTACTGAGCAATTTACTTGCATAATCATATTTCAACTTCAAAAATGCCTCTGAGACTATCGCAAAGCTCTTGTAAGAGATAGACGCAGACTAAGGTGTGCAAGGGGTGCTTCTCCAATGTGTTCTGAGATTGGAAAACTTAGGAGAGACTTTTAAAACTGGAGTGAACTTTAGAAATAACCTAATTTAATTCTCTAATATTATAAATGCAAACATGAACATTTAGAGCCATCACATGAATTGTTCAAGACTACCTGTTTGCTGAAACAAACTCAGTATCTTGGCCTTCTTGTTTGTTTCTGGCCCAAACCATATCCAGGCTGCACAATCACACCATCTCTCCACTCCTGAAGTGGTCACTAAACTATTGCTGTTAATAATGCGACGTCATAAATACTTTTTTGTCTATTTGTCTTCCTTTAGAGTGCGCTTCTAAATTTCCAAATAAGCAAGAAATTTGGTACGACATTTTTAATTTGAGATCCCAAGTTTAAGACCTCGCTCCTCAAAGTGTGTTCCACAGACCAGCATCAGCTTCATGCGGGCATTTGTTACAAATGCCAGATCTCAGGTCCCACCTGAGAACCAGTGCACGGGGGTCTTCCAGGTCTGCACGCACAGTTGCGGAGTGAGAAGTGCTGCTCTGTGTGGTCCCTACTCCTCACCCACCATCCTCCTCCACGATCCCACCTCCACCACGCCCAGTGCTGATGCTTCACACACCGAACACATCCACGTACTGCTTCTCGTTGGCCTGTGTTCCAGCAAACGCGTTAGCTATAAAAGAACGCGCTTTTGCACAGATTGTAAGCTGAGCTATACCAGGCCCTGCAAGTGTTTGTTACAGACAGGTGATTATCTAGCACCTGAAAGTGCTGGTTCATCTGTATCAAACCGGATGAAGGCTAGGCGCCTTTGATGTATGTGAAATTGGCAATGTTGCCAAGTTAAGTTGCAAATATCTTGAAAGTTAAAAGAAATACATAATAAACTCTATCTTGGTCTCTGTTCGAAGGGCTGTCTTAGTCAATTTCTGTAATGACCTTACTGTGGTCCTTGTTAGGTGCCAGGAGTATTCCTTAAAAACAAAACATTGGCATGGAACTTGGAAAGTCTTATTATAGTAAGAATGCAGGGTACAGTTTCTGACAATCCTTGGGCTAGGTAGCTCTTTATAAATATACACCTCTCTAATACACCTCAATCACTATCTATCTCAAAGTACACAGCAATCCAAATAACTGAAATCTTACTAAAAAATAAAACAAAAGAAACCTGAAATTATAGAACAGAGTAATGCCAAAGATAAAACTTAAGAATATGCGGCACGTTACCTCCCAGGCGGCCCCCGGGTTAGGAACGAGATCCATTCCTAACTGTGTCTGTAAGTCATCAAGTCAAATTTATACCTAAGTCGGAATAGGTACATATGTTCTAATTTCGCCTCATTTTAGTGCAAGTAAAAGCGTGAAGCCTTTTCAGTGATTTAAAAGCTGCACGTTCAGCTAGTGACGGTGATCTGACGAAGAATTTGTTGCGAGCGGGGGTTATGCGGTGGTTAAGCGTTCAGCTGCTAACAAAAAACTGGCAGTTTGATTCCACCAGGCGCTGCTTGGAAACGCTAGGAGGTAGTTCTCTGTCCTGCAGGGTCGCTATGAGTCGGAATCGACTCCACAGCAGTGGGTTTGGTTTAGTTTAGGGGTTGGTTCAATACTTTCAAAGTGAAGGCAAATTTACATAACATTAAAGGGCTAGTATGAGTTATCTTTAAGTCAGACCTTCCTAACCCACGGACTGCCTGTATAAACAGGAGCCCTGGTGGAGCCATGGGTAAGCACTCGGCCGCTAACCAAAAAGGCGGTTAGAACTCACCAAGCAGTTCCATGGAAGAAAGACCTGGCAATCTGCTCCCATAATGATTACAGCCTAGAAAACCCTATGGGGCAATTCTACTCTGTCACACTGGGTCGCTATGAGTTGAAAATTCACTTGATGGCACCTAACCACAACCTGTATAAACGTTAAAAAATAACTACAAATACCCGGTAGTTAATCAGTCATAGTAATAGTCTCAAAAACTACGTGAATGCATGTTGAAATTATACACAAAATTATTGACTTCCTTTAAAGTCAGCTATAACCAATACACATTGAAATACAGGTTATTTAGGAAATTGCCTCTTATAAATGCCTGCTGTTTCAGTAACACACATATATGGCTTAAATGATCAAAATTTATTTCTCTACTTAGCAAAATTTTCTAAGCCAAATATAACTGAATTATTGGAAATGTTAGTACTGACATTTTCAAATGAGCCTGGAATTATCTCGTATGCAGACAATCTCTTCCAGGGATAAAATAGTTCTTTTACATAATGAAAGAAATGTTCTTTTTGGTATTAAAACTATTCAGCCAATATCTATTGTCTATGACACAAAGATAAAAACTGAGATACATTTCTGGAGATCACATACATTAAACATAACTATATATTAAAGCACTTCAAAGTTTATTTAATATCCCCAGCCTTCCCCCAACAGTTAAAAATTAGACTTTAGTTAAAAATATTTTGGAACTACTATTGCTCAATTGTCCTTAATTTCTTTCAGAGCTAAATGTATTTATCTGTCAATGTAATGAATATTCATTCTCAAAGAGAAAGCAGCATTTAGCTCCTTTCTGCCTGATATCCCGGGGTCTGCTGAGAAAGAACAACACATTATTTGCTGCAAACGATGATCCTTTGCTCTCACTGATCACTTTCCATGTTTGTAGACACCAGGCCCAGTGATTGTCTCTGCCTGGTGTGACAGCATCCTTCTGCCTCACCCTACCTGCCTTTCTCTCTGACAAAGGCAGACAGGAGAAGAGGTTCGGCGCAAGCAAGAAATGAGAAACTAGAGCAAGCTAAACTCAGGATTTACTGAAAATTTCCTAGAGGTCATTTTGCATTGGGCAAATCTGCTGCAAAAGACTTCTTTAAAGTGTTAAAAAGCAACGATGTCATCTTGAGGACTAAGGCGTGCCTGACTCAAGCCATGATGTTTTCAATTGCCTCATATGCGTGTGAAAGCTGGACAATGAATAAGGAAGACTGAAGAAGAATTGATGCCTTTAAATTATGGTGTTGGTGAAGAATACCGAATATACCATGGACTGCCAAAAGAGTGAACAAATCTTCTTGGAAGAAGTACAACCAGAATGCTCCTTAGAAGCAAGGGTGACGAGACTTTGTCTCACATGTTGTCAGGAGGGACCAGTCCCTGGAGAAGGACATCATGCTTGGTAAAGTAGAGGGTCAGCGAAAAAGAGGGAGACCCTCAACAAGATGGACTGACACAGTGGCTGCAACAATGGGCTCAAGCACAAGGATCATGAGGACGGCGTAGCACCGGGCAGGGTTCCGTTCTGCTGTGCACAGGGTCGCTATGAGTCGGAACACACCCGAAGGCCCCTGACGACAACAGAGGTGGAAACCTGAAGCGTGGCCCTTCCTCACACCCTCCTTGCTGTTCCTTTTCTAGCACAGAAAGTTTAAATCCTCCTCCCTTTACTGAAAAGAACATTCAAACATCGAAGCGAGAAGAAGCAAAAGTTTTCCAAGTAGGCTGACTATATGCTAAATCTTTCCAGTCTCTACTGTCGAGAATTTGGAAAAGATGGAAATAGGGTTCCCACACTTTATCACAATCTCTGACAGAAGACGAGAATTCAGTTCACCTGGACCAACTCAGGCTGGCTGCAGGCAGAGACGGTTCCCAGGTCTGGTAGCGGAGCCCAGGCAACAGAATGACAAGAATTCCCTCTGTCCTGTTGATAGGTTCTTAGAATATGTGTCTCAGAATATAATTTTCCAGTGAACAGCTTTCTTCATCCCTTTTTTTATGACCCTATCATTTCTAATCCACACCTTCATTATTTATGCAACAAAATTTAATTGTTAATTTTGCCAGGGCCTTTGCCAGAAAATCACGTTTATTACATGTAAAGTTGCTTATTATAAGTTCTTAAAAATGAATTTTTTTATCTTCCTAGAGATCAGAAAACCCTTCAGCACAAGGACCCTGTCTCCCAAAGCATTTGTAATCTCCAGAGCTTACCACAGCACTGTATTTTTAATAGACACTCGAGTGTTTTTTAGTATACTGAAAATTTCTATAAATAGTCTCAGCTGGACCTCCAAACCCTCAGCACTGATTTTCCGGGTCTAAAAACAATATCCACTATTTGAATTCTCAACTTATTAATTATTTGGAAACTCAAATTCAATAGTAAAAAAAAAAATCAAATTTCTTTTTATACCTTTCATCACATTTTGGAAAAAAAAGCTTTATGCCATCTGCACATACAGCTAACAAGTTAGAGTAAAAATGTTTATGCTTTTGGCTGTGTTTCTCGTGCCCACGATGTGTCTAATTTGCAAATGTTGTGTTTCTTCTGAAGCATCTATGAGTAAACTAATTGAATACCTGTTATACTGTAAAGTAGGCTCCACTAAACAGATTATTTTATACTATTTTACTAATTTATATCATGCTTTATAATATTTGAGTGTACTTTTCTATTAGGGTACTATTAAGTTAGATACTTACACTTCTGCGTATAGAGTATAGCTATATATATATATATATATATCTATATACACACACGTTACAAATAATAGGAACATTTTCAAATTCAATTAACACAGACTATATAGAAGTTCCTGGGCGATGCCAACACTTAACAGGCTCAGCTGCTAACCAAAGGATTGCAGTCTACCCAGTGGCACCTCGGAGAAAAGACTTGGCTATCTGCTTCTGAAAAATCAGCCACCGAAAACCCTATGGAGCACAGTTCTACTCTGACACACATGGGGTCGCCATGAGTCAGAGTCAACTCAATGGGAACTGGCTTCTATGTATTACCTACTTCCATGAAGCCTTTCTTATTTAAATTATATAATTATCTCACTTTTTGACCATTTACCTGTTACTATGTGGACATCAGAAAATATGCTGCTCTTCTCTTTGCTAATTGTTCTATTAGCTGCCAAAGCAAATAACGAAATGTGAAATTACAAACGCTTTCATAACATTTATAAAAAGTAATCTAGCATTATACATGTAGAGTCTATACAGTAAATATTTAATGCATTTAAAAATAACAAAAAATAAAAATCACTAAAATCGGTCCACCACCCTAGGATGGGCACAGCACATTCTTTATTTAGTCCCTACGGCAATCCTCCCACGTAGCTACAATTAATTCACTCTTTTAGATACTGAAATCTGAGGCTTAAAAGGTAGATAACTTCCCCAAAGTCACCCAGAAATGGAGTCTGTCTGACACCAAACCCAGCTGCTGTTGAGTTGATTCTGACCATGGCAACCCCATGTAACACAGTAGAACTGATCCATAGGGTTTTCTTGGCTGTAATCTTTATGGAAGCAGATTGCCAGGCCTTTCTTCCATGAGCCACTGGGTGGGTCTGCACCACCAACCTTTAGGTTAGCAGGACATCACGGACTGTTTGTGTTACCCAGGAACCAAGTGTGTGCTGATAACCACTGCATGATATTTTTCCCATAGAACATCATGAATTCCTTTCAAACATCATGAATTCTTTTACCAAATCCACGTTGATACATTTCAGCAGGTAATCACGATAAAACTACTTTTCAGCAATGACATAGGAATGTTAGATTGAGTGACTTCAGGAGCTTCTAGAATGGGATACTCATTCAGAGTAAACGTCGATTAATTGCACACATTTAGGGAAAACAGCTCCGAAAATTGAGGTGCCTCGCTCAGATAACAAACAGAGATGGCCCCCACCACAGAGAAGATGCCTCTGGTCTAAAACTCAGGGTGGGCGGAACAATTAACTAATTTATTACTCACACACACAACATGTTCCCATTTTGTTTGCTTCAGTGAAGGCTGCCAATTAAATTCATCTTTTTAGCTTGGACCAAAGCCGATTCCAAGCACTTTCAGTTCATGAAATCAATTAAAGATTGCTACAACAACTCAAAAAAGACAAGATTTTCCAAAATCTTTTGAAGACTGAATATATGTTTAAATGGCAAAAAAAAAACAAACTACTCCCCCACACATAAATGGAAGCTGTGCATTCTATGCACAGCTGCCATTTACATGCTTTTGATTCTAGAAAGCCAGTCCTGCAGATAGTCTAGTTCATCCATAGCGTGTAAGGATTTTTTTGTACTTATTTTTATAAAACTAGTAAAATGTATGCAGTTTTTCGTGTTAAAGACAACAAATGCTTTCTGTGTATATGTCCAACCAATGAAGAGTCATCTTCTCTTTATTTGCTGACGAACTATGAAGCAGTATCACTTACTCTTTCAAGATTTCTATTTCATTACTTGTTTCGCACAACACTTATTCCAAAGCCACTAAACACCACCTCATCAGAGTAAGGTCCAAAGTTGACCCATGTTGAAAATGTCCACAGTTCTAAAATAATATTTAGTGAAGGCCCTCCCTCAAATTAAAAAAAAAAAAAAAACCAGAATGAGCCCCAACAACAACAAGCGCCATGTTTGTACATTTGTTAGTCCGTCCTCTCAGATAAAGACAAGCAAAGGCAGGCAAGGGACACTGTCAGCATCCACACAGGCTCTTTGTTCTGCTGAGAACTCTCTCCTTGCTCTTGGCTTGGTTGGTTCCTTCTTCTCCTTGAGGTTCCAGCTAAAATGTCCCAACACAGAGGCTGAGTTCAGAACGTTATCATACCCAATAAAGGAAAGGGACATTTAAGCTAACTTACTGAGATCAAATATTAAAATCAAGACACGAAATAATTTTAAAATAACAGAAAAGACAGAGATAATGAGAACACCCATGCATTGTAAAGAATGTAACCAATGTCACTGAACAGTTTGTGCAGAAATTGTTGAATGCAAACCTAACCTGCTGTGTAAGCCTTCACCAAAAACCCCATAAAATATTACTAAAAAAAAAGGTCAGCCACTTCATTGGTGAATAAAACAAAAGGGAGAGTGTAAATTATATATAAACAAACAAATAACAGATAAGAAGCCATATGGATTTGTGACTTACAGTAGCATGTTATCAAATGGCATTTTTTTTCTAGTAAAATGTTGAAAAATGGATGTGTCACATGGAAGCTTTAAAAGGGGATAATGGGTAACATAGTGGGATGTACTGCTAGCTCCAGGACTAGGTCACTAACTTTTGCAAAATACGCCACCTTTCAATGTACCGTAAACCAAACCAAACCCGTTGCCATCGAGTGGATTCCGACTCACAGAGTAGAACAGCCCCACAGGATTTCCAAGGGACGGCTGGAGGATTTGAACTGCCGACGTTTTCGTTAGCAGCCAAGCTCTTAACCACTGTGCCACGGGGCTCCTTTCACACATAATTTCCTCTTTAACCCTCTGTTAGGTCACGAGTTCACACCACAGGTCCCAGAGGCCAGCTGCCCACGCACAGCCTTGTCTGTCTTTGGCTATGCGTGCCTTTGTCATTTGAAGGTTCAACACATAGTAACAAACACAGTATGAGATGCGCTAAACAGCATCATTACAGAGATACGAACAAGCGAACCGCAGATCTCAGAGCCTTTTACAAAAAAAGTCCTATTGATGCCAATTTGATAGAAAAAACAATGTTTGTCACTTTTATTTGCAAGACGCTGAAATCTGTTTTTGAAAGAGGATTCATGGCTCTAAATGTGCCAGCTCCAATCTAAAAACGCACAGTAAGGGAACACATTTTAAATTCGAATTATTTACATACATACATATTTACATACATGCATATTTACATACATAAATAATCTTTGTAAAATGAAAGTGCTTCAAATCACTGCATGTAACATTTATGTAACATTGAACATGTTTTCACGATGTGAAGGCTATTCAAGTGGCAGTGATATTTTCCTAAAACATTCTGGGCAAGGAACAAGTAATGAAATTCAGAAAGATGTTGCATTTCACACTGAGATAGGTATAAACTACCCCCTAAAATGACTTTAACAGCCCCATTACTTTTGAAAGACAGTCCTATAAATGCCACTGCTCTGAAATACTTATCTGTCTCATTTTTGTTTTTTTTAATTCATGTCAGTTTTAAGGCAGTATTTTTTATAAAATGAGGATTACTTCCAGATAAACTTTGTTGTAACTAATATTAAATTAAAACTGTGTTACTTCTAATTATAAGGCTTTTAGCTACTAAACAAAAACAGAACTAAGAAAACTGTGCTTGTTGCGGCAAACCAATATATGCACAATTCACAGAACTGATCCATTTAAATTCATTTCAATTTAATTAAATTTCAAAACGTATTTACTTATCATAGCTTGGGTACCTAGACATGTTATAGGTTTTTGGGGAGACAGAAGTAAACAGAAATCACACTCTTTTCTCTTAAGGAATATATTAAATTTTTGAGGTGTTAATTAACCAGTTACCATCAAGTCAATGATTAGCAAGCTATAAAAATAGAAGTGAATTAACTGTTAACATTATATTTCATCAGGCATTATGATATGCCTTCAAATATGTTATGGCTATAGAACATAAGCAAAATACCAAGGTTTTATTTCCTTAAGAACTCAGCGAGACCTAATGGCTGACATCTTCTGGGGATGTACATTTTGTGTCAGTATAAGAGTGATTGCTGTTAGCTGCTGTCCAGTTGATTCCAACTTATGGCGGCCCCCTGTGTGCACAGCAGATCTGTGCTCTGAAAGGTTTTCAAGGATGTGACCTTTGGAAGCAGGTTGCCAGGCCTTTCTTCTGAGGTGTCCCTGGGTGGGTGCTTTACCATTTGTACCACCCAGGTACTCCCCATATAAGGGATAACTTGATAAAAATAAGAACTGTATAAAAATGCCACCGATGAGCTTTAAAACTTTTGAGCATCTTTTGCTTTGAGTATTCCAGGAGAAAAGGAATTGACTAATTGCATATAATGAACTCAGTGCAACTAGGACAGTGCCTAGTATGATACAAGATGTTTACTGAAGGCTAGTTCCTTTGCTACAACCACACCCTTTATCTATTAATCTAAGAACACAATGTAGGCTCTGTCTGTACAAAGTGTGAGCAAACAGAAAAGGCAGAAACATGGGTGGTACCACAGCAGCTGGGGGAAGCCTCGTGAAGGAGATAAGATTGAAACAGGCTTTGCAGGACTAGAAGGCTTTGAAAAGGCAAGAGCCTTTAAGGTGGCGGGGGGGTGCGTTTTAAGGTAAAGCGCAGTGTGTGCAAAGATGCAAGCATAGAGAAAAAGACAGTTGTTTTAAAATATAAATAAACAGAAAATAAGCGCCAATTTGTACCTATCAAAAGACATTTCTGTTACTTTAAAAAAGAGAAATAAAATTCACTGACATATTTGATAACAACTTTGGCAATATGAGCTAATCTGCTGGAGTACTGTACACTAAATATATACAATGATCAAGTTTCTCTGCAACGACCTCTATCATTTACCAGATTTTTCTTGGCATCTTAAGCACTCTATTTAAAGTACCTCTTAGACACAATAATTATTTTGTTGGCATCTGTCTTTAATTTGCATGCAGATGACAGGTATTTCTTTGAAACAATGTGTTTTGGAAAGGACAGTCACGCTCAGCTCTGAAGGAGTCTGACCAACCCTGTGGCTGAAGTAAAACACAGATAACGCTGTAAAAATAGCCCAGTAGGAAAAAGGCTGGAGACGTTGTAGAGCTTCCCATGTACACCTCAAAACTTCACAGCATGGACTCCTCAATTCCCTAACACATTCATATTTATCTATAAACTAAAACCAACAGCTGCCTTTCAAAATACAGCTAGTGTCTTCTTCCTGTTGCCAGCATGCTGGAGCAGTTTCTTGCCCTGATATCAGGTAACTGGAGGTGACTTGCATCTTTTGTCATCAATCTCTATTCCCTGCAAGTCCAGGTAGCAAAGAATTGCCTCCTATCTGCTTAGCACTTTGCTGGTGATTATGTCAGTTTGCCACAGGGAAGCAGTACTTCCTCAGTCTGGTTCAGAGTTCCAAGGCTTGGGCCATGGAACCAAAGCAAAAAAACCCTAAAGGACAGAGTACAACTGCCCCATAGGGTTTCCAAGGGGCACCCGATGGATTTGAACTGCCGACCTTTTGGTTAGCAGCCGAGCTCTTAGCCACTGCACCACCAGAATTTCCATCCCAAACTCACACAGATAAAACAGAGAGATACCTTTCAGAAGGAGGAAGCAGAGCTAAGGGGGCATAAGAGAGATGTGATTGGAGAGACCTCAAGCGTAGACAAATGTCAGGCTGGGGTGGGTTGCTTTAAAGGGGCAAGCAAGAAGCAGAAACCCAGCACTATAACCAGATGTGTGTTTGAGGACAGCATTTCTGGCATAGATTTCCAGGATCACCTAGAGAGGGGAACAACGAGAAGGAGGAGGCATATGCTAGGGGGCTGCTGAATTAATGCCCAGAGGGAAATGACAGAAATCCTGACTAAGCAGCAGTGACTGGGAACAGGGAACAGACGCACAAATGTTCAAGCCTGAGGACTGACGAACATTTTTGAGACATGTTTTCCCGCTGCTGTTAAAGTAAAAGAAGAAACTTTCCTCACAACAAGACTCTCAAGAAAAGCTTGGTAGGTTGGATGTTACCTGAAATTGATAGTCAAAGCAATGCTGATAGATTACTCATCAGTTTCACCTTAGCGATGGCAATGATATTTACAGTCTTGGATACAGACTGAAAATAGCCTGAGAAATGCTTTTAAAAGAGTCTTTATTCATACCCGGCAAAGCACTTTCACAAATATGTATCAGCACTTCAAATAAATGCTTTTATCACATGGACATCAAATGTACGATAGATAGTACCCAAAAGACAGAATTATACGGTGAAATGTCTTTGTTGTGAAGAGGAAGAACACAAATGACCTCTTATGTGCTATTATTTAATGCATTTTTATTATCATCAGGAAAAACTGTATTCCTTGGTGTATTTCAAAAGTATTTTTTTCTTGTTTACAAATATATGTTTTAAGTCCGCCAAAAAAAATAACAATTTTAAAGAAGAACAAGTGAACAAAAAAAGATAGAAGCACTATGCCAAAAGGTCTTGTTTTTTTTTCTCCCTTATAATTCTATACAAGCGGTAACTTTTAAAATGCTGCACAGACGCAAACTGAAACTCAGTATTAGTCAGAGACCTGGAAACGGGATGAGACGCCACTCTGCCCTCAGGCACCGATGCCAGAAGTGAGACCACCAGCTCTCAGCTGGCTACTCGGGTGGTCTGGACACGTTACGTAACTTCTCTGGGTACCGCAGTCTGCTCATCTGTTAACCCCAGCACTGTAGTGAGGACTAAATGAATTAATGCATGTCTGACCTGAAGTTAACACTCAACAAATATTAGCTATTAATTCTGCACTGGCAAAAGTGTTTAAAGAGTAATAATGCCTACTGATGCCTGGAATTCTAGATAAAGGACACTTGTTCATTGCATCTGAAAATGTAACATTATAAAATTGTAAAACTCAATCAGGCAGCACCTATTAAAGAAAAATACATACATACTCTTTGATCAAGCAGCTCAGTCTTTGTCATCAATCCTACAAAATAAAAACATCAGTCCATAACCAGCCAACCAGGTGCCTTTGAGCTGATTCCAACTCATGGCGACCCCATGTGTGTCAGAGTAGAACTGTACTCCACTGGGTTTTCAGTGGCTAATTTTTCAGGAGTAGATCAGAAAGCCTTTCTTTTGAGGCGCCTCTGGGCGGATTCGAACCTGTAACCTTCGGCTAGCAGCTGAGCGCGTTAACCATTTACACCACCCAGGGAGTCACATTAGTGTATAGGATATCCTTACGAGGCTGTTTATTGTTGCATCTTTAATAGGAGAAACAATGTAGATAGTCATTTGTGGTACATCCGTAACTTTAACACAGTGCTATCTTTGTCAACAGACACAATAAAATGGTTCTTCTTATGTCCACATTACAGACAGCCAAACAACACAATGAACTACACTAGCATTTAATTAACTGCTTTAAATTCATCGCAAGGCACTTACTGGCTTATGCTGAGTTATGTAAATAAAGCCCACATCTCCATGCAGAAGTGCATGAGGCATGATGGAATTTCATGCTTGGAGATTTTGTTCGGCCATCGTAAGCCTCTTCTAGTATAAGGCAGGTAGAGATGCTTTGATATATTCTTTTACGTATTTTACGTGAGAGCACTTAATATTAATCACGTGATGCAGATAATGAGCATATTTTATCACCAGCAAAAGTCGACTGCAGAACTGCTGGAGCAGGTATTATACAGAAGATGAGGAGAAATAACGTTTCCTTTAATATGCCAAACGTGCTGGGGTTATACGAGCCTGTCTGCGGCACTGTGTTGAGAGTTCGCGGCCGTATTCAGGTTCACTGAGAAAAAACGCTATGATGGTGGCGTCAAGCTCTGTGTTGCTGTGTCTCCAGTGAGATGGGCAAGTCCTTGCTGAACTGAACTAAACTTCACATAACTTTATTTCAACATAGACGCACAGAACAACACAGGCTCAATGAACTTGGCAAGGTGTGGGTCCCACCTCCGCTGACGATTTCTATAATCCGGAATCCTAGACCACCCCAGTGGGAGTGCGGCGGCGGGGCAAATGCATTAAAAAAGCCAGGAGAAACCTCACGTTTGGGGATAATTCTTCCCGGTAAAAGTATTCTTAGGAACTAATTTTACCTCCTTTCTAAAGAGGGAGACAGTGTGGAATATATCATCATGCATGCTTATGAGGATACTTCGAACACACTTAAACCACAGGAAAATGTAGACTATGGCCCCCGGTAGCCCTTCTGTATTTCTTCAACACTTTTACAGTGTATCAAAAATATGATATCTTCAGCAAGCAAACTCGGAGCCAACTAATACATCTTTATTGCCAGATTTTCTACTACCAGGGGAAATTTTCAAGTCTGGAGTGCTAAAAAAAGTAAAACCAGTTACTTTGAGCTGCTATTATGAATCATCTACCCCCAACATCAACTATATAATATTTTAAACAAGTTCTTTCTCAAAATTTACAGTTGAGGAAATAATCTACTTTGTTTTCGAAGTGCAAATGACTCTTTTTTTAAAAAAACAAACAAGAATTGACATAAAACATCTAAGTCCCCAGGACTGGACAGATGGCACATGGCCATGAAGTCACCGCCATGTCGAGGACAGTGAAGCTCACCTGATACTTACATGGGAAGGTGGGGCTGCGCGTGTAGCCACGACGGCCCTTCGCACACCGCGTTTAAACGGTCATGTTACTGACCACAGATTAGAAAGTGGAGTCCTAAGAGTCTCTCCACCATAAACGCTACTAAGACGACCAGGCAGAAATGTGAATGAATGAATGAGTGAATGAACAAATGAACAGGAGGACGTGGAGGCCATAGCTGGAATACACCCAACACTCCAACTCAATCTCAGCAGGAAAAATAAGTCTTATTCATTGCTTTTCCAGCTAGAAAAGGGCATCAAGTTTGGTAAAGTGGAGGCTCAATGGAAATGAGCGAAACCCTCAAAGTGATGGACGCACCAGTGCCGTGAAAACGTTGGGACACACACCAGCAATCGTGAAGATGGCTCACGTAACACACAGGGTCGCCATGAGTCAGAGCCCACTCGACAGCAGCTACCAACAACAGCCATCCAATGCCAGTTTCTAAAACCTGCAGACATTCTCTCACGCTCACTTCATCCAGTACTGAATAATGTTTAAATAACATTAGGGGTTTGAGAGGGTACAATAAACAGCACCCCCTTCTCCGCCTGAGTTCCAGATTAGAAATCACAGATAGTAGCAAGTATCATCCTTTATGTAACTATTACTGATACAGAGGAATAGGGTCTAAATGTGTGCCAACAACGGGACTCATGAACCATCATTAGAAAATTAAACAGACCATCCAGTCACGGGAAGGGCCGGACACCACAAGGCTCCCCATACTATACACATCATATAGCAGGGCACAGTCTCCCCTTGTATGCTTCTCAGCACAATCTGTACCTTCTGCGGACAGCCCAGGCGGAGAAAGGAGGGGCTGAGAGATGCATCTGGTCCTATCTCAGAGTCACTTAGCAGGTACGTCACTCTGCTTCACATGAGTGAGCTTTAGAGAGAGAGGCTAGAGTGCTGTTTACGCCACATAAATGGAAATACTGGGATGCAGAAAGAGGCACCACCACCACAGTCCAACACTTCAGTGGGTCAGAAGTACAACATGCAGGTTCTGTAGGTCCCCAGGTATGGGAGGATCCAACGTTTTGACGGATGATTGGTTGAGAAGTGTTCTTATTAAATTTCTCATTTGAGAAGTGAGAAGTCATTTCTTCATTATTCTTACATGTTAAAACTGCAAAAACAAACATGTAACTTCTTCCAACAGCTCAATATTACATGATTATGGAAATCTGCCTTATGTTTATGATAGCTACTTATCTTAAAATATGTATTTCTCTAGAAACACTGATACCACCCAATTTCAGGTACTGATATAGAAGTAAATACAGCATTTACTTTACTGTACATAGCATAGGAGTTTTCGGGTTAAGTTATATATGCACTCTGCTGTTTAACTTTGCAAGCAGCAATAAATAAAATAAAGCCTCTCATACATCAATACCAGATATGGGAAAACGTGGAAATTACATGTTTCATTTCTTCATTCCATGGAGACGAATCACTGCAGAGATGACATGCGCAGGTTGGCTCTCTCCACGTTTAATGTCTTTAAGAAAATCTCACGCTAGAACTGAATCACAACTTTCTAAGCCTGGAATCTCTCCTTCTTCTATATACCGTTTACAACAAAGAAAATCATATCTACTTAAAAAAGAAAAGCAAGAAAGGGTCAGGCACAGCAAATACCTGCCACATTTAGATCATAAAGAGGATACATTGGACAAGAAGTCTCATTAGTTTAAAGATTTATTAAGTTCTCCTATGGAAAAACAGACTAAGGCAAGTGATTTAAAATCTCAGCGAAGTTACAGACATTGAAACTTGCCATTAAAATATGAAATGAATTAGAATTATGGTTTTTATAATATGATGTCTATAAAATAATTCTGATGTTACTTGCCACCTAAAAATGCCATGTTGTATGTTTATAAATGCATAAATTAAAAAAAACTATAATAAATTAGTAGATTATTTTTTTAATCCAATTTCACCATACATAGATGTTTAAAGGAGGAAAACTAGAATGAAGATTCCTGTTTCCCAAGAATAATTGCCTATAAACAAACCAGTCCTATGCATTTCTGTCCAAGGAATAAATAACCATCTTATTATTATTAATTTACATTAAGTAAATAAGGCACTACCTCTTATCAACCAATGGATTTCAATGGCATAAAATACTTTTTAAAATTTATATGCATTTTATTAGCACAAACTCATTAATACGTTCAAGCTCAATATAAATGAACAGTATTTGTTTTTAAATTCTCCTATAATACTCTACATTTAATTCAACTATCTGATAGGCACCATTTCTAGGGCGGCAGATGAATGGAGAAAAGAGATAACTTATCAGATGGAATGACAGGATAAACATAAAATATTTGCACATTGTTGCACTAGTTACTTGAAATACTTGCATATGAAAAGACCTACCTATGTATGGACTTGTAGGCAAGTTAAATTTCTTGAGAGAAATGTTACAAAATATATAAATATACACGAATATTACATATAATGCACATGTAAATATATACAGGAATATGTAAGTCCATGTATTTATATATTTTGTAACTTGTATTTCAGGGGATATATATACGTATTCATACATGCATGTGTGTATGTATATCCATGCATATGCGAATTTGTATTTGTCAGAAAGTATACAAATAATTTGAAAAAACATGTTGAAATATGCCAGTGAAATTATGCTAATGAATATACAAAATAATGTACATCAAAAACCACTTTAGCAAACCTTTAGTATACTTTGAGAATTGATAAAATTCACTAAATGAGAGCTAGAACTTCTCATCATTTAGAACTACACTGTCAGGGTGGCCCAAATATGTTCAAATAAATGCAAGATAAAACGACACGCTAGGGTGAAATATTCTACTGAAACTTCACACGTGTTCTGTGTGTGTAACTTCACACGTGTTCTGTGTGTGTAGCTTCACACGTGTTCTGTGTGTGTAGCTTCACACGTGTTCTGTGTGTGTAGCTTCACACGTGTTCTGTGTGTGTAGCTTCACACGTGTTCTGTATGTGTAACTTCACATGGTTGTGTGTGTGTAACTTCACACGTGTTCTGTGTATGTACGCATTCACAAGAAAGGAAGGGATGTGATTCCGACAACTCAGCAGCAGTTCATTTTTGCTCGCAAATAAATTAGATTCCTTTTTTTTTTTCGGTAACTTAGTACTAGAGAGGAGCTTTCTTAGAGTTTATCGTAGTCTAGCTGCATAAAGCCTTGTATTAACAGTAGCCCCATTTTTATATACATTTCAACAACAGAGAAAAAGAAATGAGATATTTTGTGATGGAGTTGTTATTTAAATGAAAAAATAATAACAGCAGCTTCCAAAAATGTCCATCATATGAAAAACTTAGTTGGGGGCAGAGCATTTTACCAGAGGCATCATGTTTTAAAACCTTGTGCCAAATAAAAGCATTATTTAGATTTTCATCTACTTTTTGTCTTGGGATGACCTCTCCTGGCGGAGTTGTTCATTGTCTCCGATTCGTGTGGTTACCACATCTTTCTCTCTTGAATGTGTGTTTAGTATTAAGATTAACTATCATGTTCTCTTTCAGGGGCTATATCTATCAAGTAAATGAAGACTTTCATTAAACATAAAAACATAATTTAAACTTAAAGGGCGGACTATTGAAGCTCATTCTAATCAGGGAAGTCCTATATCATTCTTACTACTAATTCATTTCCAGGATGTAGGGCAGCTCTGGGTTTTGGTCACACCATTTAAAGTAAAAAAAAAAAAATAATAATAATACCTTAATTAAGCCATTAAATGTTTTTAAGCAATGAGGAATAAAAGCTAAATGAATAAGTAAACAAATCATAGTAATCAAACTTAACTGTTCTTAACTATCGTAGAAGTAATAGTTTTCATGCTCTGTCATATCACCAAACTCTAAGCAGTTAGAACTAAAAACATATTCTTAAAAATAACTTTTTCATCCTTAAAACATATTAACCCAATGACTGCATGTGTGTTAAACTTGACTCATGGCGAATGTTTCAGTAGGATCCATTATGGTCAAAATATGTAGACAGAGGAAACAAAGCCCAGAAAAAAACCCTATCAGGGCCTTCAATCAGTGAATATTATGAATTCAACTCATAAGAAGTTTCTTTTCTGGGCACAGTGGCAGTTGGTTCTACAGAACCAGGCCCTAAACCGGAAACTGGAATTTCATCAGGATAGATTTCTAAGCATGTAGCTAGATATCCGCATGAATATCAATACTCTGCTCTACATCTTCACAATTTCTATGTATATGTTCAAAGTTGACACAAAATATTAACAATAGATCCCTTTCTTGAGGGTCAGTCTTTTTTGTGAAAAAAAACTTATAAAATTTCTTTCATTACAAACTGAAGTTGCCATTGAGTGTCTTCTCTATCTTTAAACACTGTAAGGAAAGAGAAGCAAAGACTGTACGTGGGAAAATGTGTCCAAACCATAGTACTAGTTCATCATATGATGTCACTATGTAGTGGATTATTTACCACAACTTATAAAGTCCTTTTCAGCAGCCATTCTAATTAATATTCCCACACCGAAATAAGAAAATTAATATTGACATATACACAAATACACATTACTCCATCCCAAGACCTTATGAACAGAGAAAAGACTACTTCGCGTATGACAAATCTGGAAAACACTAAACTTCTTTTTTTCTTCTAAATGGAAAACACCTCTTTTTCAACTCTCAATCTCCATGATTATCCTGTATCAACTTGCTTACTCACTCTCAGAGACAAGTATTGTCTAGGACCCTTACCCTAAGACTCCCCCAGGCAGTCTTCCTGGGGTTTAACTCTTTCGGAACCAAAGAAACTGGCCTGCATTTCCTCTCTAGAGTCTAAGCAATGCAGAAAACGGGCTAGAATCTTCCATTCCTTTCCAACCTCATGAAAACATGAACAGCCTTTCTTCTCCTTCTTTTTTTTAAGCTGGTTTAAAACACACAGAAATATACATATGGAACAGCATCATTTACCTGAAAACTCTTACGAAATCTGCTCATGGCTACATTAACAATTTATACACTGACCACCCCAAAGCCCCGGGATGCACCTCAGGCGCATTTATGACACCCAACTACCAAAGAATTTAAGCAAATTCAGTTAAAATATCCGATTCACTGTCTTCCATCTTAATGAAGCAAGCACTAAACAGTATTCACGCTGAAGGGGCGACAGGGATGAAGAGTCTATAGGGGTCCAAACTACTTTTATCATGTTCCAATCTCCTGCCCAAATCCGTGCTTTTTGAAGTTAAAACCAGAAATAAAAATAAGAAACTTGTTTTTCTGCCAGGGTCTTCACTCAGTGAACCCGGTGTGCGCAAACACCGGAGTGGAACAACAACTCCTAAGAAGCTGCCATCTGCACTCATCCCTCGGACCACGCAGTCGCCAATATCTCCACGACCAGGAGCAACTTTCCAGCACCATCACCCCCATCAGACCCTCTCCCCAGCCGCGGGGCGCGGGGTTCGGAATTGCCCCGGCCGAGGCGGCGGAGACACACGCAGGAGGCGCGGAGGGCAGGCACCCGGGGCCGGGACCCGGAGCCCAGCGTCACTGCGGCACGGAGCTGTCGGCGCAGGGGAGCTCGCGGCCAGGGTACTTACGGGACGCGGGGGGGCCGCTCCAGGCGCTGCAGATGAAGCTGCCGACCATCCAGAGCGAAAGCGCTGCCTCGCCGCCGCGCCGCGCCGCCAGCATCCTCGCCGGCTCCCCGCGCCCCGCGGGGCCGCGGCCGCTTCTCGGGGGTCCTCTCCGCGGGTCCTCGAGTCCGGAGCCGCGCAGCCCGCCGCCGCCTCTGCGCCCCTCGCTCCTCCAGGCGTCAGGTCCCGGGGCCGAGCAGCCGGGTGTCGGCGCGCTCTCGCCTCCCGCGCTCTGAGCCGTGAGCGGCTGGGGGAGAATCCACACCCGCAGGAGAGGAGGGGAGCCGGGGGACACGGCCCCGCCCTCGGCCTCCAAAAGCGAAATCCCCGAAGGGCGTGAGGAGGGGTTCGCTGGAGAGCGGCGGGGCGCGGGCCGCTGCTGCTGCGGTGGCCGCCGGGGCAGCGACTCGGAGCGCGGCCGT
>NW_004444029.1:2905471-2925947 GCF_000243295.1 Trichechus manatus latirostris
GCCGCCTCGGGCCGCCGACGGGCCGGGGTCCATCTGCGGGCGGGGCGAGCGCCGCGGCGGGCGGGAGGCGGCGCTGTCCGCGGTGCTGAAGTTGCGCGCCGTGCAGTGTAATTTTGGACCTTTGCTCTGCACCGGCGGCCCCCCACCTGGCCGCGGGAAAGAGAATGCCCTCGCTCGAATGCCTGCCCCTCCTTCCCTTCTCTCCTCCCCTTCAAAGCGAGATGGTACAGGCTCCCGGAGCTCCGGCCCCCCGGGATCCACAGTCAGGCGTCCGACAGGAAGGTCTTCCGAGTGGTCCTAACACCTAGTGATGGAGCTGAACATCGCGCCTGGAGCCGCCAGGACTGCAGACGCCAGTAATGCAGATGTTTTCAATATGTAATTCATTCATGCTCCGACGTATACACACATACGCACGGGGCTACCTGGAAAACTGCGCTCAGGCAGACACACACAGAGGCACACGACGGAAACAGGCAGTGGGGTAACTACTGTAGGGTGTCAGATGCACTACAGGTACGAGGAACTGCGAAGATCTAGAGAGATCTAGATTTTGTTTGCACGTCTAGGTAATTTCAACAGTAAATCTCAGGCTCCTCTCCCCAGCTCCCACCTCTCTGTACTCTCTCGGCATACTGTCTCCTTCCCTCCAGTTTGCGTCAGGTACTTGGGTCCCCCTCTCTCTGCAGAACCAATCCTTTCTCTGCCTTTACTGACAGTTAAGAATTTAAATGTCTAATGATGTTTAGGGAGGGCAGAGTAGGAGTGACCGTGTCTTTCAGTGTTATGCAATGAATAAGCATTCACCTTTCAAGATAAATAAAATCTTTATGGAGATGTGGCTACTCCGGTAATCCACTCGGAGTTTTACCATAGTGGTTAGGGTTTAGCAAGGTCCACTGTAAACAGGAGTACTGGCTGCATAATTAGTACAGTGTAATGGGCCTGATTCAGCACTCTTTGCTTGAGCTTTGCTTCCTACTGATTTAAAGGGATGCTTTGTACTAGTTAGAACTGCAGATTGGGTACTATCTGGAAAATGGAAAAAAAAAAAAAAAAACAAAAACACAACACCCAGATGACTAGCAGGGGAGAAAGTGCCTCCTCATGCTATACAGCTCTCCTCCTATAAAATAGTACAGTGAATGCATTCTTCTGGATGATAACTGAATTTGAATATTTGAATTCCCACAGACTGTCTAAAGTCAATTAACCCTTGCAAACACACTATGGTAGAGAACCGTCATCATCCATTTGCAAGAGCTCAAAAAAAGAAGTACAGTAAAATAAAATATTATGAGAAAGCACAACTTTTCAGGACAGTCAACTGTTTAAATATCTCTTCATTACAACCATTGCACTAATGTAAACTCCACTAAAGTGGTGGTAAGGTAATTTTAATAGAAGGGAAAGAGAGAGGAAACAATTGAACTATTGCTATTTCAGTATCTCAATAGATACCATTCAAGACATTTCTCAGGCAGATTTGAAACAATTCCATTTTTTAAGGTAGTCAGCAAAATGAGCCAGCAATAGATATCTATTCAATATTGTTTTATAACAGAAAATATTGTACATGAGAGTATTTTCTCCCTTCAAACAACATACTGATCAGTTTCTACTCATTTCTCTTAATGAGTAAAATACAAAACAACCAACAAAAAAACAAAATAGTTTTAATGACACACATGTAATCGCCTGTATTATCTCTATTCTGCATGGTATGTATTTATTTCATGCAGTATGAACCAAGAACCTGCCTTCATCTGTTTTTAATGCACTTTGCCAGGCTTGAGATTTAAGTATTTCACATCATTAGTAATGCAGCTATCTTTGCTTACAGATTGTATTAATTAGATATGGACATCAGGAATCACAATGCACTAAAGAAATAGAACTTTAATAGTTCCAGAATCAAAAATTTCTTACAGTCAAATGCTGCATTCTTTATATTCAGCTTGCCTTTCTCACCATAGAAATTCAAGGCAAGTAGCTTCTTTTTGTTTCAATTATAACTGTGACTACTAGTGAGAAAGTAGGGAATTGTTTTGCTTAGTCAACCTTTGTGGGCCAATAAAATGGATAAGCCAACCCATGGACTCAGAGAGGTCCTACAGATGTCCATGAGATACAGTAAACTTGGAATTTCTTGTCCCAGGGAGTGAATTAATTATTAATGTCTGTGTTCCATTGGTATTTGCAAATAACTGAAGACAGTGTATGATGATCTGAAATATGCTGTCTCTTTAGTTGGATATTGTTGTTTTGTTAGTTACTACAGAGTTGGATTCAACTCATAGTGACCTTGCGCACAACACAACAAATCGTTGCCCCGTCCCACGCCATCTCCGTGATCATTGCTATGTTTGAGTCCATTGTTGAGGCTATTGTGTCAGTCCATCTTACTGAGGGCTTCCTTGTTTTCACTGACCATCTTCTTTACCAAACATGATGTCCTTTTCTAGAGACTGGTCTTTCCTGATGACATGTCCAAAGTAAGCAAGCTGAAGTCTCTCCGTGCTAGCTTCTAAGAAGCATTCTGGTTGTATTTCTTCTAAGACTGATTTGTTTGTTCTTCTGGCAGTCCGTGATATATTCAATAGTTGCCAATGCCACAATCTGAATGCATCAATTATTCTTCGATCTTCCTTTTTCATCGTCTAGCTTTCGCATGCATACGAGGCAATTGGAAATACCATGGCTTGGGACAGGCACATCTCAGTTCTCAAAGTGACATATTTGCTTTTGTAACAGTTTAAAGAGGTCTTTTGCAGCAGATTTGCCCACTGCAATAGGTCATTTGATTTCTTGACATCTGCTTCCATGGGTATTGATTGTTTATCCAAGTAAAATGAAATCATGCACAACTTCACTTTTTTCTCCATTTATCATGATGTTATTTACTGGTCCAGTTGTAAGGATTTCCATGTTCTTTACATTCAGGTGTAATTTGTACTGAAGGCTATAGTCTTTGACCTTAATCAGTAAGTGCTTCAAAGCTTAAGGATGCTAGAACTAAGTGGATCAAAGGCACATGGAGAGCTAATAAAAGCATGACGAGGAAATAAGGTGGATAGTGCAGCCATATGAAAGAATGAAGGGTAGACATTTCGTATTTTGCATCACTCACATCCTCTCTTCTTCGAAATAAATTATTGGAATCCTTTTGTAATGTTAATATGACCCCATAACTAGAACTGGATGATTCAATTACTTCACTAGCAATAAATCCAGCATTCATTCATATCCCCAACAAATCATATTTATTAATTACCTACTATTATTAGCCCAGTGAGTGTGCTAGATACTGGGATTATTCCAGTGAGCAAGACAGATCATCACTGTACCCCCATACCCGATGTATTTTGTGCCTATCATTAAGTTTAGTTGGTGGCCTACCACTGAATTAAGAGATCAAAATTAGTCTACAGTACTTGCATATTAACTTACATTCAAGTAAATTCTGATTGAATAATTTTCCCAGGATCTTTATATATTCTTTTAAAAATGAATGCCCTCAAAAATATTGTTATCATAATCATGAACATTATCATTCCAGAGATCTGTAAACGCTCTGTCACATAGTAAATTATCTTGAAGTCCTCCCCAAATCTTAAAATGATAGAGTCAAAATACCTTGGTCTTAATAACATTTTCAAGTGACAAAGTCTATTGAATGAAGCACAGAGAAAATCCAGGACTTCTCAATGGGTAGAGAAATATGGTTTTTCTCTAGGTAGAGTAGAATTCCCTTCTGGAAAGGAAGCTGCCCAAAATGTACCAGAAACCAGTGAATTCTCTCAGAAAATGTGTCCAGTGAGAATGGAAATGTTTGTCACTCTGATTGCACGCTCCAGAGGGGACTATGGCACCCATTTCGCTGGATATGCAGGATCGTTTGGGATGCATTCTCCAGTGAGAAAGGGCAGAACGAGTTGAGTGTCACAGTGATGCCTCTGGTCCCCAGAAAACCCACCAGGAATCAGTGCTAATTGGCCCTGGGCACAGTAAGACACTTGGCATCATCATCAACTATTAATCAGAAAGTCGGGTGGAAGAAGATGGCATAAAGGGGTCTTCCAGAATCCCAGTTAATTTTAAAGGTCTCAGAGAAACGCATTCCAACTGGTGTTCTTTGGACTACACTTCCTGAAGATGTTTGTTTAGAAACAATTCATGTTTGCACTGTTTAATATTAATGGGAAAGAGTGAGTACATTTAGGAAAAGATGATCTCAATGCATGCAGAAAAATATCTTTGCTATTGTTCTCAGTTTCAGAAACTGGGAAGGGAGCTGCCTAAAGCAATTTTGGAAGATTTAGAATATAGAGCCTGACTGAAGCTTTATTGTATTCTTCACCTTCCTGGACACCAAGTTTTCTTTGCATTGTGCTCTAATATGCATATGCATGAACCAAATAACAGCATACTTATTCTTTCAGAATAGCAGTGAAGAATTACCTTTCTGTACGATATTTTAGACTTTTGGCTCTAGAAAATCTAACCTACAATTTATATGATGATTACTTTCAAACATCCCCATGTCCTGCCCAGATAAGAGCCAGCTTGCTTATGAGGCATGGAGTCAGGGAGATCTTGGATGGTTCTGCATCCTTTGTTGTCAGCGTCTTTCCAGACACTGAGCAGATGGGAGGGAACACAGCTATCATGGTTGTCATGTGAGACCCAAAGAGTGACTTTTCAGCAGCAGCAACAACATCAACAAATAGAGGTTAATAGAACTCACCACCTGGTACACAGATTATAGAGACGTAACCCAGTTAGGGAGACTGGGTCCATGTTAAGTTCTCCTTTCCATGCCACACTATGTGGCGCCTGCTGGCTGAATGTCCCCAGGCTCTGAGATCCTCAAATTTCCTTGAGTATTTGTTGTAATTTCATCTCCCATTTTCATCTTGTTAGTAGTGTTTGAGAATGCTAGTCCTACTGACAACATTGCCTGGCATCAGGTACCATCCAAAACCCAATCCAGGGATTAGACTGAACTCAGTAGTCATCTTAGACCTGGGAACATAATATAGCAAACATAGTATATTAAGTCTGGGAATCTGGGCATTCTAAAAGCATAACATAACAGAGAAACAAAGAGACAAAGAAATTTCCACCCTATAGGACTTGACATTATTGATTTGAAACTTAACGATTGCTAACAGCATGCTTTGTACTCCATCCAGGAATCTGGGTTGACTTAAATCCCTCTAGGATTTATTTACTAGGTCTTCAATTTGCAATGTAAATTGAAAATGGCGCCACTGGCTTGGAGGTGATAATTACTGCCTAAATGTTTTAAGTTAGTTTACATAGTTACAGCCAAAACACTTCAAGCTGGGTTCCACAGCTCCCAGAGCCCCTAACTCCGTGTAAGGGAGTGATGTCTCACCAAGCAATGGTGATAGTGAGGTCTCCTCGTATTCAGAGTAGAGGAAAATTATGGAACCTACCATTGTCTTTTACGTCGCCTACATGCAACCAATATTAAATTCTACTGCAGTGTGACCCAGCTGATGATTTTAAAATGAACTCCACAGATGGCTCTAACTAGACGCCTCTGTGTAAACATTTTTAAAAAACGTTTTTCACCGGACTGTATAAATATTTGGAGTCCCTGGGTTGTGTAAACAATTACTGTACTCAGTTACTAAGCAAAAGCTTGGAGGTTTGAGTCCACCCAGAGGTGCCTCAGAAGAAAGGCCTGGTGATCTACTTCTGAAATGTCAGCCATTAAAAACCTTACAGAGCACAGTTCTTTCTACTCTGACACACAAGGGGTTATCATGAGTCAGAATCAACATTACGGCAACTGTTTTCGTAATCCAAATATTAAAGTTCCCCAATTATAGCAATGAGCCCTGGTAGCAACAGTGGTTAAGAGTCTGGCTGCTAACCAGAAGGTTAGCAGTTCGAATCCACCAGCCGCTCTGTGGAAACCCTGTGGGGCAGTTCTGCCCTGTCCTATAGGGTTGCTATGAGTCGGAATTGACTTGATGGCAAGGAGTTTGGTTTTGGGTTTTGTTATAGCAATTCTGGTAAAGTCCAAAGACTTGTGGTATTTTAATTCCATAATAATCAAGGTAGTTTAAGTGATAATGTGATAATTAATGGTATCTTGGTCTATTGAATTTCCTACTTGATTAACGTTTAGCTTGGAATGGGGAGGAGTGTCGCAACGGTGACGGTTGTCGGGACGGCGGAGACAGTAACCAACTGCACAACTCTTACAGAGAAGTGGGGCCAGGAGGGTCACTCTAAGGAGTCGACCCTGGCTTCAGTCCCAGGAGTTTATTTATAGTCAATACAGCAAGCAGTGAAGCAAATAACAGAACAATGGGCTTTGGGTGCAGGCAAGGGAGAAGGAATTCAGGTAAACAAGCCAAATTAAAGGGACAATAGGTTTGGGAAAACAAGTCGTGACAAGTCTCAACATGTTGGGGACAAGTCTCAACATGTTGGGGACAAGTATCAACATGCTGTGCAGCATAGAGGCCTGTGGGGGCTGCAGTTGTCAATAGTGCAGCCATGTTTAAATGGCATATATCCCCACAGAGGAGGGCTGGAACACGATTTTTTTTTTAATATCTTGTTAAAGAATATTTCTAATGTATACTAGCTCACATACCTGCTTTAGTGTGTTGAGTAGGCTGCACATAATTTAGTCTTTCTTGGATGAATGATGAATTTGATAATGCAATCCTCCATTTTAACTGCACATGCTATAATGGAGGATATGAGGGTAGAAATTTCATTCCAGAGACACCAGGATTTTCTTTTTAATTGTTTTCCTGATCTTTTCTTCACCTTAAATCCCTGAGGGCTTATGCAGCAATTTGAGACTGGAGTTGCTTGCCGCTTGTAACGAAACTAACTCTTCACTTCCTTACAAGACCTAATAGAATCAGGGGTTAGGTGAGGGGACAGAGAAGTGGCTAGGACACACTCTATTTAAGATCTTTAGGAAAGACTGCTCTTTTACTTTCATTCATCATTCTTGGTTTTGTTTCTTCATCAGCATGGTACAATTCTCGTGGCCAAAAAGTAGCCAAAGCCCTAGGGAATATTAGTTATTTGACTATCAAGTATCTTTTTTGCATATTTCCCTTTGTGACCAGCACACATCGTTGTAGCTACTAGTGGAAGACGAGAGTCCATCTCCTTCATATGTAACGTCATCTCCATATATGCTAAGTTTTAGTACTTTCAATTTACATCGTTTTCACAAATGCCAAGTACAGACAAAAATACTGGTTTGTCATGAGTGCCAGTCTCTGGCGCTTATCTAACACCCGTTTGTTACTATCAGGGTCATGGGGTAACCAGCTGACAGTTTCACTCCTCAGAAGGGTCTTTATCCCCTTGTCTCTCATCTTGAAATCCCCAGTGGAGATTAAGATAATTTAGCAGACATCCGTACTGGGAGTCACTAAAATAAATTAACTATAACCAGTTTAATCAGCTGAGATAATGTAAAGTGTAAACAAGTGGGAGAGGGAGCTTTTTTAACTAAACAGATAAAATGCACATGGATCAAATTCTTATAAGACAGAATATTATGTGCACTGTAGGTATAATCTTTATACATATTATTTACATTTAATATATAATAAGTAATTTTATAAGCTGATACTCAAGTACTGTCCCTTATATAGCACACTTTTCATAGTGATGTAATTTGAGAGTAAAAATCACTATCATCTACTTTTAACACAGCTGAAATATGACAATGGTCGTTTTTGCAATTTATAACATCTAGAGTTATTGAGAAGAGCTTTCTTCATACGACATTTTAAATCCACACACTATGGAAGTGTTATTCAAATTCACGTTTGGGGTGAGTAACCAGAAGCATGGGCTCAAGGGAGACTTTTCTATTCTCTGCACTGCCAGAATCTCTTACTGACTTTCCACCCGATGCAGAGAGGGATGGGTTGGGCCAGGAAAGGCTTCGGCTTACATTTAGTAAACACTCAATAAAGTATTCTTGATTGATTAATTAAAATGTAGCTCTTGTTCCAAGTCATTAGAGTTATCAGTTAACACATGAAATCAAAGCATCTTAACAACAATTCTCTCAGTTCTATTGAGAGGGAACCGCAAGGATTTTCTGGTGTTTGTTCTCCTCCTTGACGCTGATCTTCTGACAGGAAAAATGGTGGGGCCATTCACCCTCAGACAGTCAACTCTGATGACTGCCCATTGCCTCCGTAAAGACGAGGCAGAGGACGTAGAAAACGAAACTGAAATAGTGACAAGATGGCTGGTGACATCACATACGTGACGGAAATCAGTCTGTGAGTCCATGCTCTCTCGTCTACCTGCCCTCCCATCCCTCCATCACATCAGATAAACAGCACAATCTGTTCCACCCTGTCTCCCTCATCCATGGACATCCTTTGCAGGAATGTGCTTGTGCTTCAGGACTCACAGGGAGATGCAACAAGTGGAGACGTGGCGGAGAACAGGAGCACACTGTGAGGTTCACACTGGGTTCTCCTCCCGTGGAAAAGGCATTGGCTCTGTTCACACCTGACATCAGCTATGGATTGGTATTTAACCTTATAATTTACCACATTCACACAAATTTATCCTTTTACAGTTCACAAAACCCCTACTCAGAATGATCCCCAAATGCCCATTTGAAAATAAAAAGGGATTTCATACAACTAAAACAGTTGCCATCAAGTCGACTCCAACTCACGGCAACCCATGTGTGTCAGGGTAGAACTGTGTTCCATAACGTTTTCAATGGCTGATTTTTTGAAAGTAGATCACCAGGCCTTTCTTCTGAGGCACCTCTGGATGGACTTGAACCTCCAACCTTTTGGTTGGCATTAACCGTTAGCACCACCAGGGATTGCCATAAATCTAAACTCAAGTTTCAAAACTGAGTCGACTTTTCTTGCCTTCAGTGGTCGAAACTGGTAATGTGGTTGCATCCCCTAATGCTTTGCTGAGGACTTTTCATACCAAATATGTATTTGAATGACGGGGCTGTTCATCTTTGCATAGCCAAAGACATGCAGCATAAAACACATAGAGTCAGGATTCTCCGTGTGAGGCAAGCTTATGAATTCATTTCTCAAATTTCAGTTTCTTAACAAAATCCTCCTCCTCCAATCTCTACAGCTCACACGTGACAAAAATTGCTTTATGACAATTAACCAGCTAATGAATGATCTATTCCAGACTACACGGGACAGAAACACAGAGAGAGAAATTAAATGACATGTCCCCATTATTTGACTTGAAAGACCATATAGTGTATGGTCCTTATTTTCTGGGGGGCGGTGGGGGGTAAACCAAACCATGATTATTTTAGTTTCTCTGAGCAACGTGAAGAGGAAAGTTAACCAGATTACAGCTATCAGACATGTTGTTTAGGAGCCCTCGTTGGATGCTGCTGTCTGAATAACAGTTCCATTGTGGAGGAACTGCTTATTATACAAAGAAATTTAAAGAGGAAGATCACACTATGTCATTCCTCGTTTTAGGATGAACCACAATAAAACCAAAACCCAAACCAAGCGAGCACACAATCATCAGAACGTAACAAGGTTTGTAAAGATCTAAGCCTTGACACGACACTTCTATTCCTGCACTCTGACCATCAGCTCATCTTCCACTGCGGCATTAAGTACGCGACACTGCTGGACTGACCCTGGATGAGGCCATCAGTACTTCACAGCTGACTATTTTAGCTCCCAACAATAAAGACATCAACTTTAAATATAATCAGGAATGTATCCAATGCAAATTTCATCTCACACTTTTGTGCTGTTTTCCTTTTTCACATAGTTCTACAAATGCAAAGAGTGATTGAGTCACCTGAATATAACATTAAAACTTTAAAATGAGGGTTTCAAATATATTAATATTTAAATTAATTCCAACAGCCTAAATAGCACTTATTATTAAAAAATAATAATAAAATAAAATCATCGGAGAAAGAACCAGAATAGACATTAAACATAAAATATTTTTTGAAAAATATATGTAACTTATGGTTCAATGTCACATAACAGGGAGAGTACAAAATTAAGACCAAAGTAAGAAGTTCAGTTTTAGAAAAAAAGAGTGGGGCAGCCATTACCTCTTCCTTTGTTCTAGCAGGAAAGACTCGTGAAAGACACAGGATTTTGAAATGTCAAGGAAAGAAAATAATGCCTGGTTAATCTGAAATGCAGCACTTAGCCACTGGTCAGTCAAATTCTGTTTCTTCTCTTTCACCAGAAAACAATATCTACAACAACTACCCCAATCACAAAAAACAGAAGTATTTACAAGCTGACTTATTTGCATTAAAAAATAAATTAATTTAGTAAATGACATGAAAAATTTTATAATTAGATAAAATGCTTTATTGAATAGAAAAATGTCACCAAGAACACTGTTATTTTTTTATCACTTGATGTTAATATCAGTGTTATGGATTGACTTGTGTCCCCCCAGAATATGTGCTGTAAATCCTAACCACTATGCTTGTGGTTATAATTCTGTTTAGGAATGGGTTGTCTTGTTCTGTTACTGAGGCAAGATTAGTGTATGGTGTGTCTTAAGTGAATCTCTTTTGAGATAACAAAAGAAATTAACAAACTAGCAGAAGAGATGAGGGAAGAGAGATTCCAAACCACATGAAGATTTCCCAGGAGCAGAAGTTCAGTAGAGACAAGGACCTTCCTCCAGAGCTGACAGAGAGAGAAAACCTTCCCCTAGAGCTAGCACCCTGAATGTATGGTTCTAGCCTTCTATACCGTGAGATAATAAATTTCTGCTTGCTAAAGCCACCCACTTGAGGTATTTCTGTTATAGCGGCACTAGATAACTAAGACAGAATTTGGTACCAGGAGTGGGGAGCTGCTTTAAAAGATACCTAAAATGTGGGAGCAGTTTTGGAATTGGGTAATGGGTAGAGGCTGGAAGAGTTTTAAAGTGCCTAATACTAAAAGCCTAGATTACCTTGAAGAGACTGTTGGTAGAATTATGAATGTCAAAGGCAATTCTCATGAGAGCTCAGAAGGAAGAGAGGAGAGCTATAGAGCAAGTCTCTGTTGTCTTAGAGAGTACATGTGGCGCCAGCAACAGAGTGTTGCTAGAAATGTGGATGTGAAATGTGCTTATGGTGAGGCTTTGAAAGGAAATGATGAACATACGATTGGACAATGGAGGAAGGACAATGCTTTTTATGCGGTGGCAAAGAACTTACCTGAATTATGTTCAAATGTTTGCTGGAAGGTAGAACTTGTAAGGATGAACTTGGATATCTGGCTGATGAGATTTCTAAGCGAGATCTTAAAGGGCCTCATGGTTTCTCCTTGCCACTTATAGTAAAATGCAAGAGGAAAGAGATGGACTTAAAAATGAATTGTGCAAAATGAAAACAAAGCTTAAAGATTTGGAAAATTCTGTTGTATAAACTAAGGACACATGTCCTAGAATTTTCACCAAGGACGTGGCTACACAATCTTTTGTTAAAGAGATTAAGCCTGTGACTGATGGATCTAACCAACTACCACAGCAGAAAACCCATCAGCTTAGACTGAAGGGGACAGAGAAAGAAAGAAAGAACTCTGTCAGCCTCTTGGAATTCTACAGGCAGGAAACAGGCCAAAGGAGCTGAATCTGTTGACCTCGAAGAAAAGAAAAGGACCATCCCTGGAGCACCTCAGAGATGAGCAGAACTGTTGGAAGGAGCACGGGAAGCAGAGCTGCTTCAGTCTCAAAAGGTGCGGTCACAGCCCCTGGGGCGTCAAAGGGTAGAGCCACTGCCTCATAGGTTTCAAAGAGTCAGATCTTCACCCACTCAGTTCTGGAGGATCGGGCTGTCATTCAGTTGGGCCACTGCCCAAAGCTGAGGGGGCAGGGCTGCCACACTCAAGAGGCAGAAGAATGGCGCCTGCTGGGGCCAAGAGAGTGGGTTGTTGCTCAAATGGACTATGACAATAGGGCCACCCAAAGCCATGGGAAAAGGGTTGCTGTCCTAGTGGGCCTGGAAGGTGGAGCTGAAGCCCAGGGCTGAGGGGCTTCCACCAAGAATCCAGAGAGCTTGGTGAACACCCAGAGTCTGGAGGGCAGGGCCATTGCCTAGATGGTCCTAAAGAATAGAGGAGTATCTTCAAGCCTTGAGAGCTAATATAAATTGTTCTACAGGGTTTGGGACTTGCTTGGTGCCTGTTATCCCTTCTTTCCCTCCAATTTCTCCCATTTGTAATAGAAATGTTTACATCTGCCTATTCCACCATTGTACTTTGGAAAGAGGTAACTTGTAATCTAGATTTCACAGATTCACAGAGGAAGAGAAATTTTGCCCCAGGATGGAATATGCCTAAAATCTCACCCATATTTGTTTTAGATAATTCAGAAGATGCAATTTTGGACTTGGAGTAGATTTAAAACTTTTGGGATGATGTGAGGTGGTAAATGAGTTTTCCATGTTGAAAGGACATAAATTTTGGGGGGCCAGAGGGCAGAATGTTGTGGATTGAATTGTGCACCCAAAAACACATGTTGTAAATCCTAACCTCTATGCCTGTGGTTATAATCCCATTTGGGAATGAGTTGTCTTTGTTATGTTGATAAGACAGGATTAGTCTAGAGTGTGTCTTAAGTCAATCTCCTTTGAGATATAAAAGAGATAAAACAAGCAAGCAAAAGAAGCAGAGATGGGGGAAGAGAGCTGCCAAGCCACATGGAGACTGCCCAGGAGCAGAAGCTCAGAAGAGACAAGGACCGTTCTTGAGAGCCAACAGAGAAAGAAAGCCTTCCTCTAGAGCCGGAGCCCTGAATTCAGCCGTCTAGCCTCCTAAATTGTGAGGAAATAAATTTCTGTTTGTTAAACCCACCCATTTGTGGTATTTCTGTTACAGCAGCACTAGATGACTAAGACATCAATTTTTCAGAACTGGCAACATGAAGCTGCTTCCTAAATCTTCCACTAACGTACACCGGGAGTCCCTGGGTGGTATATTTAACAAGCTCAACTGCTAACAGAAAGGTTACAGATTCAAGTCCACCCAGAGGTGCCTTGAAAGAAAGGCCTGGCAACCTACTTCCAAAAAATCAGCCATTGAAAACCCGATGGAGCATTGTTCTACTCTGATATGCATGGGGTTACCATGAATTGGAATCAGCTGGATAGCAACTGGTTATATTTGCACAGCATTTCAGAGTTCACAAAATGCATGCGCATAACTCACATCACTCTTGAGACACTATTTCCATTTTCATTGAACTCTTGGGGAATAGAAAATCAGATGAAATGGGTGATAAAATATCCCACACAGCACTTCATTCATTCACTCAGTTCATCCCACACATATTTAGTGGCTTCCTCCCCTGAATGGGGCATTGTTCTAGGTGTTGGGGTACAGCCATGGACAAGATGGTTAAGACGCCTGATCTCCTGGGGCTTCCATCACAATGGGGTGGGATGGTGAAATGTTATGTAGCGACCCATGATTTGATAAATATGTAATGGACCGATATGCTGAGACTCTGGTGTTCTTCGATAGATTGATTAGTACGGGTGTTCTGAAGAGGGGAGGTTCAAACCGAGACCCAAAAAGCAAGAAGAAATCAGTCCTGTGCAGATCTGGAAAGAATATTATTTTTGCAAAGAGACGAGAAGCGGGAGTGAGTTTAACGTAACGGAGAAGCAGACGGCTTAGGTGGGGGGGTCAGTGAGGAAGCAGGAAAGCAGATGATGCTGAGGTCTCAGAGGTACAGCAGCTGGATAAGGTGCCAAGTGGAAGCAGAGAAATCAATTAGGAAGGTGTCGCGGAGTCAGGAGAGAGATAATGGTAGTGTGGACGGCTGTAATCCAAGCGGGGATGGAGAGAAATGGACGTTTTTTGGGTGGGATTTTAGGTCAACCAGCCCTGCTAATGGATTGGATGTGCATGCAGGAGAAAGATCAAGTATGCCTGCTATTTTTAGGTTATTATTATTATTTTATTAAGTAACTGGATGCATAGTGACAACATTTACAAAAATGAGGCGGAACAGGGAAGATGCAGATTTGGAATGAAAATCGTTCTCCTTTGGACAATCAAAATTTGCGATGACTGTGAGAAATTCAAGTTTTGAAGTTAGAGAGGTGTATGGGGTGGAGTTTATAGAAATCAGGACACAGAAAAATGACAGGAAATTGCTTGGGGAGAATGGGAAGGTTGAGAGAGAAGGAACGTTAAGGCAGAGCCTTGAATGTTCCAATATTTAGGTGACCTGGGCAGCAGGAGAGCAAAGGAGCTTGAGACTGAGTGGCTAGTGGTTAGGAGGGAAACCAGAAGGTTGTGTGTTGGAAGCTGGGATAGAAGGAATTGCATTCATTCCAGAGTAACATTTATCAGTCCATGTTTTATTTACTTTGTTCTCTCCCCTCCACATAGGAACCTACCTCCCTACCGCCCACTTCTTAACTCACGCTAATATTAAGGGTTAACTAACGCACTAGGTGCTAACCAAAATGTTGGCAGTTCAAGTCCACCCAGAAACTTCTTGGAAGAAAAGCCCAATGATCTACTTCCAAAGATCAGCCATCGAAAACCCTGTGGAGCATAGCTCTACTCTGACGCCCATGGGGTCACCATGAGTAAGGCTGACTTGACAGCAACTGTTTTTACTGGTAAAATTTACACGCTATCTTACTTAGCGCTGCTGTACAAAAGATAGCACAAGTGGGTGTCTTTAAAGAACAGAAATGTGTTTCCTCACAGTTCTGGAGGCTAAAAGTCTAAATCAGGGTGTCAGCCATGTTGATTCCTTCTGTGAACCTCTCTCCTAGTTTCTGGTGCCTGCCAACAATTTTTGGTGTTCCTCGGCCTCTGTCTTCTTCCCCGTGTGTGTCTCTGTTTCTAATCTGTTCCTTTTGTAACTCAGAAGTGATTAGGTTTAGAACCCACCCTACTCCGATATAACCTTGTTAACATAACAAAAGAAAACCCTATTTCCAAACAGGGTCACATTAACAGGTACTAGGGTGAGGGTTCCAGTACATATTCTGAGGGACACAATTCAATCCACAGCACATGGTGTTTCGGTTATGAACAAAGAAGCCGCCTTTTCTTATTTGCGTGCTCCCTGTGCACACCGGGGGCTGGAGGGGAGACGTCACCAGGGCTCCTTCTGACTTCTGAGGAAAATCCCCATTAGTCAGAGGAGCCAATGTTCAGGCTGCAGAGCGGGAGGGAGTCCAGAAACGCAGGAGTGTTGTCGGAGAACTGCCCTTAAATCGCTGTCTTAGACAGGTTCTAACACGCCCCAGCTGCGTTTTTACAGCAACCACACGGAGGGGAGAAACAGTCTTCTATCTCCACACGGTTAAGGTGCAGAATTACAAAGGTACAACCCAGAGTCCTGAAAACAGCTCCTTTACCTCCTCTCTCCCACCTCCTGCCTGTCTCTTGATGTATAAGAATGAGAATCGAATGAAACAGGAGCTAAGCTATGCCCCTTAGTTGAGTAGTCACCCACGGTGTCCGCGTTCAACAGCTCCATTGCCTTTCCTGCAATATGTCACATTGGTTAAGTGCCCAATGAAGCTGTCCTTTGTTATAGATTGCCCCAGATCGCTGGCATAGAGATGTGGAGATGAGGTTCGCCACCTGCAGTTTCTGGGGTCCATTCTAGAACCCTGGTTAAGTACAGAATCTCCTTTCTATACAGTGGTTATCTAAAGCCAGGTCAGTATCTAAGCTTCTGCCTTCAAAAATGTTTATCCATTCTCAGACCTTCAACAATCAACCATTTTCTTTCTTTTTTTTAAATTGTGGTGAGTATATATATATATAAATTGCCATTTCAACATTTTTTACATGTACAACTCAGTGACACCAATCACATTCATCATATTGAGCAACTATGACCACTGATTCCAAATTTTTCTAACCATTTCTTTTTTTATATATTCAAAATGGAGTCCTTTTAAAAGTCTCTCAGTCCTGGTGACGGGTTCATGTTCATGTGGTACAAATTCAGCAAGTCATACACTTCTGGTTTTTTCCACCCTTTGAACCTTTATTATGCTTCAGTAAAAATCCTAGTGAGGAAGGCACCCACCTCTGGGAAGAATTCTGGAAAACCAAAGTGCCCTTTTGGTGGTCACAACGACTGGGAGGTGTCTCTGCACTGATGCAGTGAGAATGCTGGATCATCTGTGCCGTGCAGAGGAGTGGCACCTTGGTTTACACTTACTGAGTCTCGCGTCCAGATTAGGTGTATAATACAGGTAGTCCCCAATTTATGACGCATTCGAGTTACGATGAGCTGCACTTATGACTGTCCTTTTTTTTTGGTACATCGTATCGTTAGTAATACGTACTACATACAGTGTTGCAGCGTGCAATTTGCTGATGTTATCATTCTCAGATGTAATGTTTCCAACCCCTAAAGACAAATAAAGCTCAGATTTATAAAGATACTGATAATAAAATACAATAATAATGAAAACTAAAAAACAAATAAGGTATTCGACTTACATCAGAACCGACTTATGACTGAGTCATTGGAATGGAACCCCATTGTGAAGTCGGGGACAACCTGTAAATTAAAAGAAGTTTCTGCCAATTTTTAATAAGCACTGAATTTTCCAGAAATACAACTACAGTGTACATGAGATAAAAATTTAGTTTTCTTCCCATAGAACTTCACTAAGACCTTTATTTCAGAAAGCATTATAAAGTATTTGTTTAAAGTCGTGTGTCTGATGGGGTTGGCTGCTTTATCCTCATCATATTGGAGTTTGCATTTATCTCAGTTGTCTTCTTACAAACCTCCAAAATATTAGAAACAAGTGACTCATCCTCTTGCTACTTTAATTTCTACGTTATCTTCCAATTTAGAGTGATTTAACCCAAAGAAAGAAAACATTTATTAAATGGCTATGAAAGTGACCGTTTTTATTCAGGTGGGCAACTGGGAAACCATGTCAAAGAGCTTTTGGGGGATGGGAAGAAGGCCAGCATTCCAGTAATGAAACTCTCAGTGCACTCTGAACATTTTCTATTGTTTCAACCTTAAACCTGAAACTCAGCATAATTAGTGGTATCTATTTTGGCTGGTCAGAAGCTGGCTTTGCTATCTGGCTAAATTCCATAAAGATAAGGTCTTTGATTTATTATTGACTAGAGCTTCTTATGGGTCAGTAACGGCCCTAAAAGTTTACAAATACTCATTTTAGCTTTACAACAACTATCTGATTATCCCCATTATACAGAACAGGAAACTGAGGAACAGACAGGGTAGCTTGCAAAAGGTCAACGATAGCCAGTAAGTAGCAGAGCCTGGATACACAGTGGGGCAGGCTGACCTTAGACGCTGTGGACTTGACTGCTGTACCACATGGACTTCTAAAGTTGCCATTCAGCAGGGGAGAAGAAACGAGCATTAAAAGACTAATGAGAAAAGAGAACTAGGCTACCTTGCATTTTTTCATAAGGGAATCTTTAAGTTTCAACATATAATAAATAGCACTGATCATCCTAATCAGGTATGGATAATCAACTGAAGGTCATATTCAAACAAAAATCAACTTTACCCGCTTCTAAGAAGCGGTGACTCATACAACTGTTCCAGTAGGTGGTGGTGGTTGCTAGCTGCCTTCAGGTCGAGGTGACTCATGGCTGCAACGTCTTCGAAGGAAAAGGAGGAAATCAAGACTACCGTAGCTATTATCAGACATTCTGTTGCATTTATTTCACGTCATATTATGACAGGTTGAGAGAAAGAATGAGAAATGAAGAGGTGGAGAGGGCTGAGGGAGAGAGAAAGAGAATGAGGATCAAGGTAAAAACAAGCAGAGTCAAAATGAAGAGAGAGTCAAAATGAGGACGGATGAGAGGGAATTCTGAGCATCTCTGGCCCACCTGGTCCTGGTCTATTTCCAGAGTTTGACACTATTTTCTTTTCCCGTCCAAAGACTTGTTAAAAATGACATCCTTCTATGGATCAGCTGATCAGCACCCTCGCCTCTCCTCAGCACCCATGCCCTGGGAAAGCAGAAGAGGTCGAGACTTTCCTTCTGGTCAGAAGCACTGTCTTCTTCTCCCTGGACTTGTCTATCCTCCTTGTAGCTCCCTCCCTTTGACGGTGTGGTAGTTAGAGCTCGGCCGCAGCCCCTGTCTTCTAAATGTGCACATCATGTTTTTTTTTGTATTGTATCCTTTTCTTATTTTTTTTTTTATTGTGCTTTAGGTGAAAGTTTATAGCTCAAGTTAGTCTCTCATACAAACATTTATACACACATTGTTTTGTGACCCTACTTGCTCTCCCTATAATATGACAGCACACTCCTCCCTTCCACCCCAGATTTCCCGTGTCCACCCAACCAGCTCCTGACCCTCTCTGCCTTCTCATCTCGCCTCTGGACAGGAACTGCCCATTTAGTCTCGTGTATCTACTTGAACTAAGAAGCACACTCTTCACAAATATCATTTTATGTCTTATACTCCAGTCTAATCTTTCTCTGAACAGTTGGCTTTGGGAATGGTTTTAGTTCTGGGTTAACAGAAAGTCCGGGGGCCATGTCTTCTGGGGTTCCTCCAGTCTCAGTCAGACCATTAAGTCTGGTCTTTTTACTAGACTTTAAGTTCTGCACCCAACTTTTCTCATGCTCCGTCAGGGGCTCTCTGTTGTGTTCCCTGTCAGGGTGGTCATTGGTGGTAGCCAGGCACCATCTAGTTCTTTTGGTCTCAGGCCGATGGAGTCTCTGGCTTATGTGCTCCCTTTTGTCTCTTGGGCTAATATTTTCCTTATGTCTTTGGTGTTCTTCATTCTTCTTTGCTCCAGGTGGGTGGGGACCAATTGATGCATCTTAGATGGCCGCTCACTAGCTTTTAAGACCCCAGATGCCACTCATCAAAGTGGGATGCAGAACATTTTCTTGATAAACTTTGTTATGTAGTTGACCCAGATGTCCCCTGAAACCATGGTCCCCAGACCCCTGCCCCTGCTACACTGTCCCTCAAAGTGTTTGGTTGTGTTCAGGAAACCTCTTAGCTTTTGGTTTAGTCTAGCGGTGCTGACTTCCCCTGTACTGGTGCACGCAGTATTTTCATGTGTGGGTGTGAACATTAGAGAACATGGTCCAGGGTCTTCGTATCAGTGACGGTTTGTGGACAAGAGTTGTTGCTGGTGCATTGCTGGGGAAAGGAAGCTACTTGTAGGCAGCAGTTAATTCAAGCAGTTAGGAGAAGATTCTGCAGAAGCCGCTGGTGGAAGGTGAAAAAGGAAAGAATAAAGAGTTTCTGCCTGATGGAAACTTTACAAAAAGTATTGATTATGTAGCTCCTTCTAAGTTTCTTATGTTTATTATTTTAAAAAATCTTGTTGACTCTTTCATGTTCACTTAGCCTGTTATCCTTTGCAGATTTCCAAGTATCACCATTTGGTTAATATTTACATTCTGATGTCATTTTCTTTCCCCTCTTGCAAAAAACCGATTTTCAGTATGACAGCCATTTGGTTTGGTTTTGTTCCCCTGAGCTCTTAGAATTTGGGGTTTGTGTCTCATATTTTCCCAATGTTGTTGTAATCTTGATACTTCTTATTATTTTCTTTTCAACAATACTTCTTTAACTTTTTTTAGTTTTTGATTAAATGAGGTTCACCTTAATCCAGTACTGAAATACCCACATGTTCTACTAGCCAAGAAAATATGAAAATATGTATTAAGTCTACTTTCTTGGACTGGAGCCCTGGTAGTGCAGTGGTTAAGTGATACAGCTGCTAACCAAAAGGTCGATAGTTCAAATCCACCAGCCTCTCCTTGGAAATCCTGTGGGACAGTTATGGCCTGTCCTCTAGGGTCGCTATGGGTCAGAACCGATAATGGGTTGTTGTTTTTTTTTTCTTGAACTAGTCAAAACAACAAGTTCTCACATTTCTGATGGCTAAATGCAGATGAAAGTTTTACACTAAAGAAACTGACTCCTGAAAAATAAATACCCATCTATAGGCAGACTCTGACAGGAGCTGAGAATTTGAGTAACGAAAACGCAGACGTTTCCTTATAGATAGCACGGATTTTTTCAGAGCATAATTCTTGAGGACCATCCTAGTTAAGTCACAGTTACCAGCTGGAAAAAAAAGACAATATTCTTTTTCAAATTAAAATTTGTACAAGACAATAAAGGGCAGAAAAAATCAGAAGCTACAGTTACTAACGTGTCAGAATGACAAAATATTATCATAAAGCTAGATTGCAAGATGACCACCTTGCCTTAATTGATTTTATTGGACGCTAGTCAACAATACTTTTTAAAACACCCTGTAGTCTAAGTCCAACTCATAACGCCCCTATAGGACAGAATAGAACTGCCCCATAGGGCTTCCAGGGAGCAGCTGATGAATTCAAACTGCTGACCTTTTGGTTAGCAGTCCTAGTGCTTAACCCTTGTGCCACCAGGGCTCCAAGATACATTGTAAGTAAGATTATTGGTAAAATGTTTTTTCCATCAACTGCCCTTGA
>NW_004444029.1:2926047-2999085 GCF_000243295.1 Trichechus manatus latirostris
ATATCTAGGTCAATACAAAATCCCACTCCGCACCCTGCCCAATGAATCTAGTGGGACCTGAAGGGGAGCAAATGACATAATTAAAATTCCTTTCCGATGATGCTTCTGTTTTACTGGTTAGCTCACTCTACAGCCAGTCTACCTAAGCTGATTGCTTTATTGCATCATTTTATGTCCTTCAAATCAATATATTTTTGATACAGACATTAGGGGATGAGTTTCCAGTTACATATGCATGTACACACATACTGACACACACACACCCCACACTTACACAGAATCACACACATACACCACACACACACTGACACATCACACACACACCACACTCACACACACACTGACACAAACATCACACACACCACCGCTCACACACACACCGACACATCACACACACACCACACTCACACACACACCGACACATCACACACACCACACTCACACACACCCCGACACAAACATCACACACACCACCGCTCACACATCTACTGACACACACATCACACACTCACACAGAACCACACACACACACACACTCTCACATACTCTGACACACACACCATTCATATAACAACACCTCAGAGAGAATGCCGAAGACCGCTTTGTAGAAAACGGCAGCTCTTGGCACAAACACCTTCCCTGCTTTTACTTTCCCTCCGTGGCACTATATCGCGTCTCACATTATACCAGGAATCTATTTTCTTCGTCTGCCCAAAGGGACTGTAAGATCGCACTCTGTCCCTGCACCAGAATTCTAGTGAACTTGAAAGAGAATAAATAACACGGTATTTATTGTGAACTCTACCAGGAAAAAAGCCTCTCACGACCCATTCTCTGCCACATCTCTGGTGCCTAAAGCACAGACTCTAAGCCCGATAAATCTCACTGAAGACACGGATGTATGACTATGTAGTTGTATATACTTACAGTCACACACACGTACATGTTCTATAGCCTGTTCATTTTAGCTTAATCATGTAGCATAAATATGTCCATTTCAATAAATATTCTTTTAAAGCATTTTAAAAATCATTTCATAATTTTCAATTAAAAAGTTATCTAAAGATGACTTCTCCAAACCCTTAATGCTGATTATATATGTTGGTTCCATATCTTGCTTTTATCAATGGCATTGCATGAACATTGTGTACATACCTGTTTTTACTAAGTTCTATTTGTTGTTGTGTGCTGTCAAGTCTGTACTGACTCATAGCGGACCCTGGAGGACAGGGTAGAACGGCCCCATGGGTTTCCTAGGCTGTAATCTTTACATGAGCGGACCGCCAGGTCTTACTCCTTTAGAAATGGCTTGATGGGTGAGCTGGTTAGTCTCCATTTCCCCCTGAATGCCCCTTAAGATCCACCCCCAGCTTTCTCTGTTGTGCCTGGGGCCCAGGGAGAGTCACCCTCATGGCTTTCGTCAATGGGGACCCTGGCTTTCCACTGGTCTTGTCCAGAAGATTAGATGGCGAGAGAAGAGAAGTGGGGTGTTTACTGACCACGGTCCACCTCCCACTGCCAGCCCTCAGCTCTGCACTGGCTGGGTTCTGCGGTTCCATCTCCCCCCCTTTCCTTCACGTTAGAATTTCATCCTCACTCCGCTCACCCCTCTGCCCTAGAGGTGGGAACGGCTTCTCTATGGGGTTAGTCCCGGGACGCCTCACCTGACTTGGGTTCTCTCTGCCCTGCTCTGCCATTACCCTCTCTTCAGTTAAACCCTTGGAGTGAGCTGTCTGCTTTCTGCCCGGGCCTGGTACAATGGGCAAAGGGATACACTCATTCTTTAGGTATTTTGCTTGGTCGTGAAGTCATTTTTCTTCCCAATTTAGATGGACCACTAGCAATGTATCAGAATTCCAATATCCCTATAGCTTTCTAACACTGGATGGCATGATTTTCAACTATTGCCAACAACATAGGCAAAATAGAACATAACACGCAGCGTTCTTGATTAGTAATGAGGATAAATATGAAGCATGTCTATTTACAGATCAAACAACTATACAGTAGATGAGGCAGTGGCAGTTCCGTTGCAGAATCTGCACCTTCCACGTGAGGGACTCGTGTTTGATTCCCGGCCAACGCACCTCATGTGCAGCCACCACCCGCCTCGCACTGGAGGCTTGCGTGTTGCTATGATGCTGAACAAGTTTCAGCGGAGCTTCCAAATGAAGACAGACTAGGGAGAAAGGCCTGGTGATCTACTTCTGAAAATCAGCCAACGAAAACCCTATGGATCACAATGGTCCAGTCCACAACTGATCATGGTGATGGTAGGGGACCAGGCAGCTTTCCGCATCACTGAGCACGGGGTCGCCATGAGTCAGGGGCTGACTCAACGGCCGCTAAGAATAACAACAACCAAGTGTCTAACAAGCACCAGCTAGGGACCAGGGTTCAAATTTGAGCTCTAACGAGTTGACTAACGAGCTATGTCAACTGAGGCATGGCCCCGTCTCCCTTGAAAACAACCTTAAGCCTTATTTCCATCACCTGGGAGACAGAGCTACCAACAATGTTTGCAGTAAAGTGGCTGGGCTGGACCTCTGAGCTCTCTTCCCGCTTTGAGCCTGTGACCCCACCCCTCCAGCGGTAACCACAGCACAGAAAGGAACCCCGCATCTTCGATGATACATGGCCGATGAAGAAAAACCCACTTCTTGTGTTGGGTTATTAGGACATTTGTATGGCATCCATCTTTCCTCATCATTTTCTCCAAAGACTGATAAATACTGGGCTGTATCTTTTTTCTTTTGTAACATATGTCATCAGAGAATCATTTTACAGTGCCAAATGCAGTAGGCTTGACCTTTTCCTACGCCATGAGCCAAATTCCGCTAACCCAAACCAGCCATGTGAGTCATAGAAATGCAATCTGCACAATATCATTCACAACTACTTATCACTGTTTCTGAACTCCTTTGTTAGTAAATTTTATCTTATATATATATATATACCCAAAGGTATCCAGAATGGTCTGGAGACACACCAGAAATGAAGCACCTCACTGAACACTACAGATCTGGCTCTTCCTCCAGGCAGAGGGAGCGTCGGGGGCATTTAGAGTCTGGGGTTCTGGCGGCCACCGAGGCAATGGGATGTTTGCGGGAAGATGAGGACAAGCACCTGAGGAGTAGCTCATTCGTACTGGAGGTAATGGTGTGAGAAAGAGGTAATGCCGGGGCCTTTGAGAGGCTCAATGGAGTGGAAAACGCGGAGAGCGCACATATTTTCTGCAAATGTGTAAAATGTGCACCATAAGGACAAACCCTGAGGAGCTGGAGCGCATACCGGGCGGCTTTACATGGGGCACAGTGTTGCTGACTCCCCGTCAACAGGCCTTGTGCTGAGTGGTTGGGGTGACGGGTCCGCCCTGCCCCTCCTGCTGACCCGGGAGCTGGAGCACGGGCTTGGGAGACAGCTGTGAGGTGAGAAGGGCGGCGGAAGAACAGGCTGGTGCAGACTGAACCTGTAAATGCCGTCCCACCCGTGCTCTGCGTCCAGGCTGAGCAACCAGGGTGGAGGAAGGAAAGCAAACGCCTTTCAGAAGATGGACGATTTGGAGACATAAATGAATACTGGAGAGAAGGGGAATTTCACTAACGACATTTCTATGCATTCGTTGCAGGAAAAATCATGTACAGAAATACAACATATTTCAAAAAGCCATCTAGATGTTTAAAAAGGCAACCAGGCGTCTATGTTTAGTAAACTGGGTTTTAGGAAGGTTTTTCCAATACACGAACAGAGAATGTCGTGATGCAAACCATCGCTGAAACAACAATAAAGTAAAATGCAAAAAGTGTGGGCGCTCCCAGCAGCCTTGGGCAAGGGGAAGAAGAGGAGCAGGAGGAGGAGGGAGGGGGATGAAGGGGCGGAGGATGGGGGGACGCAGGGGAGGAGGGGGAGGAGAACGAGGAGAGGGGGAAGAAGTAGGGGAGGGAGGAGAGGATGAGGGGAGGGAGGAGGAGGGGGAAGAAGGGGGGAGGGGAAGGAGGGAAAGGGGAGGGGGAGGGGGAGACTGGGTGGCCACTGTCCTGGCCGGACCTGCACGGCCGCTGGCTCTCCTGGGATGGTGTAAAGTCCTGTCAGCTCATCCATTTGGATAATTAGCCCCGGTTACGGTCTCCGGGCTCCATCTGCTTGCATTTCCCTAGTGTTGGGAAGCTGGGCAGTGTCTCCAGCCCTCGCCCCAACGCTGCTCCGCGCACCCGGGAAAGGCCGGGCCGGAACCGCTCCAGGTCTCGGTCTCCACCTGAGGGGCAGCCGCCAGGCTTGGGGACCGCTCGGCAACCCAGAGGCTCGTCGGGGCTCAATGAGTGCTTCCTCTCCTGAGGGGCCTGCTCCTGGAGCTGAGGAGGTGGGACCTGGAGTCCCAGGCCTGCGGGTGCCCTTGCCCCCGGCGGCCGGCTGCAAACGCAGGGGACACTGCAAAGCCACTCAACCCATCAGAAAATGGACTTTAACAAATCGTCTTACAATGGTGGGCCAGAGGTGTCATATTTTTTAAAAGTCCGATAGCAGCCTGATTGTGTCTATCAGATTACAAATTTCTCCAGGGGTGGGGCGGGGTGCCCCCCTCCTCTCACTGCCTCCTGCCCCTGAAATAGGACCCTGCCCAAGGCGCACTCAATTAAGCCCAGCTCAGGGCTGGCTGGAAAGGCTTCCCACCAGGGAAGAACAGACCGGACAGAAGCAGAGAGAACCTACGTTTGCATTTTGAAAGGAGTGTTACATTACCTTTTCAACTCTAAGGCCCTTCTTACGTTTTTCCCCCAAGCGCACTTTAAAGAGCCGGTGAGCTGAATCTCAACCGGAGACCCTACAGTGAGTCCACCTGAGCCTCATTCCTTCTGTGGGTTTCGGGTTTCCGGAACACAGAGCACGTGCCCTGTCTGGGCGGGGCGGGGGCGGGGGCCTGGGAACCTCCTTTCTGCAGAGGCACGTCTGTGTTTTAGAAGGGTCAGCTGCTCTAATGCATTATCAGTAGAGATACAGTCAACATTAAGCTGGTATGAATTAACATTGCTGCTAGTTTTTGTGACATTTAGAAGATTTTATTATTAATTAATTATCTGAGATGATTATTACAAAAAACGAAATCTACCTTGGAAGAAGTACAGCCAGAATGCTCCTTAGAAGAGAGAATGGCGAGACTTGGTCTCACTTACTTTGGACACGTTGTAAGGAAGGACCAATCCCTGGAGAGGGACATCAGGATTGGTAGAGTCGACGGTCCGCGGAGGGCGGAAGACCGTCAGTAAGATGGACTGACACAGAGGATGTAACAATGGGCTCAAACATTGCAATGATTGCAGGATGGCGCAGGACCGGGCAGTGTTTCCTTCTGTTGTACGCGGGGTCACTATGACTTGGAATGGACTAGATAGCACGGGACAACAACAACAAATCCACTCTATTGAAGTTATTTATTTATTTATTTATTTTTTTACTGAAAACACTTTTTATTTTCTTCAAAGGGCTAACAAGTGACAGGACTGGGGTAGAACTCCTAGATCTTTAGACATCTTAGCAAATGTTCTTTCTACTCTTTTTTCTACTTTCTCTAAGAATGGTGTTACTATTTACTTCAGAAAAGAGAAATTTTACTTATTTTTTAAAGATTCTCTTACACAAATGAGTTTTCATGTTGCAATTAAGATGTAACAGGATTGAGAATTAAAGCATCTCTGTATTGCCAAGCAAGGTTTGGCTGTGCCTATAGCGGAGGGAAACCAAACATGACAAATGTGTTCCAATGGTCAATTTAACTCAGCGTTTGCATAATGTTTAGTAAATTTAAATCACTAATAGGTCGCCATGAGTCAGAATTGACTGAACGGCAACAGGTTAGGTTTAATAGGTAGAACATTGTTTATGACCTCTAAAAAGTAAAACACAGAAAAAGTGAATTTTCATTATAGAATAAAAGTAACCAAATTAACAGAATTAAATTGTTATACATTTTGTAAAATACAATCTATTTGATCATCACATTATCTATATTTTTTCCTGAACACTTTGTTTTGTTTTTTAAATAAAACTCTTGACAATAAAGTTAAAGCATTATGGAGATATACTGTCGTTTTAGAGTGATAAGTGGGTGGCCTTGCCTTATGCTACTTTTCTGCCCACTAAGCAATACAAGTGGAGTCAATTTTAAAACTTGATGTTTTTACAGAGATCAACTTCTGCGCTTCATTTTGCAAATGAGGAAAATGAGGCTTGAAAAATTTAAGAGACATAGGAATGTATCTGAAATAATTGAAAGCAGGGACTCACACACCAATATTCACAGGGGAACTCCCACCGTAGCGTGACCACAACCCTAAGTGCCCATCTACAGATGAAAGGAAAAACGAAGATGGTCTCTACACGCAGCTATGGAGGGAACCGAAGTTTGGAAACATACCACAACACGGATGAAACATTATACTGAGTGAAATAAGCCAAACACAAAAGGGCAAATATCGTATGATCCAACGTATATGAAATATCTAGAATAGGCAAAGCTATCCAGACAAAAGAAGATACGGGTTTCCAGGGACTGGGGCTGGAGAATGGGGAGTTAAAAGTAGGATAGAGCAGGCAGGTGTTGCGAGAGGGGTCAGGAGACAGCCCGTGTATCGCTAGTGATGAGGTGGGCGGGGCCAGGAGAAGGAGCAGGTGTGGGCAGTGAGGAGGTGGGTGGGGCTTGGAGGCAGTCCAGGTATGGCTAGTGAGGAGGTGGGCGGGGCCAGGAGAAGGAGCAGGTGTGGGCAGTGAGGAGGTGGGCGGGGCCAGGAGAAGGAGCAGGTGTGGACAGTGAGGAGGTGGGTGGGGCTTGGAGGCAGTCCAGGTGTGTCTAGTGAGGAGGTGGGCGGGGCCAGGAGAAGGAGCAGGTGTGGGCAGTGAGGTGGGAGCAGTCTGGAGGGAAAAAAAAAGAAAACAGAAGGTTTAAGAGAGTGGCCAAAATCACAGAGCTCGGTCTAGAACCTGAGTCTGGAGAGCCAGATCAGGATACCATCCACGGAGAGGCTGGTCAGTGCTTGATAACAGCTGTCTGGAGAAAACCAGACCTGATTAATAGTGTATGCCAATTCCCATGGTGTAAAGACTCCCACCATGGCTGATTTCAGGATAGCCACATGGCAGCACTTCACTGAACGTGGAGGTGGGAGGAGATGTGTGGTAGCTCCATCATTCAGTAAATCAGATATACGTCTCCCCAAGAGCATTAAAAACAAACAGACTAATAAGGCAAACTAGTCACCAAGTCAACTCTGACTCCTGGAGACCGCATGTGTGTCAGAGCAGAACTCTACTCCACAGGGTTTTCAATGGCTGATTTTTCAGAAGCAGATCACCAGGCCTTTCTTCTGAGGCATCTCTGAGTGGACTTAAACCGCCAAAACTTTCAGTTAGCAGCCGAGAATATTAACTGTTTGCACCATCTAGGGACTCTAAAGAATAAAAGAAGGGCTTTTAGGAGGCATCTCTGGGTGGACTCGAACCACCAACCTTTTGGTTAGCAGCAGAATGTGTTCACCATTTACACAACCCAGGGACTCCTGAAAATGTAGAAAATCATTAGGAACTGAGGAGCTTTTAGTATTTATTACCTTTAAAAATATAATTTATTATATTTGTAAGCTTATATAATTTGAGGTTAATAATGACTGTGTTCAATAACTGGCTCACTGAATTTCTGAATATTAATCTTTGGCTCTTGCAAGCTGGTACAGCCAGCTGCAGCTCACACATGGGATCACATAGGAGTGTGACAGGCCATTCTGGGGGGTTGAGAATGCATCCAATGTGGCCTCTTCCGGGGTGTGTGTGTGTGTGTGTGTGAGAGAGAGAGAGAGAGAAATACAACATCAAATAATTAAAAATACATACCAAATCTAGTTTTTGAGTATAAACTCAAAGACTGTTTACATTATATATCATTGCATAAAGCTTCTGAAACATAATGATTCACTTTCTCAATATTTTTTAATCCACTTGCTTTTTATTTTTTATTTTTATTTTTAAATAAATATAGCTTTTCATGTTCCTCCCTCCTGGCTCCCTGCAGACTTCCAATCCTGTTTAATTTGGTTGAACATTTTCTAGGGATTCAGTCCTAGGTTTCACGTGAATAACTTTTGCCAATTCAGTGGAAAATTTATACCACAGAATCACTGCCACACTAGAGTGTGCATAAGCGCCTGATTATGCTTAATAGCAGAAGTAAGGACATATTGTCACTGTATTTATATGCATTAATGCCATTTCACTGTATGAACTACATTCTTTGCCAATTCTATTTTGTTGTCCTTGTTTTGTGCTGAGTGAAAACACTCATTATTATCTGGGCTGATGTTTGATTTACGTGGCTAAAAATTTACCTACTAGGTAAATGAGAATGTTGCAGGGGATTGGGCACAGTTACCTACTACTGAAGCAGAGAAGAAACCTGGAGAGATGGGAAAAAAAAAAGATCTTGGGAAAAATTAATGATAGCAACAATAGAAAATATCCTTTAGTATCAAGCCACAAAATACACGTAAAGAGAAAGGAATTTTCTGCAAGGGTGATGGGGTAATGTTAGCATACATGGCAACGTTATTGTTGTTAGATGCCCTCAAGTCATCTCTTACTCATGGTGACCCTGTGTACTCAGAACAAAACACTGCCCGGTCCTGTGCCATCCTCACAATCGCTGCTGTGTTTGAGCCCATTGTTGCAGCCACTGTGTCAATTTATCTTGCTGAGGGTCTTCCGGTCTTTCGATGACCCTCTACTTTACCAAGTATGATGTCCTTCTCCAGGGACTAATCCCTCCTGACAACATGTCTAAAGTATGTGAGACGAAGTCTCACCACCCTTGCTTGTTTTGTTTGTTCTTCTGGCGGTCCATGGTATATTCAATATTCTTCGCCAACACCATAATTCAAAGGCGTCAATTCTTCAGTCTTCCTTATTCATTGCCCAGCTTTTACGTGCATATGAGGTGATTGAAAACACCATGGTTTGGGTCAAGAGCACCTTAGTCTTCAAGGTGACATCTTTGCTTTTTAACACTTTAAAGAGGTCTTTTGAAGATTTGCCCAATGCACTGTGTCCTTTGATTTCTTGACTGCTGCTTCCATGGCCATTGATTGTGAATCCAAGTAAAATGAAATCCTTGACAACTTCAATCTTTTCTCCATTTATCATGATTGTTCCTTATTAGTCCAGTTGTGAGGATTTTTGTTTTCTTTATGTTGAGGTGTAATCCATACTGAAGGCTGTGGTCTTTGATCTTCACCAGTAAGTGCTTCAGGTCCTCTTCACTTTCAGCAAGAAAGGTTGTATCATCTGTATAGTGCAGGACCTTATTGAGTCCTCCTCCAATCCTGATGCCTTGTTCTTCTTCATATATTCCAGCTTCTCGGATTATTTGCTCAGCATACAGATTGAATAAGTATGGTAAAAGGATACAACTCTGACACACACTTTTCCTGACTTTAAACCATGCAATATACTCTTGCTCTGTTCCAGTGACTGCCTCTTGGTCTATGTACAGGTTGGGTCTACATGAGCACAATTAAGTGTTCTGGAATACTCATTTTTTGCAATGTTATCCATAAATTATAACGATCCACACAATTGAATGCCTTTGCATAGTCAATAAAACACAGGTAAACTTCTTTCTGGTATTCTCTGCTTTCAGCCAAGATCCATCTGACATCAGCAATGATATTCCTTGTTACACATCCTCTTCTGAATCTGGCTTGAATTTCTGGCAGTTCCTTGTTGACGTACTGCTGCTAATGCTTTTGATTTATTTTCAGCAAAATTTTACTTGTGTGTGATATTAATGATATTGTTCGATAATTTCCAAATTCTGTTGGATCGTCTTTCTTTGGAATGGGCACAAATATAGATCTCTTCCGGTCGGTTGGCCAGGTAGCTGTCTTCAAAATTTCTTGGCATAGATGGGTGAGCACCTCCAGCACTAAATCAATTTGTGGAAACATCTCAATTGGTATTCCTTCAATTCCTGAAGCCTTGTTTTTCACCAATGCCTACAGTACGGCTAAGATTTCTCCCTTCAGCACCATCAGTTCTTGATCATATGCTACCTCCTGAAATGGTTGAAAGTGGAACAATTCTTTTTGGTGTGGTGACTCTGTATATACCTTCCACCTTCTTTTGATGCATCCTGCATCTTTCAGTATTTTGCCCATAGAATCCTTTAAAATTACAACTCGAGGCTTGACATTTTTCTTCTATTCTTTCTGCTTGAGAAATCCCAAGCATGTTCTTCTTTTTTGGTTTTCTAATTCCAGGTCTTTGCACATTTCATTATAATACTTTACTTTGTCTTCTGGAGCCTCCATTTGAAATCTTGTGTTCAGCTCTTCTACTTCATTTTTTCTCTTTGCTTTAGCTGCTGTATGCTCAAAAGAAAGTTTCTGAGTCTCTTCTGACATCCCTTTTGGTCTTTTCTTTCTCTCCGGTATGTTTAATGACCTTTTGCTTTCTTCATGTATGATGTCCTTGATGTCATCTTGCAACTCGTCTTGTCTGTCATTAATGTTCAATGTGTCAAATCTATTGTTGAGATGGTCTCTTAATTCAGGTGGGATATACTCAGGTTGTACTTTGGCTCTTGTGGACTTGTTCTAATTTTCTTAAGCTTCAAGTTGAACTTGTATAAGAGCAATTGATGGTCTGCTCCTCTGGCCTTGTTGTGACTGATGATATTGAGCTTCTCCATCGTCTCTTTCCACAGAAGTAGTCAATTTGATTCCTGTATATTCCATCCTGCAATTTTATACAAGGATAATGGGGTAATACTACCATACGTGTCAATATGTCTGGTCCCCTCATGCTCTGCATAGCTTGGGACAGTTGAGGAGTCACTAATGTGTTGTGTAACTATCTATGGGCATAGTTTATGTTATGGTTATAAGGGCAGAGGAGAGACGGCTTTCTTCACCCATCTGTCAGTGTGTCGTACTGTGGTGGCTTGCATTTTGCAGTGATACTGGAGGCTATGCCACCAGTATTTCAAACACCAGCAAGGTCACCCATGTGGACAGTTTTCAGCAGAGCTTCCAGACTAAGACAGACTAGGAAGAAAGGTCTGGTGATCTACTTCTGAAACTTAGCCAATAAAACCCCTATGGATCACAACAGAACATTGTCCCATATAGTGCTGGAAGATGAGCCCCCTAGGTTGGAAGGCACTCAAAACACACAGTGGGCACAACAATGGACTCGAGCACACCAACGATCGATCGTGAAGATGGCGCAGTACAGGGCAACATTTCATGCTGTTGTCCATGGGGTGGTCATGAGTTGGAGCCACTCAGTGGCAACTAACTAACAACAACAACAATAGAGGGATTAATTATTGAGTAGACAAGTGTATCATGCAGTCACTGAAAACTCTGGAAGCAGACATTATAAACTGTTAAAAACCTTTACAATCATCCAACTCTAATTCCACCATATTGATGTTAGGATAGTGATTACTATCTGGGAGACTGTCCTGTGGTGCCAGATGGTATGATGAAACCCCAGGGCCATGATTAGCCAGCATAGGGCTGGCTTTCCTTCAGTCTGATAGGTTTTGGGAAGGCAGGCTGTCCAGGACCAGAGCAACTTTGTTCTGAAATACTTAAATTTCCATTGTGAGAGACTCATTTCTTTGTATCTTGAAGGAGCACCCTGATAAAGTGCCAATATAGTGGGGGGTGGGGTGGAGAGGAGGAGAGAAAACTGTATTAGTTATCCCCACTAACAGCAAAATGGAGCTTTCTCTCCAAACCTAGACAGGTGATTGAGAGCGTTGGGAGCCCTCCCACTCCACCCCACTCCCTGTCATGCGGGGCGCTAGATAGACACCGGATAAGTGGTCCAACAAGGGCAGTGCATGTTAAATGGCCCCACGTGTAGGTGGAAGGAGGACCAGACACACAAGTTGTATAAGGGCTCCTGTTGCCATTGCTGTCGAGTTGATTCCAGCTCATAGAGACCCTGTAGGGCAGAGTAGAACTGCCCTGTAGGGTTACCAAGGTTGTAATCTTTCCGGAGGTAGACTGCCACATCTTCCTCCCAAGCTGGGATGGTCTGTTCAAAGCGCTAATCTTTTGGTTAGCATCCAGATATTTAACCACTGCTCCACCAGGGCTGCTTGACAGGGGCCAGCCTTCCATAAGTGTTTGATCAATTTGTTCTCCCCAAAGAGATTTTATGTTCATGTGTTTAGAGGAGTTTTCATATCTCCCAAAATATTCAGATCGTAAAATATACGTTACAGGTATCTTCACCACAGTATCAAGCAACACACACACACACACACACACACACACACACGCTTTCGTTTTACATTATAAAATATAATGAGAGGTTTGCACATGTTCTAGATCAGACCGATAAAAAAGAAAAGGGGAAAATTACAGTGACTTCCCACCAGGTGGCGAGTGTGTGATGTACCGTCAGATCCCTAAGGTGGAGCTGCTTTCTCTGGCGCATCAAGGGAGCCATCCTATCTGATTGTTTTGTGAACAGATGTCTGAAGTCGATTTTAGAAGCCAGATGAATGCTGCCTATTATTAGGGAGTAACTAGTTACGAATCTGATGCCTTTCCCGTGCACTAAGCGGCGTAAAGTGCTCCTCATTAGACTGCTGTACATTTTAATATCACTGCTGTTTCTTTTCATCAGATTTCTGGGCCAGTTGCTCTCCCAATTTCCTGCAATCTGGGGTTAAGAGCTCCACTTTGGGTGAGACTTTCTTCCCTGCAATTTTCCTTATGTACCAAAGTCCTCTTCTGGCCCTTCACAAGTCTGGGTTCCGTCTTTATATATATCCCCTCTTACCTGGCGTACCACCTTTAGGCACTGCACAGGGAGGGTTAATAATGGTGGGGTTGACAGGAGATCAGCTGATATGGGCACGTACACAGCAAAACGTACTCTACCAGGGGGCTTCTCCACAGAAAGCCTCTCATCTGTGACCCCTTTTTTGGGGGAGTAATCTGAATTAACTTGATGAACCAATTAAGAAAGTTAAATAGTGATTTTTAAACTTTATTAAGTGTATTTTCTTCCAATTTGACTTACTTAACAAGAATTGTTTTATTCCCAGTTTACAACAAACTCTAGTCTTTAATCTTAGACCCTTCGTTTTTCTTTACCTCTTCGATATGTTATTGTTAGGTGCCATCAAGGCGGTTCTGACGTATAGTGACCCTGTGTCCTACAGAACTAAACAATGCCTTGTCCTGCGCCATCCTCACAATCGTTGTTGTGCTTGAGCCCATTGTTGCAACCGCTGTGTCAACACATCTTATTGAGGATCTTCCTCTTTTTCACTGGCCCTCTACTTTACCAAGCATGATGTCCTTCTCTGGGGACTGATCCCTCCTGATAACTTGTCCAAAGTATATGAGACATAGTCTTGCCACTCTTTCTTCTAAGAAGCATTCTGGTTGTACTTCTTCCAAGACAGATTTGTTCATTTTTTTGGCAGTCCCTGGTATATTCAATATTCTTTAACTGTTACCATCAAGTTAATTAAGACTCATAGCAATTCCATGCATATAATATTAGAAAAAACTATATAAACTAATATGATACTTACCTGGTAGAGCTGAAATATTTTTCAAGTGTTACGCTCAAATAGCATCAAATCTTGAACAAAATGGTCTATATTTCCCTTTATAGACTAAAGTTCATTAAGATTTTGCACACTGTAATTTTTGATAGACTTTAATTTGTTAAAAACACCACAGAAAAATCAAAACATAAAGAAGAAGGATTATTTGGAAAATCAAGACATAAAAAGTATCCATAGTCTTACGTAAGTCAATCACTAATTTCAAATGACGTTCCCACGCGTTTCATGAACAATGAGTAAACGTAAAAAGAATACCTTCAATCTTGTTGTTGGCTGCCACTGAGCCAGCCCCGCTCGTGGCAGCCCGTGTCTAACAGAACACGTGTCACCGGGTCCTGCACCATCTTCGTGATCCTTGGTCTGCTCAAGTCCATTGTTGGGGCCACTGCGTGTTTTGAGTGCCTTCCAGCCTAGGGTGCTCATCTTTCAGCACTATGTCGGACAATATTCATTGGGATCTATAGGGCTTTCATTTATGACTTTTGGAAGTAGATCACCAGTCCTTTCTTTCTAGTCTATCTTAGTCTGGAAGCTCTGCTGAAACCTTTTTACCGTGGGTGACCTTGCTGGTATTTGAAATGCTGGTGGCCTAGCTTCCAGCAGTACAGCAACACACAAGCCACCGCAGTACGTACAACAAACTGACAGACAGGTGGTGAGCCCTAAACTAGTTTCCCCAAAATGCCCATTCTTCACTGTTGAGTGCCGTGATCTACCTGCCTTTCCTCCTTGGACACCTGTCTTCACTTTCTCATGGATCTTAATGGTTCCGGTTAAATTGGAAAGCAATTTCATCATTCACATTAACTGATTGATCACTCAGAAGGGGTTTTACTTGGGAATGAAGAAATCCCTTGCCCCAAAGATGGACTATTCCATGATAGACCCTCAGGTGATCATGGGAGTATCTTTCACATCCCAGCAGCATCACTGTTGCCTTGAAGGCCAAGCAGAAGGCATGCTCTCCTTGGAGTTCTCTGCGGTGGGAGGCTCAGAGCAGCATGGGGAAGCGCAGCCGCTTAGCACTTAGGATCCTGCCTCACCACTTACTAGCTGGGTATTTTGTGCAAGTCCTTGGCCTCTGAAAACGTCTGCTTCCTGGGCTGTTAAATGACCAGGGGTGGAGAAGGGGACAATAATAACTAGTACTCAGGGTGGTTGGGGGCCCAGCGAGACGGTGCCCACTTTTAGGACCTTGCTTAGTAGTTTGAATCAATAGCTGCATTTTCAGTTTTTCCGACTGTGAAGGAAGATGAACCTGATAGGGTCCTGAGAGGCAGGTTAGTCACTGTTAGAATTTGTATTCACCAACTTTTCCAGGGTAAATATATTTAAAGCATGTTAACAACTGTATTTCCTAAGTCATTGTACATAACTTAAGTGATTTTTTAAAAAGTTATTCCTAAAGAGGGGAGAAGTGTGTCATCCAACCACTTGATTTTTAAAGACTGTTATGGATTGAATTGTGTCCCCCAAAAATGTGTGTCAACTTGGCTAGGCCATGATTTCTACTATTGTGTGATTGTCCACCATTTGTCACCTGATGTGATTTTCCTGTATGTTGTAAATCCTGCCTCTATGATGTTAATGAGGTAGGATTACAGGCAGTTACGTTAATGAGGCAGGACTCAATCTACAAGATTCAGTTGTATCTTAAGTCAATCTCTTTTGAGATAATAAAAGAGAGAAGTGAGCAGAGAGACCTGGGGACCTCATTACTACCAAGAAAGAAGAGCCAGGAGAATAGCGGGTCCTTTGGACCTGGGGTCCTTGCGCTGAGAAGCTCCTTGACCTGGGAAGATTGATGACAAGGACCTTCCCCCAGAGCCGCAGAGAGAGAAAGCCTTCCCCTGGAGCTGGTACCCTAAATTTGGACTTCTAGCCTCCTAGACTGTGAAAGAATAAATTTCTCTTTGTTAAAACCATCCACTTGTGGTATTTCTGTCGTAGTAGCACTAGATAACAAAGACCATCCTTAAGGTTCATTTAGAATTACTAACTCTCCCAACACTCCCCCACCCCCATACCACCACCTTAGTCATTTAAGGCTTCTCTAAATGGATCAAAACCACATGAAGAAAATATAACGTAAATATCAATTATCTATGTTTGAAGAAACGTATCAGATATAGTTTAATATTATTGTTATAAAAACAGAAAATACTTTTATTTTTGTGTAATAGAAACTTTTACTTTTTTATGTTCTTGAAGAAATAGTAATAGACATGAAGTAACATTTAATATGAACAATTCACTTTACAATTTTATAATAGATAATAGAGCTACTCAATAAATGCTGAATTAATGAATGCCACCAAAGACGGAAAAAAATTAGTCGTATTTTGTTTTGAAGTTAGTTTTTTAACCTTAACTTTTTATATTTAAGTAATATTCCACTTTTTCATTTTAAATCACAAAAACATGTAGTTGAACATCTATAAAAACTTATTGAACTTGTTCTCAAGACATTTATGATTGTTATAAAGAATCATTATCTGGTATATATAGCAAACACACTTAAAAAAAATAGTTCCAATTCATGAGTATGGTCCATTGGCCTCTGTATCTGCTACATATTTCCTAAGATCCATTTAGACTGTTTTTCTAGTGATAGAATTATCCTGTGTCATGTGATCTTCATGCCAAATTGTGTGCATCCCTGTCATCTAGGTGTACATACATCTGACAATAGCAAAAGGTAAATCAAATGAGATCCGTAATACAAAACCTTAGCACTTACAGCAACGCCTCCAAATACTCGCACGAATCAGCACGGGGTGAATTTATATGGAGGTATGAATCGACTGGGCAGCTGCTAACAGCAGCAACAATGGGGTTTGCTCTCAATTACTTACCCAGAGGCACCGTGGAAGAAAGGCCTGATGATCTGCTCCTATAAAGATTCCCACTGCTGTTGTGTCAATTCTGACTCAGAGTGACTCCACAGGACAGATTAAAACTGCCACATAGGGTTTCCAAGACTGTAATTTTTACAGAAGCAGACTGCCACATCTTTCTCCTGTGGAGTGGCTGGTGGGTTTGGACTGCCAATCCTTCGGTTAGTAGCTGAGTGCTTAACCACTGCTCCACCAGGGCTCCTTTTCCGTAAAGATTACAGCCAAGATAATCCTACGGAGCAGTTCTACTCTGTCACACATGGGGTCGCCAGAGTCAGAATTGACTTGAAGGCAATGGGCTTGGTTTTGGTTAATGGTGAGATGTTTGAGGGGGCATGTTTGGTCCACACACAGAGAGAAGAAGTGAGAGCCGTGTGCCAAGGGCAGATGAAGGAGAGAGAGCAGGCCAAGAAGGAACAGCTGCCATGATCTGACCTCCAGCCTTCCTGAAGCTGGCTACATTTTCCCTTCCCTTTCTCTAAGGTCCCATGAATACCCAACATACCCCAACAGCATGTCTCTATTTTGGCTTCAGCTAACTTAAGCGGGTTCCTTACACATGTATATAAGTAACTTATACTTCTTAGGAATATATCATAGCATCAGAAGCAACATGTTGTTGTGTGCCTTCAAGTCGATTCCAACTCACAGTGACCCAACAGGACAGAGGAGGACTGCCCCATAGGGTTTCCTAGGCTGTAAACTTTACTGAAGTAGATTGCCAGGTCGTTTCTCCCACAGAGTGTCTGGTGGATTCAAAATGCCAACCTTTTGGTTAGCAGCCAAGCACTTAACCACTGCACCACCAGGGCACCTAGAAGCAATATAAACCAAAAAACAAAACCCATCGCTGTCAAGACAATTCTGATTAATAAAGCCCCTACAGAATAGAGTAGAACTGTCCCATAGGGTTTCCAAGGATGTAATCTTTATGGAAGCTGATTGCCAGGTCTTTCTCCCAGGAAGCAGGTGGTGGGTTCAAAGGAGGCCTTTCAGTTAGCAGGTGAGCTGCTTAACCACTGTGCCAGCAGGGCTCCTTAGAAGCCACATAATATCCCTAAAACAAATCATTTAAAAGCATATTTCACTAAGCCCATGACATTTTAAGCTTCTGTAACATTGTGCTAGGATATGACTGAAGTGCTAAAAGTTTTCTTCGTCGTTAAAATTGGATAGACACCATTCCTCCGCCCACCCCCCATTATATACTGTGAAAGAACATGGCACTAATCACTGTCAAAAGAACTATTTCATGAAGAAAGAGTAAACGAACCTAAAGATATCAATTGCTTAAAATCTTTCTGTGAATTTTTCTACTTCTTTTTATAATAAACACACATTAGCTTTTGTTAAATTCATATTGGAGTAAATAAAGATTTATGAAGAGATGATACTTAATTTAACTTCTTAAGTGAAAGATGATTTTACTGATTACACTGGATTATTGAGATTTATAGCCAAAAATATTGCAACAGATAAGAGATAAAATACAAATTTATGCAAAATAATACTTTTTACATGACTCCTGATCAGGAGAGATGAATTCATTTCCAGTTAGTAGGGGTGGAACACCTACCTACTACTTGGCCAAGAACTGGAAGAGATCGATATTTGTGCCCATTTCAAAGAAAGGTGATCCAACAGTGTGGAAATGATCGAAAAATATCATTAATATCACATGCAAGTAAAATTTTGCTGAAGATCATTCAATAATGATTACAATAGTATAACCACAAGGAACTGCCAGAAATTCAAACCGAATTCAGAAGAGGATGTGGAACCAAGGCTATCATTGCTGATGTCAGATGGATCCCGGCTGAAAGCAGAGAATACCAGAAAGATGTTTACTTGTGTTTTATTGACTATGCAAAGGTATTTGACTATGTGGATCATAACAAATTATGGATAACATTGCAGAGAATGGGAATTCTAGAACACTTAATTGTGCTCATGAGGAACCTGTACATAGACCTAGAGGCAGTCGTTTGAACAGAAAAAGGGGATACTGCGTGGTTTAAAGTCAGGAAAAGTGTGTGTCAGAGTTGTATCCTTTCATCATACTTAATCTGTATGCTCAGCAAATAATCCCAGAAGCTGGAATATATGAAAAAGAAGGCGGCATCAGGTTTTAGAGGAAGACTCATTAACAACCTTCAATATGGAAATGACATAACTTTGCTTGCTGAGAGTGAAGAGGACTTGAAGCACTTTCTGATGAAGATCAAAGACTACGGCCTTCAGTATGGATTACACTTCAGTATAAAGGAAACAAAAATCCTCACAAATGGACCAATAAGCAATGTCATGATAAATAGAGAAAAGATTGAAGTTGTGATGGATTTCATTTTTCTTGGATCCACAATCAACACCCATGGAAGCAGCAGTCAGGAAATCAAATGATGTATTGCATTGGGCAAATCTGCTGCATAAGACCTCTTTAAAGTGTTGAAAAGCAAAGATGTCACTTTGAGGAGTAAGGTGTGCCTGACCCCAGCCATGGTATTTTCAGTGTCTCATATGCATGCGAAAGCTGGACAATGAATAAGAAAGATCAATGAAGAATTAATGCCTTTGAATTCTGGCGTTGGTGAAGAATATTGAATATACTATGGACTGCTAGAAGAACAAACAAATCTGTCTTGGAAGATGTACAACCAGAATGCTCCTTAGAAGCAAGGATGGTGAGACTTCCTCTCACATACTTTGGACATGTTATCAGGGGGGATCAGTCCCTGGAAAAGGATATCATACTTGGTAGAGGGTCAGTGAAAAAGAGGAAGACCCTCAACGAGATGGACTGATACAGTGGTTACAACAATGGCCTCAAGCATAGCAACAACTGTGAAGATGGCGCAGGACCAGGCAGTTCGAATCCACTAGCTACTCCTTGGAAACCCTATGGGGCTGCTCTACTCTATCCTGTACGGTAGCTGTGAGTCAAAATCAACTCAACGTCACCTAACAACAAGAACAACAAAATTATTTTATGAAGTTGTTGTTCTTAGGTGCCGTTGAGTTGGTTCTGACTCATAGTGACCCTATGTACTGCAGAATGAACACTGACTGGTCCTGCACAATGCTCACGATCGTTGTTATGCTTGAGCCCATTGTTGCAGCCACTGTGTCAATCCATCTCGTTGAGGGTCTTCCTCTTTTTTGATAAGCCTCTACTTTACCAAGCTTGATGTCCTTCTCCAGGGACTGATCCCTCCTGACAACATGCCCAGAGTAAGTAAGACATAGTCTCGCCGTCCTTGCTTCTAAGGAGCATTCTGGCTGTACTTCTTCCAAGACAGATCTGTTCATTCTTTTGGCAGTCCATGGAATATTTAATATTCTTCACAGCACCACAATTCAAAGGTGTCAATTCTTCTTCTGTCCTCCCTATTCATTGTCCAGCTTTTGCATGCATATGACACCATTGAAAATACTATGGCTTGGGTCAGGTGCACCTTAGTCTCCAAGGTGACATCTTTGCTATTCAACACTTTAAGGAGGTCTTTTGCAGCAGATTTGCTCAATGCAATGCATCTTTTGATTTCTTGACTGCTGTTTCCATGGGTGTTGATTATGGATCCAAGTAAAAAGAAATCCTTGACAACTTCAATCTTTTCTTTATCATGATGTTGCTTATTGGTCCAGTTGTGAGGATTTTTGTTTTCTTTATGCTGAGGTGAAATCCATGCAGAAACCTGTGGTCTTTGATCTTCATCAGTAAGTGCTTCAAGTCTTCTTCCCTTTCAGCAAGCAAGGTTGTGTCACATGCAACAAATGTATAATTGCATGTATGTGATCCAGAGACGTGTTGTTCATCTATATTTATTCCAACAGGTTTTCTTTCTTAAGTTTGGCAAACAAATCAGTTTGGAAGCTTACAACATTGCAGCAGTTTATTATTACAGAAAAGGTACATCAGCTATAAGTGATTATTAGTAGTTGGAAGAAGTGCATTATTAATTTGGTGGCTCCTACTTTTCAATATCAATTACTTGTAGCATGATTTTTCAGATCCAGTCTCATTAATCGCAGGCCTTAGGCCAAGATGCTAATTTGAAAGTCTATGTGAGAGTTAGTAAATATTTGTTCCTTGGTAGACAGTGATAAAACAACGGACTACAGTATTTCTTGTCCAAGGACCACTGCTATATAAAGTCATGTTTTATTACCCTAAAACCAAAAAAACTAAAACCAGTCACCATGGAGTTGACCCCAACTCATGGTGACCCCACATGTGTCAGAATAGAACTGTGTTCCGTATGGTTTTCAATGGCTGAATTTTGGAAGTAGATCACCAGGCTTTTCTTCTGAGGCACGTATGGGTGGACATGAACCTCCAACCTTTGGTTAGCAGTTGATCATTTTAACTGCACCACCCAGGGGCTCCGTGTATAACCCTAACCAGCTGTAAAGGGCTTTACTTCTCCATTGAGCCAATAACCCTCATGAACCAAAACCAAACTCATTGCCTTTGAGTCGATTTCAACTCATAGTGACCCTATAGGACATAGTGGTACTGCTCCATAGGGTTTCTAAGGAGCAGCTGGTGGATTTGAACTGCCAACCTTTTGGTCAGCAGCTGAACGCTTATGAGCTACCAGGGCTCCAACACCCTCACAGTTTAGTCCCAAAAAAATGAGATTATTAATGTAGGTTATTAACTCTGGGTTTCTTGCTTGTCTTTGTGGTCTCTTTCTTGCTTGCTTCACCATGTTTAAAGTCCAACAGTCTCCTTTAATGGATTCTCAATGAGTTAACACTTTGAGATATGAAATACTAATGAACAATACATGAGCCAGGATCTTAGTTAAGGATGAATCACTCTCTTAATTACGGGAATTTAAGGAATTTCCACACCCTGTGCAACTGGCTCTCATGCATTATAAATAACTGCTCAAAGAAAAAAAACAAAAAACCCATCGCTGTCAAGTCGATTCCGACTCCTAGTAATCCTATAGGACAGAGTAGAATTGCCCCATAGGATTTCTGAGGAGCAGCTGGTGGATTCAAACTGCCAACCTTTGGGTTAGCAGCTGAGCACTTAACCACTGTGCCACCAATGCTTCAAATAACTGCTCACTCCCTAGGAATTACCCACTGCCTTCCAGTCGATTCCAACTGATAGTGACATATAAGACAGAGTATAACTGCCCCACAGGGTTTCCAAAGCTGTAATCCTTAAGGAAGCAGACTGCCACTTCTTTCTCCTGTGGAGCCACTGGTGGTTTTGAACTGCTGACCTTTCAGTTAACAGCCGAGCACTTTAGTCACTGCATCACCAGGGCTCCGTTCCCTAGGAATTACTGCCGATTATATCCAAAGATCTGGTTCTTGGGACACAGGCTTGAAGGACAGTCAGGCCATCATTCTTTGTGAACAACTTCCTCATATAAATTTAGAAAACTGTCTTTGGGGAAATTGTTTTTCATTTATTTCTTCTTGGCTGTACACATCCTCTGCTGCGTGCTCCAAATCCCTAGAATTTTGTTCCTGGCTATGCCACAGCCTCCTGTTTTGACAAACTAAATGGTGCTATCCCGCAAGATCAGTTATTTTCAAATTAACCACGCTATAACTCAAGGAAATGATTCTGGGGAGGTGATTTTCAGTTGGAAATCGAGATTTTTAGGTAAGAGCGCCTGTTGACGTCCATCAAGCTCTTATACCACGTTGACACTGTGCTGTGTTTCTTTTGGTTTGCTTGCTTTCCTTTTGGTTGCTGTTGCTGTTTGGGCTAAAATTTTAATTTTTTAAACTATCGAATCTTCTAAGTTCCTTTTGGATTCATGCTCCTCCTTTTGCTTCATGGGGGTAATTCTGGATCTCTGAGTCCCGATTCTCTTAGTTCATTCAGATAAATGTTCATTGCTCTTTTCTTTCATTTTGATGCCCACCAAACAGGGATTACCAGGTGAAGGGTACTGATTCCCGGACTACTTACAAGTGCTTGGATCTCCTAACTGCCGGGCATTCCTCCAGAAAGTTTGTTCAGATGATGGTCTTGACGTCGAGCTCTTCCTCTTTGATTTCCAAACCTGAGTGGTGCCAGCCAACGACAATTCATGACTACAAAGTACCCAGTCTTTTTGTTCCCATGGTCGTATTTCCCGTTGCTTTCAAGAATTCTTCTCCTTTTTTCTAGTTACATGTTGGTATCAATTTTGGGGTTTGGAGGCAAATAAACCTTTGTTCACATCCTGGCCCTCAGTGACCTTGGAAAAATGGCTTAACTTTGGTGAGCTTCACTTTCTTCATCTGTAAATGAGGGACATAACCTCAATTCCACAGGCGTGCTGTGCCAAGTAAATGCCCAAATCTTGTCACAGAGTCACGCAGAAGTTTATTTCCTTCTTCCTCCTGAGGCAGCTGGTGTCACTGACTTGACAAACACACCCATTGAAGGACAGAATACTGGTTGTTACTCACAGGCTTTCTCATCAAAACACGGAATATTTCTCTCGTCCACTTCCTTATTTTTCCACATTGTAGGTAGAATGATATTATATCTATATATATGTATACTCTAATAGGAAAATTCTGCTGTCTATGCATAATACTATCAGACAATATCATTGATATTACACACAAGTAAAATTTTGCTGAAGATAAGTAAAAAAAACAGTTGCAGCAGTACATTGACAAGAAACAGCCAGAAGTTCAAGCCAGATTCAGAAGAGGACGTGGAACCAGAGATATTGCTGATGTCAGATGGATCTTGGCTAAAAGCAGAGAATATCAGAAAGATGTTTACCTGTGTTTTATTGACTATGTAAAGACATTTGACTGTGTGAATCGTAACAAGTTATGGATAACATCGCGAAGAAGGGGAACTCCAGAGCACTTAATTGTGCTTATGTGGAACCTGTATGTAGACCAAGAGGCAGTCATTTGAACAGAACAAGGGGATACTGTGTGATTTAAAGTCAGGAAAGGTGTGCGTCAGGGTTGTGTCCTTTCACCATTCCTATTCAGTCTGTATCTGAGCAAATAATCTGAGAAGGTGGACACTATGAAGAAGAACGCGCATCAGGATTGGAGGAAGACTCATTAACAACTTGTGTGATGCAGATGACACAACCTTGCTTCCTGAAAGTGAAGAGGATTTGAAAGACTACAGCCTTCAGTATGGATTACATCTCAACATAAAGAAAACAAAAATCTTCACAACTGGACCGATAAACAACATAATGATGACCGGAGATAAGATTGAAGGATCAAGGATTTCATTTTATTCAGATCCACAATCAACACCCATGAAAACAGCAGTCAAGAAATCATATGATGTATTACATTGGGCAAATCTGCTGCAAAAGACCTCTTGAAAGTGTTAAAAAGCAAAGACGTCATCTTGGGGACTAACATGCACCTGGCCCAAGCCCTGATATTTTCAATAAGTCTGTCTTGGAAGAAGTACAGATGGAGTACTCCTTGGAAGTAAGGATGGTGAGACTTTGATGTACTTAGGGATGTTATCAGGAGGACCAGTTCTTGGAGAAGGACATCAGGCTTGGTAAAGTTGGGGGTTAGCAAAAAATAGGAAGACCCTTAATGAGATGGACTGCCACAGTAGCTGCAACAATGGGCTCAAACATAGCAACAATCGTGAGGGTGGTACAGGGCCAGGCAGTGTTCCGTTCTCCTGTACGTAAGGTTGCTATGAGTGAAACCTACATAAAGGCACCTAACAACAGCAATGACATGCACAGTACAAATCTAAGAGGCCATAAATGAAAAGATTAATAGATACACTCACAGAATTATAAAATTTCTACTCAGCCAAATAAAAAAAAACCATTAACAAATAAGAAGAAAAATGGCTGTAGAAAACTCTGAAGGACAATTGTATCCTTAACCTCTAGCTCTTTCTTAAAAATCTGTAACAAAAAGATTAACAATCCAATTGTTAAATGGACAAAGATAATGAACAAGCAGTCCACAGGCAATGAAGCTATTACATAATGCCAACTCTATTCACAATGTAGTAAAATTTAAAACAAAAAAAGAAGGGACACTTCTGTGCCTCTAAATTTAGCAAAGGTTAAAAACTTGATAACAGCTAGTTTGTTGAGGCCAGGGAGGAGACCAACGCTGAAACACATTTGTATGTACATAAACGTGAAGTTCAGGAATGATACTCCTAGAGGGCCTTGTTGGCAATGCTAAGCTCTGAGAAGAAGGTCAGGGTCATCAATGAGGGATGGGAAGGGAAATTTAACTTGCTCTCATTCTTCACATTGTCTGTAATCTTCTTCTGAAGGCTGCAGACCTTCGTTACGCTTGTCACTGCTGCCTGCCTGCTTCTATCCTTTGTTGTTGCTGGTTGCCGATGAGTCAATTCCAACTCATGGTGACCCCATGTGCGCAGAGAACTGCTCCACAGGGCTTCCCAGGCTGTGATTTTTCAGAAGCTGATCACCAGGACCTTTTTCTGAGGCATGTCTGGGCAGGTTTGAGCATCCTACCTTTTGGTTAGTAGTGGAGCACTTAACTGTTTGCACCACTAAGGAACTCCTCTCACCCCTTACTGATCATTAAGTACTCAACAAAACCAGAAAACAGTCACGTTCATTTCAACCCTTCCTTCTTATTTTCCTCCAAAGGCCTTCCACAATGCTTAGCATAAAGCCTGTATTTGTTAGCTTGGTTTATAAGCCCCTTTCTGCCTGGACCCTTCCTGCTCCTGGACCCTTCCTGCTCCTGGACCCTTCCTGCTCCTGGGCCCTTCCTGCTCCTGGGCCCTTCCTGCTCCTGGGCCCTTCCTGCTCCTGGGCCCTTTCTGCTCCTGGACCCTTCCTGCTCCTAGGCCCTTCCTGTTCCTGGACCCTTCCTGCTCCTGGACCCTTCCTGCTCCTGGACTGTTTTCCATCATCCAATCCCAAGCTCCAGATGCACCGGCCTTTGTTCTGTTCATCTTATAGGACATATTAACATCAGTCTGCACAAGAATTTTTATCTTCTACCTAACAAGTTTGCTCTTTCGATTCAATGTGTTAATGTTCATCCTTTACTTTTCATTAATTTTAAATATTTCACCTGGAAGAGCCCACTGTGTTTCTTAGCCTTTGTGAGATGGTCCTGTCATCTTCCCATAGCTGCCCTCACCTACCACTCCTCACTAATCACGTCATTGACATCAATTGTTCAATCCATTCAACCTCCTCCATTAGTCTGACCTCCTTCGCTTGTTCCATTCAAACTCCTCCATTAGGCTGACCTCACTTGCTTGTCTCATTCAACCTCCTCCATTAGACCATAGGCTCTCACACTCACTTTCGTATCCTCCCATCTAACAAATGCCTGGAATAGTACTCAATATATAGGTGGTTAATTTGTTAACGTTAATATTTGAATATTTCCACAAATGCTATCTGATTATAATAGATTAATAGACTCGTCATGCCGACCCCAATGACGAGAGCCTGAGTACCATTATTATTCACACACAGTCCTGTCCATATTACATTTTTTCTACAGCTGCCGTACTCTTTCCTAAAATGACAATGTAAATGGTTAACTAATCATGCTATTTTATTGGTAAAATAAAGATACAAACGAGATTGTAAAATCATGTGCAGTCATCTGCTGGTTTTCAAGGAATCATTTATAAATCTGACTGTGGACACAGTTAGTTGTGATTTTTGGAGTTTGTAAATTCGGTTTGCTATGAGCATTGAAAGCAGGTGAGTTTGTATTAAATAAGGTTAGAATGGTTACAAGTAACAGAAACAAGTATGCTGAAGCAAAGAGAAAGAGAGAGAGAGACAGAGAGAAAGACAGAGAGACAGAGAGAAAGACAGAGAGAGACAAAGAGAAAGACAGAGAGACTGAGAGCCAGAGAGACACAGAGACAGACACAGAGAAAGGCTATTGAGATATACAGCTTCTCATCACTTATTGACTATCTCTGTAGCCAGTATTTCACATTTATGACAATAGTAAAAAAATCTACCATCCAACTATTTTGCACATTAATGATGTATGTCTGGCAGTAACGAATGCCTTGGTGTGATGCGAGAGTAACACTGGTTTTGATGGTTAAGGTTATCTAATGTCATGGATTGAATTGTGTCCCCCAAAATATCTGTCGACTTGGCTAGGCCACGATGACCAGTATTGTGCGGTTGTCCCCCATTTTGTGATCTGATGTAATTGTCCTATGTGTTGTAAACCCTAATCTCTGCCTGTGGTTAATGAGGCGAGATTGGATTATGTTAAAGAGGATTAGGGTGGGATGTAACCCCCTTACTCAGGGCACATCCCTGATCCAATGTAAAAGGAGTTTCCCTGGGGTGTGGCCTGCACCACCTTTTATCTTACAAGAGATAAAAGGAAAGAGAAGTGAGCAGAGAGTGGGGGACCTCATACCACCAAGAAAGAAGAGCAGGAGTGTGTGTCCTTTGGACTTAGGGTCCCTACTCTGAAAAGTTCCTACACCAGGGGAAGGTTGATGACGAGGACGTTCCACCAGAGCCGAAAGAGAAGAGAAAGCCTTCCCCTGATGCTGACACCCTGAATTTGGACTTGTAGCCTACTAGACTGTGAGAGAATAAATTTCTCTTCGTTAAAGCCATCTACTTGTGGTATTTCTGTTATAGCGGCACTAGATAACTAAGACATGTGTCAACTTGGTTAGGCCACGATTCTCAATGGTTTGCCAGTTATGTAAAGATTTAACTTGGCAGTTATATAATGATGTAGTCATCCTCCATTTTGTGATCTGATGTGGTCATCCTCCATTTTTGCATAACACCGATTTCACATAACAACCTGGTCTTTAGAACCTAACCATGTCCATAAGAAAGGAGAGGGTGTATAGGGTAAGTTATGAATGTGGAAGGCACTTAAAATACACAGTGGCCTCAGCAGTGGACTTGAGTATACCAACAATCACGCAGATGGCACAACACTGGGCAATGTTTCGTTCTGTTGTGCATGGGGTCACCATGAGTTAAAGCCGACTCAACAGCAATTAAGAACAACATGAATGAGGAAGTTAGACTTAGGCTATTTTATTTAATAACACAGAACTATTCAAATTATGAAGTTAAAAAAATACAGATTCCTGAACATTAAAAGAGTAAGTGTCTTTTCTCTGCTAGAATTTTCCCACAAAAGGACACAGTTCCTTGGGGCTCGGTGATTTTTTGCGTATGGAAATGTTAAAGCAGAAACCAAGTGGTATGTTTGGTTGTCACAGAGGGATTCTTGCCATAGACGGGAGGTTGGACTACAGTAGACCCTGAGGTCTCTCAAATTCTGAGATTAATGATTCCAGGGATAAGTGAAGACACCACAATCAGTCTGCTGTGATCACAATGTTATACAAGTAGAATTCCATCTCAGACTCGTAAAAGTTTTACCTTCCTTGTAATGAAGATCTAGTCGATAGGATTAACTATACTCTAGCAAAAACAGGACAACTGACCCATGGATAGGCTATTACAGGTCAAAGCCCCCTACATTTCCCGTAAAAACACAAATTGCAATAGATTACAACGTAATATCTACATTTACAATCCAACATGTTCTAAATTAGAATGAATCCATTTTACAAGAGTAATCTTCCTTTTAAATAGTGTCGTTTTACAAGAGTAATCTTCCTTTTAAATATAATGTGTTTTTCTACCTCTATACTTTAATCTTACTTGAAAACTTAGCAGCAAAGACCATTGTTTTTAAGAGCTTTTATTCTTAGAGGTTAAAAGTCCAGAAAATAATAAGCCATAATAAATATTTAAAAATACCATTGGAATTAGAATTGTTGTGAGATATACATAAGAGATTTTATTCTGCTTCTTAATATCATTATGCAAAATTGCTGGATGGATTTTTTTACCCGCTTTAGAAGGGACACTTAAGATAGTTCTGCATGAAATACAGGCTATGTGGCTTATGCCTGGTTCGCTTTGGGGAGTTGGAGTTATCATCTGCAGAAGTTGAAGCAGAGATATAGAAAATTAACCACTTACCTGTCCAGCAGGAGAGACATCCAAAATGCATTAAGGTGCTGTGTAAGATACAGCCATTTTAAACACCAGCCCCAATCAATAAACCACAAAGGCAGACACTCTGAATGGGGAGTGTTGTTTTGCCATTGACAAGAATACACAGTGGCACAGCCGGGGTTGGGGGCGGGGAGAGGGAGAACAGCTGTGCAGAGATTTAGTTTTTTAAAACCCGTTAATGATTCTAAACCATGAGGAGAAGGCCAGGTAGCGGTAGTAAACCGAGTTCATTTTTCCATAAACCATTTAAGATCTGGCAGCGTAGTGGCTCAGAGCTTGGCTGCTAACCAAAATGTTGGCAGTTCAAATCCACCAGCTGCTCCTTGGAAACGCTAGGGAGCAGTTCTACTCTGTCCTGTAGGGTCGCTATGACTTGGAATCGACTTGCTGGCACCTAATAACAACAACAACAACATTTACGGTCAAGGATCACTTTGCTGTGGCTACAACTTGGCTTTGTCCCTGCCGTTTACATGCTGGTTTGACTGTTATCTACAGTATTTGGAAAAACATCTTATGCTACTAGAGTGCCATGTTGTTCCCATAGAAGGATTTTCTAATTATTGAGATGAACTGATCCTAAAGTTTCTCAACATTGCAGCTACAAAGGTTTAAACTTAGGTATTAGGTGGATCTGACTTATTTGAAGATATTATTCCTAGCAGATCATTTTCAGTGGCAGAATTATAGGCTGATAGCAAGTGAGTTATTTGTGGAGGTCCTTGGAAGTCTGTGTAGATGCACATTCACTCATCAACTTGATTAAGTTAACTCAATTGCCCACAACTTAGTCCAATTTCAGGAGCTCTCACTCATAGACTGAGGTTGATAATGCTAAGCAGGAGACACATGGTTGCCTCAAGTATATGGAGGAAAAGTCAGCCTAACTAATGATCTTCAAGGATATTTATAGGAGCCTCGTTGGCACAATGGTTAAGCTTTCAGCTGTTAGCCAAAACGTCGACACTTGGAACCCACCAGCTGCTCTGCGGGAGAAAGATGTGGCAGTCAGTCTCCTTAAGGATTTCAGCCTTGGAAACCCTATGGGGCAGCTCTACTCTGTACCATAGGGTCTTTGTGAGTCGGAATCCACTCAATGGCCATGAAGTGGGTAAGCACATTTATTGACTATTTCACTGGTGTTTCACTCATCTGTGCCTGCAGACAGGGCAGAGCAGGCTGCTAAGATGTTTCTCCTGCCATCTCCCCTCTTGGCAATAATCTGTCTCCTCCTCACTGTTTTCTAGATTTCTATGTTAGCACAGGTTACATTGGCACGTGGGACCAGCACCAGTCTTTACTAATGATTGCGTTATCCCAGCAAGCAGCAAGCACCGAGCAAGCTTCCTTTCCAGGAGGAATCTGAAGCCATCAGACAACTCCCAAAGGCTCCCTTCTTGTCTGACTTGGGACGTCTTTTGGTTTCAGAATAACAGAGAACATATGTAGAAACATCGTTCACACGGAGGCCTAGTTTAGTTTTGGGGTGAAAATCCCTTTTTATAGTCTGTTGATTGCATAGCTTCCCATCACCTATTCTCTAGGCAGCTGGGCAGCATCCAGCAACACCAGGTTTACTTACTATACTGCAATCTACGTGGTGCAGATACATCTCAATAAAAGGGCTTCATAGAGAGGGATGCCCTTTTCTCTATAAATGCCATGGCATGCTAATAAAGAGTCTGGTCAATGTCAGTGGCAGATTTACAGACATGGTAAACCATTTGGTGTTAGCGTGTGGATTATGAGGCATAAGGTACATGAAGGTGTTAGAAAAGTGCTCAATATGCGTTTACTTTCTTAGCCTTTTCGTGAAGCTAATCAGATAGCAGTGCTTCCCTCTCTTGTTCAATAATGCTGCACATTTTCCTTGTTCTGGTGGCGCAGTGGTTAAGAGCTTAGCTGCTAACCAAAAGGTCAGCAGTTTGAATCCTTGGAAACCCTATGGGGCAGTTCTACTCTGTCCTATAGGGTCACTATGAGTCAGAATGGACTCCACAGCATTGGGTTTGGTTTGGTTTCCTTGTTCTTGTTTCAATTTTTTGAACACTTCTTTCCTTCTCCTTTGCCAATGTTCTCCTCCATCTTGATCTCCCTCCATCTAGATGTTCCTCAAAGTATGTTCTTAGTCCCTTTGTGTTTTCATTTTATAAGCCACGAGGGACGGTCCCACAGCTTGACAACCACTGACCCAAGTTCATGCTTTCAGCTCTGCTCAGTGGAAGTCATAGGCAGCCTTGATGCTCACCCACCCCTTGGAATTCCAGTAATTCCCAACTTCGGCGTCACGCATTTGCCTTTCCTCCTGTTACAGCTTCAAATCAGGGATCATTCCTTGTATTCTTGAACACCTGCCTGCTGCACACAGAATCAGGCTTCTATCTAATGTCCAACTAAGGTATTTAAGCTCTTTGTTTTCTGCTCACTTGGCCCTTTCTCCATTAATGTGTTAAGGGTGGTGTCATTTCCTTCTCTTGATTAACTCTTTATAGTCACGATTACAAGAGTGGTTTAGAAAGGAGCTCTAAAGAAGCATATATGTTATCAGAAACAAGGAATACAATAAATCCCTTTGATCTACACAAAGGACAAGAAGGTATGTTTCGTGGGCTCCATCTTTCTTTATATTTTCTCAAATATATTTTTCACACGTTTAAATACTCTTTGCAAAGCTTGATTGCCTTCTGTAAAAAAACACAGCCTAAGAATTTAACACTTATTCTCACAATTTTTATCAGACCAACTGACCCGCATATTATTAATAACCATCAAGTAAGTGTTTAGGATATATTTACTGCGAAGACATGTGTTACAGGCAATAGAGGAAGTGAGAAACGACATTGCAAAGATTGTCTTTATCCTGCAGAATAATGCGCCATAGTGAGGGGACAGGAATAAACAAACAAAAAGTTGAATGACCAAGAAGACAAACTGCAGAAGAGATCCCAACGCATGCAATAATTTTCTACAGATTAATATGGTGACATATATGAAAACATGGAAAACACGGGACATTTCACACAAAGCCCAACTAACAAAATTAACCAAAGGAATGGAATATTTTAATAGACCAATTATGTTAGAGGAGAATAAAAATGTGACCTGTGATTTATTTTAAAAAAATTTTTTTAAGTTACCAAGAGCAAAAAAGATAAACTGCTTAGATTTATCGCAAGTAGATTGCACATAAATTTTCAAATGTTCACAATCTGATGCCATGGTGTAAAATAAAAACCAAATGCCATGTGAGCAGATGTGTTCACAGGGCATGGTGAGAGTGTTTTGAAAGCTGTATGGGAACATGAGGGTTAGAGAGATTGTTTGGACATTTGTGATAGTTAAGGTTTTGCGTCAACTTGGTTGGGCCATGATTCTCAGTGGTTTGGCAGTTGTATGATGTGGTCACCTCCACGATGAGATCTGCTGTGAGTAGCCAATCAGTGGAAAGGGAGTTTCCTTGGGCATGTGGCCTGCATCCAATATAGGTGGACTTCCTGGCAAGGCTCATGGGCTTTTGCTCTCTCTGGATCCTGCAGCTGGCTCCTGTTTGTCTGACCTCCGGTTCTTGGGACTTGAGCTAGCAGCTTATCTGCTGTCTTACCTGCCGATCTCGGGATTCATCAGTCTTCGAAGACTGTGAGCAACAGCCCTGCTCTCTGACCTGCCGATCTTGAGTTCACCAGCCACTGTGGCTATGTGAATCAGGAGAAGCCTCCAGCCTGACCCATGGACTTGGGACATTCCAGTCTCTACAATCACGTTAGCCGTTTCTTTGACATAAATCTCTATATATACATTTATATGCTTTACTGGTTTTGCTTCTCTAGAGAACCCAGCCTAAGACAACATTGAAATGTGCAGCTATGGGATTTGAATTTATCCTCTGACTTGTTCACCGACGGCACCTTTCCTGTCCCCTGTGGAGTGATTTACTACCAGAGATTTCTTAGGGGACCACTAGGGGCAATTCGTGCCTTTTGTGTGTGTTTTTCAGAAAGAGAAAAAATAGATATTTATTTATTGTTTCTTTTGGTTAAAAATATTTGTGTATATAAAATGTACAATTTGCCATTTTAACCAAATTTAAGAGTATAATTCAGTGACATGATTTACATTCACAATGTTGTACAACCGTCACCACTGTTTATTTCCAACATTTTTCATCACCCCACACAGAAGCTCTGTACCCATTACACAGTAACTCCCCATTCCTACCAACCCCAGTTGCTGGTAACCTCTAATCTCCTTCTGTGTCTACGTATATGCCTAGCCTAGATATTTCACAGAAGTGGGATCATCCAGCAGTGGTCCCTTTGTGTCTGGCATATTTCCATGCTGTTTTCAAGGTTCATCTATGTGGTAGCAGGTGTCAGGACTTCCTGTCTCGTTACGGCCGAGTGTATTCCATTCTGTGTATATACCACACTGTGTGGATCCATTCTTCTCTGGATGGACGCTATTGTTGTTTCCACCTTTCGGCTGTTGTGAACAGTGCTGGACTGAACATGGGTGTATAAGTATCTGTCTGTGTTCCTGCTTTTCATTCTTTTGGGTGTCTACCCAGGAAAGGAGTTGCTGGGTCATATGGTAATTCTGTGTTTAACTTTTTGGGTATCTGCCAAACAGTTCTCCACAGTGGAATTCGTGACTTGTAATAGTTTTCAAGGAAGCTATCATATTATATGTAATTCGATATGTAGGTAATACAGTCATAGAAAATTAGGAGGAGTTTCTATCTTTTTGTCTCTGCTTATTGCTTTGATTTTTATTTTGTACTTGTAAATAACAAATTCTGAGGTAATGAGAAGCATGAAGATTTGGAACGCCTTTTCTCATTCATTATATATACTACAGACCAACCCACTGAGGCGGGCCTCCTATAACTTGCTTCTAGTTGTAACGTTTGATAATGTGACAGTCACCCCGTGCTGTGACACCCTTAGACGAATGATGAATTACACAATATCGGAGGAAAAACATGAAAGTTATGAACCATTTATCTGCTGTCTGTTCAGAGTTCCCAACTACACTCAAACTATTAAGATCTCATTTCTTTTTTCTTTCAAAACAAGTACAACATACTGATAAAAAGCACCCTTTTAAAAATAACTGTATTTTAAAGGTTGTAAAGACAGCTTTTATTGTACCGAAAAAAACAAAACCAAACCAGAAACTAAACCCATTGCTGTTGGGACACATAGTGACCCTATAGGACAGAGGAGAACTGCCCCAAGGAGTGGCTGGTGAATTCGAACCGCTGACCTTTTGGTTAGTAGCCAAGCTCTTAACCATTTCACCCCCGGGGCTCCGCTTTGATAGTAGACATTTCTAAATTATCTTAAAACGTTATATTATATTAAAATTTTAACCAAAGGAAAAATAAATGGAACCAATGTAAGAAACTTTAAAGTATTTTTAAAATGTCTGCACAAGTATGTATGTGGGAGACACAGCATTTTATGGAAACTTACCAGTTATGGGAACTCTCGTGGATTCAATAAACACTTACTAAGCCTCAAACACATGTACCCCATATGCATATTGGTTTCTATGGAATGCCAGTTTTGTAATAATCCCTGTTTATTTTTCAATACTTAATAATTAGTAATTTTAAATATTATTATTAATGGTTCCTCATAGTTAGAAAGAGTATATCTGGCTCTGATATTTCTGTAATTTAAAGGAGTATGTATGTTTTTTTTTAAATCAGCACTTTAATAATAAAGAACCTGTTTACACTAGGAACATTCACTGTCTATCATGTGCATATGATGTGCGTTTTCCTCAAAGTAAAGGTTTTCAATAATGGGCAACCATCGTTATTATGGCTATTTGCAGCTGTTTCTTCACATTTTGAGTTGTGCCACATCATTAAATGAAGGTCCCAAAAGCTTGACTCCATCCATGTCATTAAGGTCGACTCTACTTTGAGGAGTCAGCTCTTCTCTATTCATGTTTTGAGGGCCTTCCAACCTGAGGGGCTCACCTTCCAGCACTACATCAGACAACGTTCTGCTGCTATTCACGAGGTTTTCACTGGCTAATTCTTTTCCGAAGTAGACCGCCGGGTCCTTCTTCCTAGTCTGTCTTAGTCCGGAAGCTCAGCTGAAACCTGTCTGCCATGGGTGACCCTGCTGGTGTCTGAATATCGGTGGCATAGCTTCCAGCATCACAGCAACACGCAAGCCCCCACAGTATGACAAACTGACAGACGTGTGGGGGTAGGTGAATTCTCTCAGTTAATTCTTACACTAATTCTTATCCCCATTTCACATGTGTAAGGAAGAAAGATTAAGTAACTTGCCAAGTTTTATACACCTAGCAAGTGTCAGAAGCCAAACGTGAACGCGTCTTAGCTCCCGTCTCTCCTGTGCCACAAGGCCTCCTAACACATTCCTCTGCGCATGGTTTTTATTGTTACCACAAACGCCTTTATACTGGGGTCTATAATTCATTGTCACTCTTGTTGCTGTGTCTTCTTTGCCCCTCCACTCTGACTACTTCAGTCCTACCACTGTTATTCATGCCCTTCCTCTTTTGTTATCTTCCTGGGTCTTTTTTTTCTGCATTCATTCCAGGGCATATAATCTTTCTCTGTGTTAGAAATGTAAGGAGGACTCATTTTGCCTATCAAACTCATAGCTATTGTCCAGGCTCCACTATTTTGTTTTAACTTTGTATCTTTTATTTACTCTTTATATTAGCAAACACCACTCAAACTGCAAAGCTTTGACTGCTTGAACAGTATGTTGGGAAAAGATGCCTCTTCGAACTGACCACTTCCTCTTTGCAAGGTGAGGATTACCCCAACCTCTAAGGAGGCCATGGTTTCCAAGGACAGAAATAATGGCCAGAGTCCCCTGCTCTTTCTCTTCATCCTTGTTTATTATTTTTTTACAGGTGTTTCTGTTTTCCTCTTCTGAACATACCTATTACCTGTTGCACTTAATAGGGTCCCTGGGGGTACAAATATTTAAGGGCTGGACTACTAGCCAAATGGTTGGCAGTTTGAACCACCCAGAGGCACCTCCACGACAGACCTGGTGATCTGTGACTGAAAGGTCACTATCTAGAAAACTCCATGGAGCACAGTTCTACTCTGCACACTTGGGGTCACCATGAGTCATAAATGACTTGAAGACAGCCAACAACAACAACACCCTTCAATTACAGAGTCCCAGGAATTGTGCACTCCTGGCCCGGGACTCTCCGCTTGGTCAGGCTTAACTTGTTTCTTGAAACAGTATGTGAATTGCATACGCACACCGCTATGTCTGGTGCTGAGATGGATGGGTTGGGAGTGTGGGGTGGTACAAGCAACCACTTTCTTTGCCTTTGAGATCCTTTTCATCTAATTTAGGAGTAGAGACGTAAACTGACCAACCGTAACTGAAAGCAAGACTACAAATATTCATGACATCGCTCAACGTTTTATGATTTAAAGGAACAGAACCCACACACGTACACACACTGTCTTAGTCAAGGTTCTCTACAGAAAGAGTAATTAATGAAATAAAGGGACTGGCTCATGGGGTTGTAGGGCCTGGCAAGTCCAAAATCCACAGGTCTGGTAACAGGCTAGAAGTATCTGCAGGCTTTCCTCTCAAGACCCATAGGTCAGGTGACAGAAAGAGCATGTTGTGGAGAGAGAGAGTTCTGCCAAAAAGTCTATTTATAGTCTGGAGGCAGAACACACCCAAAGGAAACTCCTTTTCCAACTGATTGATTATATTAGCTTATGTTATGGAACAGCAACTAGACTTGTGTTTGGCCAAACCACTGGAAATCCCAGCCTAGCCAAATTGACACATAAGATTAACCATCTAACACACGCACACACCAACACACACACACACAAATCTGCGAGTGTGTATGGATTAGTAAGGAAATCTGTGCAATCTTTAATCTGTATTTTATTGACTACGCAAAGGCATTTGACTGTGTGGATCATAACAAATTATGGATAACATTGTGAAGAGCGGGAATTCCAGAACACTTAACTGTGCTCATGAGGAACCTGTACATAGACAACGAGGCAGTCATTCAAATAGAACAAGAGGATACTGCATGGTTTAAAGTCAGAAAAGGTCACCATCAGGATTGAATCCGTTCACCATACTTATTCAATCTGTATGCTGAGAAAATAATCTGAGAAACTGGGCTATATGAATAAGAATGGGGCAGCAAGATTGGAGGAAGACTCATTAACAACCTGCGTTAGGTAGATGACACAACCTTGCTTGCTGAAAGTGAGGAGGACTTGAAGCACTTACTGATGAAGATTGAAGCCTACAGCCTTCAGTGTGGACTACACCTTAACATAAAGAAAACAAAAATCCTCACAACTACACCAATAAGCAACATCATGATAAACAGAGAAAAGACTGACATTGTCAAGGACTTCATTTTTCGTGGATCCACAATCAACACCCAGGGAAGCAGCAGCCAAGAAATCAAAAGACGCATTGCACTGGGCAAATCTGCTGCAAAAGACCTCTTTAACATGTTAAAAAGCAAAGATGTCACCTCAAAGTCTAAGGTGCTCCTGATCCAAACCATGGTGTTTTCAGTTGCCTCATGCGTGCAAAAGCTAGACAATGAATAAGGAAAACCGAAGAATTGACGCCTTTGAATTATGGTGTTGGTGAAGAATATTGAATATACCATGGACTGCCAAAAGAATGAACAAATCTGTCTTGGAAGAAGTACAGTCAGAATTCTTCTTAGAAGCAAAGATGGAGAGACTTCGTCTCACGTACTTTGGATATGCTGTCAGGAGGGATCAGTTCCTGGAGAAGGACATCATGCTTAGTAAAGTAGAGGGTCAGTGAAAAAGAGGAAGATCCTCAATGAGATGGATTGACACAGTGGCTACAATAGTGGGCTCAAGCATAACAACGATTGTGAGGTTGGTGCAGGACCAGGCAGTGTTTCCTTCTGTTGTACACGGGGTCTCTGTGAGTCGGAACTGACTCCAGGGCACCTAACAACAACAACAGGGTACAAGTCTGTGGGTAGAACAAGAGCTCATGCCCCAGACTTGGGCTAGGAGAAATAGTTTGGTGTATTCTCCCATTAGTTAAGTCTCACAGGCGTCTTAAAAGTGCTCTATAGTTTTCCCCATAGACATTTGACACTTTTCTTGGTGGGTTTATCTCAAAGAGTTTTATCTCAACCCACCACCTTTGCGTATCACAAGATGCTTGGGGTCTCCTAGGGTCCTGCCCTTGTTGATTGGCCCCTCTCACTTGTACGCAGGGGTGGAGGGCTTTGCAACAGCTTTGCTGAAGATACCTGTGAAGTTTAATTTTTGTCTTTTTCTCTCTAGTTGCTTAGTCTTTTTTATGCAGAGATTTGTGGAGGCTCAACAATTTGCTGGCATGATGGTCTTACCCTGACTAGAAATCTCTTCTTTGATTATTATTGGCAACTTCCTTGTGTTCAGAAGAGTTACCTGCGCTTTAAATAGAAGAAATCAAAAAAACAAACCCATTTTGCCATCGAGTTGATTCCAGCTCATAGAAGAGGGAAAATCAATATAGGCTTTACAGTAATTTCTAGTCATTGATAAGAAACAATTTATTCACTCTTTTGTTACTCATTAATTTAAAATGATCAATTATCAATTTATTAATTGAAAAATAAAAATAGCCACATAGACAAAATTACAAAAATAATTATCTTCAGTAAAAATATAAATAAACTCACTGCTGTCAAGTTGATTCTGACTCATAGAGACCCTATAGGACAGAGTAGAGCTGCCCCATAGGGTTTCCAAAGAGCAGCTGGTGGATTCGAACTGCTGACCTTTTGGTTAGCAGCCGAATGCTTAACTACTGCTGATTAAATGTATCAAGAACTTTAGATTTTTCATATTATCAGTTCCCAAAGTTTTACTTTCATGCACTTAACCTTAAAAAAAAAATTGCAACGGTAAATTTATGCACAAAATCATTTCTTATAAAATTATTTGTGATAGTTGAAAACGTCAGAAACAAACTAAAAGTCGAAAAATAGAGGAATTGTTAAATAATATCTTACAGAATAATAAAAGATGTCTCCTTGTGGCCAGCGCTCACATTCACGTAAGTCGGAAGGCGTTCCTGGGGTAAAGTAGAGCCACATGTATGATTAGTTCTTGGATCTATGGAGGATGGTCTAGTGGGCTGGGATGGTGGAAGGACTGGTCAGAAGAAGCCCCAAACAAGAATGATCTGCTGAAAAGCTGAGAAAAATACCATGAAAAGGGAAGGAGCTTGCCATTCCAAATTAGTTATTAGGGCAGAGCTTGTGAGTCAAATGGGAGTAGTGGCTGCAAATATAGCAGAGTGGCTCTTGAAAGTGTCCAGTACAGACGACGGGGTGCAAGCTGCTCTCTTGAGAAATGGGGCTGGGCCATCACTGAACTAGCTGAATGAATGGAAAACTGATCTCCACGGCTGCTTTGAACACGCATGTTTTTAAAAAGCTAATTAAATAGCCGCGTGCCTACCTGTTATATTTAAATTTAGTTACATGCATATTTTCAAAATTTAATCATGTGTTACTGTAGAAAGTTAGATTTCCACTGTCACAGCTTGTGAGTTAATTTTATTCACACTCTTCTTTTTAAATGTTGACCTCAGTATTTTTGTCAACATGGCTGCTAGTTTCTGACTCATCTCTCAGTTTTCAAAAGCACATTATCTTTGATTCTCATCCAGATTGTCTGAAGTACTGCACACGTTCAATCTGCGTATTGTATTCTTTCTGAAAATTTTACACTAATTGAGCTACAGGCAAGCATTTACGGTCACGTGTTTTTAGTTTTTCAAGAACGTTGTTGATACATATTCCTGATTTGCACAGGAGGATTAATTTAAAAACAATCATGTTTATAGCAGGATCTAACAGTTGCAAGTAAAAGCTTAAACAACTAGGAAAAAAAAAAAACAACCCAAATATCTGTTAACTGTTTTTCCCCCTTTCTTCCTGCATTGTGACAGAAAGCAGGGACGTTAACATAACCCTGGGGAAGGAAAGGGATGTGCATTTCTGTCAGTTCGAAGTCAACCAATGGCTTCTGAGCCTATTTTTCTGACGTGGATTGAAGATGATTTATTTATTAGATCAGTAGTTGAACACCGAGGACCCAGAGAGCATGTTGAGCTGTCTTGTGAAGAGACACCTCCATCACAGCGCCGTGGTGAGGCCACCCCGTGGACACATCCATGGCCGTTCACCGTCACAGCCCCTTGTCAGAGTGGACATGTGGAGGTGGGTTGATGCAGATCTGGACAGAACCTGCCGTGGATGTCCTGGCCTGCGGAGTATGAGCCACATTCATAGTCGTTCACTGTCAGGATACTCCTGTCAGATGGGGACACACGGAGGCAGGTTATACACAGATCTGCAGAAGTGCCCAAAGACTTCCCGGCCTGTGGGGTTTAAGAGCCACGCAGTAGAACTTGCCAAGAGGGAAACTTGGTATTGTCTCCCTCCCAGCCAAGATATCAGAACCAATCCTGCATCTTAGGTGGAAACAGGACTTCGAACCTGTTATTTCCTGTTTGACTCCCTGCTGACAATTTGCATTTTACCCCAGATGTGCTGAATCAGGATCTACAGTTTAACAAGAGCCCCAGGTGATTCTTATATATACACTCAGAAATGCTCTGTGTCTGAATCAAGTGAGTAGAAATAAGAAGAGTTAGAAATAAGACCTTACTTCATGAGAATAATAGCAATATGATACAAGAGATAATATAATACTGGAGAGAATGACCTGTCTCTCAATGTCCAAAATACCCCTTATTATCAGAAAGTAGCATCGCAGCAATCAACATCATATCACCAAAATCAATGTGCATTGAATGAATGTGTGTTGGATGATAAAGTAATTGAGAAACAGAAAACACGTTCTTACACAGTATTGTCTTTCAAATAAAATTATGTTGTAAACCGTAAAGTTATTGGACGTGTTGAGAAGTGGCATTATTGCTGCCAAGAACTGCGCCCACTCCTGAGGAAGGTTAACTGTCCTGAGCCTGCTGGCCTCACACTTGGCCAGTCGATGCTGAGCGGTGGCGTCCTTCACCACTTCCACTCAGACAATTGAAGAGCCAGCGTGTGGCTCTGCCATTACACTTTTCTTCTGCCATGAGATGCCATGTCACAAATAAAGTGCCCAGTGGAGCACATTTAATGGGATTGCAAGAGAAACGCTAATTGTTAGAAACCATGGAGATTTGGGGCTCGTTGGCAGCACACCAAGAGAAAGCCGCCAGGTTGCACCTTGTTAGAGCATTTTCCACTTCTCTCTGTGAGCGATTGAGCTAACCCCCTCTACCTAGTCAGCTCCCGGCATCCATCTCCCAGATGACTTTCAAGTTACATTTCACCAGGCACCCTTTGCTTGACACCTGGCCCCAGAAGAGACTAGCTTTCTTTGTTTTTCCCACTGTAAAAATATATTTCTTTCTCAGAAAGCAACTGCTGCTTCTTTTTCCTTTAGGTTCTCCCCCAGTGGAGCACGTATATGATTTGCTTAGAATTGTGACCCAAGCACCCAGCGGCACACAACGAAAAAATTCTTGAATAAGCGGATGCATGAATGCAATGGTGCTTCACTTTGCCTTTTCTCCCAAACTCTGTTAGATGTCTTAGTGTGTGCCAATGGGCGTTTCATTACCCCTGAAGAAGCTGGGCATTTCAGGCAGTAATGCCACCACATTCCTTTAATCGCTTAGTGTTTATCCCCACAACTCTTTTTAGATGCTTCCATTGTAAGTATACACGTATTTTGAGCAACGGAGTGTACCATGTTAGTAAATTAAAGCCCCATGGTCTGTCTTCCCTACAGCACCTCGGCTACATCACCAGCTGATCTTTTATGCACCCTTTTTGTACACTTCTAGTTGCGACAATAATGCCCCTCACATTATCTGTTCTCCGATCTTTATATTTAAATATATAACTGCCATTCCCCAAAGTAAATACCTTACAAAAGATGAGTACTTTCATATTTGCTCTTGAGATTACTAACAAACAATTCCAAAACCATTATTTCTGAAAATCCGAGATTCTGCTATGTCCACAGCTGTGGTGCTAATGGACACTGTGGAATGTGTGACTTTACGATGTCATTTCAGCTGAACCAAAGGCCACAGAGTTGCACTTATCGACTCAAGTTGGTGTCAGGCGCCTGAAGGCCTCTAAATTTATCTCATGCCAGTCTTATGCTATTTTACCTTCATTTTTGCTTCAAATTTTCATTTCTATACTACAGACTGATACATTTATATGCAGAATAAGCAGTCCCGTTAAAGAAAAGCTCTTCAATCATATGTTGAGTGACACCGAAATAAAATCAGAATGTTTTATGTCCTTACATGCTTCAGCTGCTTGCATAAAAATTGTATTTTTGGAATTTGTGTTACAGTAGAGAAAATTTCAGTGGTTTTATTTTCTCTCACCTAAGTTGAAGAGAGAGAGAGGGAGACAGAGAGACAGAGAGAGATGCTGTGAAGTCCTCAATTTTAGGTAGCTGTCAATTAATTAAATGCCTAATACTACTTCTAATAAAAGGAATTTTCCTTAGTACTTTCCACTATTCATTGCCATTAATTATGAACATTAAGGATATATCACAATACAATGTATCTTACTCAACAGGCAAAACGGGAAATGAAAAGGCACAAAAAATGGAAAATATTTTACTTACTTACGAGGGGTCGGAAGCGAGATTAATTAAAACTAAATTGAGGTTTACCTCTCTTATAATGCCAAATCTTCTATTTCAAAATATACCTTTAAAGTATGTATTTTAAAATATAAAATCCATTATATTGCTATATACCAGCAATGACCAATTGGACTTTAAAATTTTCAAAAAGACTATGCCATTTGAAATAGCACCAAAAGTGTATATACTTAGGAATAAATCTGACAGGGTATGCACAGGATGTATGCTGAAAATGGAACGTGTCTGATGGCAGAAATCAATGAACACACCTAAAAGGGAGAAATATATACTGGTACTCACAGACGGAAAGACTCAGTATTGTTAAGATGTCAGTTCTCCCTAATTTGATCTATAGGTTCAATGCAATCTCAATCAAATTCTCATCAAGCTATATCCGTAGGTAAGCTGCTTATAGTTCTTTGGTTACTACAGGTCTGGTCATTCTCTACTAGTCCTTCTGCTGTCTTTATGAAGTCTCAAGTTGAAGAAGCAGCGTGCATGCCCTCAGGTGGAACCTAGGTGGACCAGGTGTTACCTAGAGTCCATTTCCTGGTCTTGAATCAGGTAGACTCCACCCAAGCAAGGAATGTTCTTGTTTGAGTCCCATTGACGTAATTATGATCCTATCCTCATGAGATTGTTCCCTTCTTTCTGGATAATCAATTGGACATGAAAAAAAGACCATCCTATAGTCATTTGGAAGAAATAAAAGAAATAAATATATAACTCCAAAGTTAAAGAGAAATTGAAATTACGTATATTGAGAGTTAGGAAAAGAAAATAGAGAATAAGCTCATTGTTACACAGTTTTATTTTATACAAGTAAATTCAGTTTCCTAAGGGAAGGGAACCTAGTAAAGGATATGAGTTTGTGGTTGTCAAATACAGCACGTAAGCGTTTGCGGTGAGTTATTTATCAGTAAAAGCTAATACACCCAAAACCAAACCCACGGCCATCCAGTCGATTCCGACTCACAGCCACCCTGTAGGACAGAGCAGAACTGCCCGTAGAGTTTCCAAGGCTGTAATCTTTACAGAAGCAGACTGACACATCTTTCTCCCTTGGAGTGGCTGGTGCGTTTTTGCATAGATGGCATTGTCATTTGAAGAGAGATACGTCTGTTCCAAAAGTTAAAACAATTTGCATAAATATTTTGAGCCATTTCTAAATGAAAAGAGAAAAACACAGAATTCATTTTAGGACTATTGATATGTGTGTACTTTATTAATTTAATAACAAAAACAATATCATTTAGTGCATGAATTGCCCTTTAACTTTACACTGTTAAACATGGAAAAGACAAAGGGTTCATATCTTCACCAAGATGGTGGTCCATATATTCATTGTAGTTAGTTGCTGCCAAGTCGGCTCCAGCTCATGGTGACCGCATGTACCACAGAATGAAATGTTGCCTGGTCCTGTTCTATCTTCATGGTCATTGGTATGTTTGAGTCCATTTTTGCAGCCATTGTGTCAATCCATCTCAATGAAGGTCTCCCTCGTCTTTGCTGGCCCTCTGCTCTACCAAACATAATGTCCTTTCCCAGCGATTGGTCTTTCCTGATGACACATCCAAAGTAAGCAAGTAGAGGTCTCAGAAAATATTTTTTTGTGACCCATAGGGTTTTCATTAGCTACTTTTTGGAGGTAGATTGCCAGGCTTTTCTTCCTCCTGTTTTAATCTGGAAGCTCTGCTGAAACCTGTCCACCATAGGTGACACTGCTGGTATTTGAAATACTTGTGGCATAGCTTCCAGCATCACAGCAACATGCAAGCCACCACAGTAGGACAAACAGAGGAGACGAGTGGTGGGCTTCACATATTAGCACATAATTATTCTTTATTTTTTGAGTCTAGTATTGAAAAGATGGTGGGAAAAATTACGAGATGCATACTTGGGTGGCAAGAAATTTAAATTTATTTCTCCATCACTCAGTGTTAGGGATTGAATTGTGTTCCCCATAAAGATGTGTTGAAGTCCTAACCCCTGTATCTATGAATGTGACTCTGGAAATAAGGTCTTTGAAGGTGTTATCAGTTAGGTTAGCTTGAGGTCATACTGCAGTAAGGTGGATCCTAATCATCTATGACTGGTGTCGTTAGAGAAAAGAAGAGACACAGAGTCAGCGAGGCAGAGTAAGGACACCATATGACCCCACGGCTGCAAGCCAAGGAATGCCTGGAGCCACCAGGAGTTGGGAGAGAGGCAGGAACAGATTCTCCCTCAGAGCCTCAGAAGGAATCAACATGGCTGACACCCTGATCTTGGACTACTAGCCACCCAGAATGTGGTATTTTGTTATAACAACCTTAGAAAGCCAATACATTCAGCAATTTTAACTTCAACTCCCCCCCTCCCCCCACCACATTCTTTCTAATGCCAGAAACGCTATTAGTCAATTCTAGGTAAATTCAGTATTTTAGGTTTAAACTCAGCCTATTCAGATTTCTCTGATGCTCCCCAGCCCCACCTAACCTGCTTCTTCCTGCTATGCCATTCTATTGTCCACGTGCTGGGAATTGGGAAGGCTGGAGCAGCACTTGGTCCTTGGCCGTCCTCATCTGTCCTTCTGGTCCTCAGCCATGATCACCTGCAAGTGCTGGCGTCTACTGGGATGCCCAGGTCTCCTTTCAGGGTTGCCTGTGCTAATTCTGTCTCCCTCAACCTCCATGCCCTCCTCTCAGGCACGGACAGGCTGTGGGTACTCTCCCACATCTCCCTGGAGCCACATCTCACCCCATAGGGCTGCCTGGGGTCACGTTTTTTCCAACATGCCTGTAATGGATTAAATTGTGTCCTCCCAAATACATACTGAAGTCCTGGCTGCATGCCGCTCTGACTTCATCAAGTGATTAGCTCATCCTGACCACATGCTGCTCTGACTTCATCAAGTGATTAGCTCATCCTGACCACATGCCCCATCTGACTTCATCACGTGATTAGCTCATCCTGGCCACATGCCGCTCTGACTTCATCATGTGATTAGCTCATCCTGGCCACATGCCGCTCTGACTTCATCACGTGATTAGCTCATCTGGCCTTGGGCAGAGCAGACTCTTTTTCATAATGAGATCTCACGTGAAGAGTTTCTGGGTGGCACAAAAGGTTAAGCGCTGGACTTCTGGTTAAAGATTGGCGGTTTGAACCCACCCAGAAGTACCTCGGAAGACAGCATGTCAGTCTGCTTCCGGAAGGTCACAGCCATGAAAACTCTGTGGAGCAGTTCTGCTCTGTACACGTGAGGTCTCCATGGGCGGAATCATCTCCACAGCAACCGATAACAATCTAAAGTGATGGGACCAGTTAACCAGCTGAGGGGATTCCCGCGGAGCGTGGGCCTTAAGCCGAATCCCTTCTGAGCGACGTCTTATACAAAGAGCAGAATAGACACAGACACACACAAGGAGGAAGACAGGCCTTTGTGAGGATCGTCTACAAGGAAAGGAACCAAGGAACGCCCAGGAAACCTGCAAGGAAGGAATGGACGAGGCTGAGATCCTGATTTTGGTTTTAGCCTCCAGAACTGTGAGAAAATGAACGTCTCTTCTTTAAAGCCACTACTTGCGGCGTTTGTGTTACACAGCAGCGCTAGGAAACCGAGGTAGCCCCGCTTAGTCACCTTCCTTTCCCGGCTATCACGCTTTGGTGGTGGTTTCAGGCAGCAGCTGCCCACGTTGTTTCCATTCAAACCTTACATTGTATTTAAAAAAAGGCCCTTTCCAAATGTAGCCAAAGCTTGCTATCTTTGAATGTGTAATTTTTCCAATATTCGAATCCTTTGAATATTTATTTTCCCTGTATTGAGAAGAGAAATCAGGAAAAATTCTCCATCTGCAAAGTTCCCTCTCTTGCCCCTGATTTTTCTGCTTCATTTCTGCTCTAAGCAATCAAAGTAGCCCCAGAAGGTGTCCAGGGTGGTCAGCTTCAAGACACTGTAGTAAACCCCAAGCTGGCCAGGTCTGAACAGAGGTCTTAGATGACACTCTGAAAACAGAATTATCTTTGAGAATTCAGTCAGGAGCAAATTCATATAAATATCACCAAAGGCACACACTGGAACTCAACTACCGCCATTAAGGAAATGTCACTATTTTATTTTTCTAGCCGATGTTCTTTAAGAATATAAACCGATCTCCTAGATGGATGCAGAGGAATTTAGATTACAACTATTTATTTTAAAATAAAACCAGAAGAAGTGGGAGGACAGACATGTAGGAAAAGCTAGATTACAATAAACCTTGGCAGCGTTTGCTTATTGACTTTGGACATGAAAGTACTTTCAAAATAATATAAAGTGTACTCTCCTGAAAGAGAATGAAGCAAAATGTAGAAAACTTATCATATACTTTGATAAAACAGATTATCCAAAATTGAAAGGATGCACATAATTTCTGGTGACTTTAAAGGGTGAAAATGTCCAATGTGGCGGTGGGGTATCTAAATCCCAAAATTTTGACATTAAAATTACAAAATTTCCAAAGAGGTGAAGGGGACTGCGTTAGCGTCCTAGGCCTGCCACAATAAAGTACCACAAGATGGGGGGCTTACAAGCACATTCATTGATTCTGTCACGGTCTGGAGGCTGAGAGTCTGAACTCGGCATCAGCAGCACTGGGTTCTGTCTGAAGGCTCTAGGAGAGGATCCTTCCTTGTCTCTCCTGGCTTCCGGCACCCCAGGCGTTCCGTGGACTGTAGGTTCGTCTTCACATGCTTGTCCTCGTCTTCCCGTATGTCTCTGTGTATTTTTATAAAGACAGCACTCGGATGGAATGAGGACCCGCCCTCCTCCAGTTTGACCTCCTGTTAACCAATACCATCTTCAAAGACCCTGTTTCCAAACAGAGTCACATTCACAGGTACCATAAGGTTATGCGGACACAGTTGAACCCATAACAAAGGGAAACATCTCCATAAAAGAACCATGATGTCTTATGAAGCAATTTTTAAGTCTGATGAAATAGGACCCGTGCTAAAGGATGAGCGATGCATACACAGCTAAGGACAGATGCGAAAAAGATAACCCGAATCTGTAAGAATAATGTCATTAAAGACAAAAGGAAAGAATGGCCAGTTTTTAAAAAGAAACGGTAAGCAGACTTTTCAGTTTAACTACGTTCAGCAAGAATAAGAACAGGCTCACTCTCTGGGTTAGCTAGCACAGTATTAGCGTTAGCCAGACATCAGGAAAGGTCGTTCGTAATGGCCAGATTGTTAATACCTAAGGCTTTGTAGGTCAGATGGGCTCCGCCACAACTCCTCACCTCTGTTGCAGAGTGGAAGCAACTGCAGACAATAAATACATAAATGGGCTTGGCTGTGTTCCAGTAAAACTTTATTTACAAACAGGCAGTTGTCTAGGTTTGGTCCATGGGTTTTGTGTGCTCTCTCCTAATCCAGGTATTGGGAGCACCAAGTATTTAAACAGAGAAGCCCCAGGCCTCTCCATTGCTCTATTCCGTATCAAGAGGTAGGCTATGGCTTATCGGAAGCTTCTGCCCTTAGAGAAAGAAAAGGGTGTTAAACTAATGTACTTGGGTAATAGAGGAGCATTTTTGAGGTTGTACTCAGTCTGTAGTGGCTCTAAATGTCTGCGTAACAGTGGCTTGGGAAACCCTGGTGGCACAGTGGTTAAGTGCTCCAGCAGTTAATCAAAAGGTGGGCAGTTCAAATCCACCACGGGCTCCTCAGAAACTCTATGGGGAAGTTCTACTCTGTCCTATAGGGCCACTATGAGTCGGAATCGACTCCATGGCAACGGGTAACAGTGACTTTAAAGGAATGTTGAACTGAGTAATTTTAACTTTGTTGCTTCTTTGTATTAATTCAAGTTATGAGTGGGTGTCGTATCATTACACACTTAGAAGACTACTATTTTTTTCTGCAGCTGGGGATCTACACTGTGAATTTCAAATTGAGGATTCTTTGGTATTTTTTGTTCCCTATCCCACTCTTGGAATTGTTCTGAGCTTATTGTCATCATTCACCCTTATACAGAAGTCATGGCCCGTCAGATATGTTCCATGATGCCAATTCTTTATAACTCCGAAATCCAAAAGGAGAAAATTAAGCCTGTTTTTTAAAATGAAATAGAAAACAGGAAAAAAATTATCCGATTCAGTTTTTATATTAATACTATAGCCGTAATAAAAAACAGAAACCAAAACTATAGTGTTGCTGTGAGTCGGAATCGACTCAATGGCAACGGGTTTGGTTTTGATTTTGTGCATAGCCATAACAGAATATAATAATCGATTTCTCTTTGTATAATACATGAGATGCACTAAAATACAGTAGTTACGTGCTTAATTTAGATAATAAAATGTTGCATAGTATGGAAAAATTGACTATGCCACTTTTAGTGTTGGCTAACAAGGATGAGGATAATTATGTATGAGGATAATTATAATGCAAAGTTTCCAACATTTCCAAATGCTGCTTAGAAGTGAAGAAGTTACACAAGCCTAACATTTTCTTCTTTTTATTAAAGCTATTATTTCACCATCGTCTGCGTGTCTGAACTGTTCCGACAACAAACAATTATGGAAATTCAGGGTGAGCTGGAGATAGTTACGGGTCGTGTTGGAGGATCATCCAATGTCTCTCAAAGTTACAGACCTAATCTTTGAGGCAATGATTTAATTCCAATAGACACTTCCATCAGATATAAATGAATTTTACTCATGTTCCGTTCAAAATCTCAGAATTGAACCAAATGCTCTAATGACTTCCCTGGGGTCATTTATGTATGTCCAATTTTCTTTATTTTTCTCTTAATTCCCCTGCCCATGCCCTTTTTATTCCTCAGCATTCACAGGAGCTACAGTGGCCCGTTACAAGGTTGTCAACGAGTGTACTACATTGTAGTCCTGGAGTTATTTTAGACAGTACACCAACAATTCACACCAGAAGCCTGAAGCAGTTCCATTAGGTTTTGGACACTTAAAATATCTTTGCAGAGAGAGCAGGGCAGAGAGAGCAAAGCAGATTTCTCAGTGGTCCAACTGCAGGTATTTTTAGATGTGTAAATTTCCAGGTATTTGCAACATGTAGTCAATGTTAAAAGTTTTCTTGTACGAAAAGAAGTTCATTATAGGTTAATAGGGTCGGAATCGACTCAATGGCAATGGCAACGGGTTTTATAGATTAACGAAGGTTAGCTTATTAAAATTCAGTTCTCAAATGAAAGCTTTCCTTCATGTACTTGTCATTCTGTCCATATGTTCAGGTATTGGTAGGTGTCCAATCCACTGATTCTCAGGAGCTGGGAGTTTTCTCAGGCAGAAATTAGCATTTTGCTAGTAATTGCCATTTTAGTCAAGTTGTTATAAATCTTTGGTATTGTCTTGTGAAGTTCCAATTAAAATACATCATAAAAAGTAGAAACGAGAGCAGAAACGATGAGTGTAACACCAAGTCAGAGGCTCCTGATTATAAGATTTTTAAAAAATCTTCACAAATCTAAAAGTGCAACATGACTTGAACTTCTTCTGGAATTTTCTAAAGAAAGACCCTCAAGGTTTGAGGATATTTTTAAGGTCATAGTTTTGTAAGAAGGTCCCAAGAAACATTAAAATAGGTATAATTATCAATTCTTCACATAGGTTATATCTTACAATGTGTAATGTTTATATGCTCACAAGACCTCTATATGCGTGGTAAAAGAAACAGAACAGGCAGAGTGCTTTATTGCCAAGTTATAAATGTCTTGCAGAACTGTGAATTAAAAAAAAAAACAAACAAACCTGCAATAAAAATACTCAGAAAATTTATAGGGTGTGGTCCTTGCCCTTAGCTACTTTTGTATAACCTGAAAATGAAACTCATACGCGTTTTATTGTTCATGAAACGAGCCATTGTTGGCTGGCTAGCAAACAGAACAACAAAAGGGAGGGACAAAATATTACAAGAAAGGCAAGATAGCTGATCTACTACGTAACTAAAGCAATTTTTTTTCTCATTTCTATGATTTTGAAAACTTTTTTTCCACAAGATCACAAGATCAGAAAAATATAACGATAAAACAAACAAAATGTCACTTTTGGGTACTTTATAATTTTTTGTTTTAATGGAAATAATGTGCCACTATCTAAGAAGCTTTTTTAAAAAAAATTTCTATTTGGGTAAAAAGCAGTTCCTGGGTCATATAAATAGTTAAGGTGCTGGACTGCTAACCAACAGGTTGGAGGTTCCAGACTACCCAGAGGCACCTTGGAAGAAAGGCCTGGTGACTTACTTCTGCAAAATAAACCACTGAAAGTCCTATGGAGCACAGTTCTACTCTGACACATGTGGGGTTGCCATGAGTTGGGCTTGACTCCATGACAACTAAAAACAACAATGTAGACTTCATCACATGATCCCTTCCTTAAAGCTGTGTTCTAAGGAGCACTTGGTGCAAGAGGCTGAGCTGTCAGCTGGCTAAGCTCTACTTTTGCCTGATGCACCAATTGGAATTTCAGGTGAGATTTTATGATGAAATAAACCCTGGGCCAAGAAAGCAAGAAAGTCTGTTTTGCTCCTCCATTTGTTAGCACGAGACAGCCATGCCTTGGCTGTGGGCTTCAGTCTCTTGGATGGCAAATGGTGCACTAGCGTTTACCCAGTTTGTCCTACTGTGGAGGCTGGTGTGTTGCTGTAATGCTGGAAGCTATGCCACTGGTATTTCAAATACCAGCAGGGTCACCCACAGTGGACAGGTTTCAGCAGAGCTTCCAGACTAAGAAAGGCTAGGAAGAAAGGCCTGGTGATCTACTTCCAGAAATTAGCCAATGAAAACTTGTGGATCACAACAGAACATTGTCCAACATTGTGCTGGAAGACGAGCCCCGTAGGCTGGAAGGCACTCAAAATATCCAGTGGCCTCAACAGTGGACTCGAGCCTACCAGCGATCATGAAGACAGCGCAGGACCAGGCAAGGTTTAGTTCTGACGTGCATAAGGTCACCACGAGTCAAGTCAACTCAACAGCAACACACAACATTTACCCTGCCCACATAACTGAGATTTTGATATGATGAAATGAGATCATTTACATGGAAGAGTTTTGGAAAGTGTAATTTCTGTGTAAAGGTAAAACAGTGTTTTCATCCTGGTGTAATTATTGTTATTAACACCCAGAGTTGGAGAGATCTCCTCGTGAGGTGGACATGCCAGGAACCACTGCAGAAGATTTACAAGCGTTGTGTCCTGGAGTTAAATATTTCCGTGCACTCCTAAGGAAATCCTCTTAGCTACACCCTCAAATCCACCTAATTCTATACTGCCAAAAATAATTAGATCAATAAGTTATTCAGAAATGATAACATTTTATTTTCATGCCCAGAAACAAATTGTCTCTTGTGCCAGCTGTTGGCAAGGAATGCCAGAGACAAGTTTCACACAATTCCGTTCACAAAGGGCCTCCCTATAACACTTGAAGATGATGAATGGCTACCAACTGGGCAAATAAAAATGGTGAGCATGGACGATTTGATGGGTAAGCCCTTTGATGGCTGGTTGCTCCACTAACTGCTATTGCTGAAACTGTCAAACACAGGAAGGGAATTTGCCTTTGTCAGCACAGCGGATCTGTATCTTAACAGGAAGACAGGGGCGTGGAAAAGGCTGGAGGAACAGGGAGCCAGCATGCAGGTGAAATGGTTAGAGGTTGAGGGGCCAGCTGAAACTTCATGTATCACAGGGCTTGGCGGGGCGGTGTGGGGTTAAGGCTAGGTGTTTAGCACGGGGCAGGCAGTGAAGTCTAGGTGCTAGGATCCATCTTTAGAGCCATCAGCTAAAGTAGAATATGCCCTTTCAGACAGCGAGGACGCTCAGTTCAGACAAGGCCAGGGAGCGGCAGAGTCAAGAAAGTGGGCAAGAAGATGAGATCGAGGCAGACGTGTTGGCAAGAGTCTGCAAAGCCTTCTGGAACAGGAAGTTGGGTCGAACCTCTAAGTGACAAAAGATCAGAGTCCAGCGGGGATTCTGTGTAATAATAGCACAGGTCACTCACAGCAAGAGTGAATTTGATGCTGAAATTGTCATCTTCTGAAGCAGCTTTAAAAAAAAAAATGCACTTATTCCCGAAATAACATTTTTCTCTAAAAGTGTGGCCAGTTTCGTATGCATGGGCTCCTTTAATATCTAGATAAGCTATATATAGTGCAGCCATTCATTAGGATCGCTCTTTGGGTATTTTCAGAATACCCCAGTGCTCAAGGATGCAGCTCTAACATCCAGATACTTAACACAGCTCGGTAAATTACAGAGCGTCAAGGGGCGTCCAGAAAAGTCGTCCTTGCCCCAAAGTGCGAGAGGAGCACTGTAGGTCAATTATTCATTTAACCCTTACAGCCATGGTGTGGGGGATTTTCCCCCTCGTTTGGGGAAAAATGAGGCTATGCTGAGATACTCGTCAAAGTCTGACACCTGGAAAGAAAAAGCCAGGGCTTTCCACTGTCGGCAACCCAGCAGGTTCTGTGTGTCCTGCTTTAGTCACTAATGAGGCAAACAAACCCAATCTCTCATGTTAACGCCAGCTTAGTAGCTGTGCTAGCTCCTTGTGATATTTTTAACAGGACCCTGGAATATCAAGGGAACTTTTGACATCGTTGAAGCCATATTTTGAATTATATAAAGAGTGTTAAAATGCTTCAGCTATGTGGGTATCCCCTTTACGTTTTATTTATTCTGGTGGATGTGATAGGACCATACTTGAAATCAATCTTACTTAAAATCAAATAAAGAATTCCAAAAATTTAAAAATATGTAGTTGAAACAAGCTATTGACCTACGCATTATGAAGGTCAAAATTTTCTCCTCAGAACTTAGGAGTTTCTGCTGAATTCCTGTCCATTTCTTTAGGAGACTGAAAACTCGGTTTGCCTCCTCTGTATGATCCATGTACACGCACCCTGGGACAGTGCCCCATAACAAGGAGACGGCAGGATAGACACAGCTCTATCAGGTAGAGTAAATGATTCCTTGAAATGTTCTTGGTATAGGGTTCAATTCATAGGCTTTCTATGTGATATCTAAAGCCTATGTTTGTTTTTAGAATTTAACCACAGTATCCACCTGTGAATATCTAACGGCGCATGTAAGGAAACTGCCATTTGGGGAGAAAAATTTAAGAAGGGTATTCGCATAAGTTCCCTGGGTAGTGCAAAGGGTTTGCGCTTCACTACTAACCAAATGGTAGGTGGTTCAAACCCACTCAGTGAGGGCATGAAAGAAAGGCCTGACAATCTGCTTCCATGAAGATTACACCAAGAAAACCCGATGGAGCTCAGTTCTGCTCTGTAACTCACGAGGTCGCCATGAACTGGAATCAACTTGATGACAACAGGTTTCAGGCTTACTTGCATAATATGGAATCTTCTAGGATAAGGAGCCCCAAAATCAAGTGGATGCAAATACCACTTGGGGAGCTAATGAAAATATAAAGTCTGAGTCTGGACCACAGGGATTGGTTCTGCAGGTGTAGGTGACACTGGGAATAAAAATTCTAATAAGCACCTCTGGTGAGCCTGTTGCAAGTAATGTCCGGCACACATTAGGGTCTCTACATTGAATCCCCATGAAAAATTAACGTGTAGGTCTTATTCTCTGGCAGCTTCGCTCTACCTGGAAATTACTTCACTGAAACATTTTAATGTTTATTATTTCATATAATGCTTAATATTTGTTAAATGTGTGTCGTAGACAAGATACTGTGCCTTGTAAACACAAAACACATAGTTCTTTTCCACAAGGCAAAGTTTTTCCAAGCGAGCTCTGTGGGCTATCTGCATATGAATTGTGTTAGGTGTTTTTATAAAAAAATAAGTCAGAGTGCCCACTTGAACCAATCAACAAGAAGCTATGATTAAGGAGCCCAGGTATCTGCATCTTTCAGGACCTTTGCAGGTGACTCCAACACGCACCACATTTGAGAACCATCTGCTCTCACGGATCGCCTGGCAGTCGAGGGAAGGGCAGATTGGGTTGGGTGAGAAGGTCAAGAATCAGAAAGGGCCGGTAAGAATTTGTTGCATTAATTCAGAGAAAAAATGATAATTATTAAGATGTAAAATTACCAATAGGTTTGGATATCAACTGTGGAGTGGGAACGGTCGGGGAAAACGGTGTTAACTGAGAGGAAAGAATCTATTTAAGATGACTGCTAGGTCTCCGTATGAGTAACCGGGTGGTGTCCAAGGGGAAACAGGAAAACGGGCAGGGTTGTGGAGGTGGGAACAGCACAGAGCTGGCCTGGAACTAATAGAGCTTAATCTTTGGGCCAGTTCACATCCTCTGTGTTCATAAGACCATACTCATGTAAATGCTCCCAAAGTAAAATTGAATATTTTTCTTGTTTTTAAAGAGGATTCCCCAAATGTTATAAACTTCAGGCCTTACAGATTGAGATTTTCCTTAGGATTAGGAAACAATGATGTCAGATTTACACAGTGCCCGAGGGACTTCTATACCAAGGATCATGATGATGGAGCAGGACTGGGCAATGTTTCCTTCTGTTCCACACAAGGCCGCCATGAGTAGGACCAGCTCAATGACAGCTAACAACAAACAACATCAGCGAGAGACTTCCAGCTAGGGTTGTCTCACAGGAAATTGTACTTCCTTCTCTAGAATTTACAGAAGATAAGTTCTTAGTGCCTGGCCATCCAGCCTGGTCATTCAGGAAGAAGCAGGATACAAACATGAAAACACGATCATCCTTCACTCCAAGACACTACCCAACACAGTATACAATATGGCTTATGTGGGTATCCTAGGAGATAAATTCTTTGTAGAATTAGCTATCAGGAAACTATATTTTCAGAAAAACTCATTTATTTTCCTTATATCAGTGAATGAATATGAAATAGATAATTCTTTTGTTTTAGCTATTTCTTAGTTCAAAGATAAATATAACTCTAAGTTTCAATAACTACTTAATTTTTGGTAGTTGGTACAGCTGTTTCCTGATTGTGGTCAATTTTGGAGCATTTTTATTATATGTATTTTATTCTTTTGATCAAGTATCTTTTAGAGTTGGAAGTGGATATAAACTATATGTATATATTTATATATACACACATGTATAGAATATACACTTATATATTATGCATGTATGTGTGTATATGGATATATTAATCCAAAGGGAAACTCCTTATAAAAAATTATCTATTAGTTTTTATGATCCTCTCTTTTAGTTATTTAAAAACATGCATCCAGGGCATAAATCTTCAGTTCACCACACTTTTTGCACGTATCACTTCACTTAAAACTATCTGTAACCTTGGCCACCTTATGAATGCCCATTTATAATCTCGACATAGCAATTTATAGCTCTGCTGTGGGTAAAAACAATACTGAGTAAGTTCTCAGGTTAAAGCACGTTCCTTCTGGACTATCTCTTTGGAAATATAATAGACAATCTTGATTTTGCTAGTAAAAGTATCTTGCAAATTAGAAAGATCTACAGGATTATATAATAACTTTTTTCCCCTCCCTGGGGAATATTCATAACACTAAAAATAATTCATCTTCTCAATCAGTTTTAAGAAAGACAGCTAGCCTGTGCCAACTGCAGGTATTGTTCAGATGGGTATTGACTACCAGACAAAGGTCATTTGTTCCTTTAAGGAGACATCGAATAGTGATCATCCCATTAAATAATCGATCATGCCTGATGTCCATGTCAACATACATTTAAAGGCCATGCCATTGGGTTGTTTAGCTAATGTTAAACAATCCACACATTAAATGGGCTATGTACGTCATAAAGGTCCACTCTCAGGCAGATGTCAACAGGAGGGTTTCTATGTGCCACCATCCTACAATGCAGACAAGGTTCACTTACTCCCGACCTAAGACTGATTCTGAAAAAGGTTAGCACGAACCAGCTGATAGTCACATCAGACATGACAAAATCAATAGAGCAAAGCTTAACATAGAAGGTTTTGGGAAAATCTATTTAACAGAAGGTGTGCTACAAAGACCATCAGCCACAAGCATTAGCACGGTGGTCTGAGGCGATTGTCCCGGGTTTGCAGAATGCCCCTGCTACCCGCATGCACCTCTCAGCTTGTCAAAAGGCCAAGAGTCATGGTGCAGCTCTGACACACTGTGCACCCCCCAGACACCCCAAACCAAAAGACGCCACCAGAGCAAGTGTGCTCTTGGTCTTTCATTGTTTGTAGACGCCACTTGACAAATTTTCTTGATCGCCAAGTAACTCTCTGTAGAGGATGGAAAGTTTGTTGCTCGCTGCTAAATGTGAACTAATGTTCCTATAAAAAGCATGCTAAGGGACCCTGGTGGCACAAGAGTTAAGCACTGGGCTGCTAACCTAAAGGTTGGCGGTTTGAACCCACCCAGGGGCTCCAAAGGAGAATGACCCGGTGACCTGTTCCCACGAGGATTACAGCCTAGAAAACCCTATGCGGCAATTCTACTCTGTCACATGGGGTTGCTATGAGTCGGAATCGACTCCACGGCACCTAACTATAACAGCAAACAGCCGAGTGCATGCTAAGCATCGGGGACTGTATAAAGCATCGCACACACACTCTGGATAATGTAGTGCAGGCAAGAGGCGTGAACAGGCAAGGGCACCAACGTGTATAAAGTGCTGTCATCGATGTGAGCGCAGAGAACAAACTCAGGGAACAGGGACAGTCCTCAGAGGCTGAGTTAGACACATCCCTGAGGATGAGGGAGATGACCTGATAGTGAAGCAACATGGCGTCAGCAGCCTGGTATGGCTCCTCTTATGAAAACAATTTTGAGATACCTAATTGGATTGTGAGGATGGTGCAGGGCTGAGCCGCGTTTCATTCTGCTGTGGGTCGCCATGAGTCAGAACCAACTCGACGGCAACAGCAGCAACCATTGGATGTTTGGAGCCCTGGTGGTGTAGTGGTTAAGTGCTCTCCTGCCAAACGAAAGGTTGACGGTTCAAATTCACCAGCTGCTTTGAGGGAGAAAGATGTGGTGATCTGCTTCCATAAAGATTTACAACCTTGGAAACCCTATGGGGCAGTTCTACTCTGTCCTACGGGGACACTATGAGTCGGAATCAACTGGAAGGCAATGGGTTTGGTTTTCTTGGAACTGGATGTTCGTATGCCACTGTAGTTTAGTTCTCGGCAGTAACCAGACAATGGTGGGTTTAGTATAAATGCAGAGATTTCACAAGAGATGGAACTGAGTTAGAAACAGATCTGACATTAAACAGCTCTGGGAACGTGGGAAAATTATTCAATCTCCCTGACCTTTACTTTTCCAATACATAAAATGGGTGTAATAATGTCTTCCTCACTGTTTTGGTGTGAAATTACATCTCTGCTACAGGATATAACATATATAGCATAGCATGGTCATGAGATAAGGCATCATAAATACATCTCCCTCAATCCATTAAACAATCATTGCAGCAGGCTGCAGACAGCAATAGACTATCACTCTGATAAAACAGGGCATTGTCTAATTAATAGTACTGATTTACACATGTATGTATATGTGTATGTATATACAGTAAAACCATGAAAGCTGGAACTTGTGAAAGGCAGAAACCTGTCAGAGAAGGAAAACTCAAGTATTTTTCACTAAAACGAGAGATAGAAAAGTGGTAAGACTTCACCCTGTCAAAGGCGGAAAACTCGTGAGATCTGGAAAAACAGGGCAGTCCCAGCGAGTTCCGGCTCTCACAAGTTTCACTGGATGTATGCGTGTGTTTATGTTCCTAGTATAAATTGTGTTTAAGCTCCTTCTTGATATTTCTTCCTTACTCAGTAGAAATCACCCTAACCCTTTTTAAGATTAACCCCTCTCTCCCACTGTGTCTCTAAACCGAGTAACTTCAGTGATACTCAGTTTGGTGGATGCAAGCATGTTTGTGATAATTTTAAAATTGTACATCAGATAAGGTCATCTGTTCATGCTGATAACCCATTGTTTACATACAGTGACAGCTACATAAAAAATAAGTAACCTCGTCATGAGAAACATGTCATAATTAACAATAATGAGAGACAATATTTCATTTCTAACTGCTATTTCCACAGGAGAGCTGGGTCTGTGAAAGGATGCATTTGTTTTACTTACCACATAAGAGATAATATTTCGGGATTCTCGTTCTGAAATGATTGCAGTGAACTTTAGCTTCAGCAGTCTCAGATGACCACTCTAAGCAGGCCCTCTGCCTCGGCTGGTTGGTCTGTGGTCATCTTCTTGATCCCTGTCAGGCCCACATGCTTTCATTTGCAATCCTCCCCAAATCACAACCTCATTATCTGCATGGTTTCTGTTGCTGCCACTCACCCCGTCCGTCAATGGAAACTCTGGGCTCCATCCCATTTTCGCATGTTGTAATGACATTTAAAAAAAAAAAAAAATCAAGACAACAGTTCTGATAAATAATACAATGTTTTACAGTATTGAAAATATTCTAATACAAATTTCTTCACCTAAATACAGACGTCAAACATTTTTAAGTATTGTGAAATACTGGGAGATTTTTCTTGAATTGTGCAAACAGAGATTTAATTGTGTGATGCCATCAACTATGTACGCTGATCTCAAAGGCAAGTTTTTATGACTTTTTTTTTTTACACTGAAGAATGCATTCTTTCAAAAGGCTTTTTTGAGGCTATTGTAGTTGATATGGGAAATAACTCTAAAATGTCTAAGAAAATTTTTGATTCCCAACTAAACAACCTTGACTATCTGACTTAGAGTAAAAAGAATAATAGTAATAAGAAAAATACATTATATTAAAAAGTAATTTTAGTTTGATGAAAACACTGAACACCTGTAATCCCTCAAAGTAAAAAGTATGCTTTTCACTAATCATTCATATATATTATTATACTTTGAATGGGAAAATAATTCCATTAGCTTGGTTTGAATTATTGGTAAAATCAATAAAGTACTAGTAACAATGATAACACTGTACCAACAGTTTAATATGCATTAATGAACCCCAGAACAACTCTCTGATTTGGGTATTTCATTATCCTATTTTACAGATAAGGAATATGAGGCATTGTATTTAAATATAAAACAATTTCGTATTTCTTACTATCACGGTAATTGTCACGGATGAGTTTCACAATTTAAAAGCCAAGCCCTGAAACCTGTATTCTTAACTCCTGTGCTTCCTATGATTCATATGTTCATCCCAAATGCCAACATTTGTCAAAATCAAACTCTGTGTTAATCATATTATATGGAAAAATGACCAAAATACCATTTCCCCAAATTATTACCTCCTATAACATGAACAGAAACCCTTGTGGCACAGAGGTTAAGAGCTACATCTGCTAACCAAAAAGTCGGCGGTTCAAATCCACCAGGTGCTCCTTGGAAATCCTATGGGGCAGTTTAACTCTGTCCTACAGGGTTGCTATGAGTCGGAATGGAAACCCTGGTTGCATAGTGGTTAAGAGCCACGTCTGCTAACCAAAAGGTTTGCAGTTGGAATCTACCAGGTGCTCCTTGGAAGCTCTGTGGGACAGTTCTACTCTGTCCTATAGGGTCGCTACGAGTCGGAATAGACTCGACGGCAATGGGTTTGGTTCTTTGGTTGTAACATGAACAGTCACTCCTGCTGGGTCTATCACAAGAAACACATGAGGAAAATTACACAAAGTTCAGTTCTGCTCAGCTCCGCATCCTCTGGGATCCTGCTCTTTTTTTTAATTTTTAATTTAAGAGTACAGAGATAATGTTATAACACAAACTGGAAACCCACACACACCTGTCTCTATCTGCCCCATGAGAGGGAAGGATCATGAAAACGGGTTTAAGGAGGACTGGCACCTCAGGAAGAACACAGATTTTATTTTCCGATTTCATATTGCAGCGTGGAAAGAATTTTACAGTGAACGGTCATCACCCAGCTCCAACATTAACATTTTCCTGTATTTGCTTTGCCAACTATCTATCCATTTATCCATTCCTCTATCCAATTACTAATCCATCTTATTTTGGGGGCCCTTCAAAGTAAATTGCAGACATCGGTAAACTTCTGCCCTGAATCTCTCAGCATGTGCATAATTAACTGAAGATTCTTGGCTGAAGTGAGTCCTTGGCTGATATTAAAGGTAACTCTGAGCCAAAGGCGGGGTGGGGGGGCCTAGAGTGTTCCACAGTGCTCTGTAGGTACAAGCACTCTACTGGACACTCTGTCTCTGATGTTAGATCTATCTATTAGATATATCTGTCTATCTCTATCTGTCTGTCTGCCTGCCTGTTTATCTATTCATCTACCCATCTACCTGTCTACCTGTCTACCCATCTACCTACCTACCTACCTATCAATTTTCCTAGCACCACATGTATAAAATAACTTCAAATTTCAAACCTAAACATTAATCTGAGCAGAGCATTTGTTCACTCAGTTCCCTCAAAACCTTTTTTAATTAAACTTGTATTCAGTGCCTTGAACAAGGGCTCATATTTGAATGTGATTCTATAACCAGAGGACATCTGCTTTAGGTTGGATCCCCTCACATATTTGTTCCTGAGGGTATACTCCATTTCAGATTGTTTCCTTCACCCCAATTACAGCCAGCTGGGTGCTAGTATGTGAGGAGGAGGAAGGGTGTGGGGGGTATTGGCAGAAGCTGTGGCCCTTCTTAGACACGACCTAACATTCCGTAGACTCAGTTCCTCATCCTGGGACAGAGGATGATTTATTTTTTCCAATCAAGGTTGTCTTCAATTTCAAAATCCATTAATGCTCTAATTAATCAAAGTGTGGCTGTTTTGAATAATTTATGTAATAATCCAGTGGCAGGAGGAACATAGAATGTCGCATCCCATGTTTGTCAAGCACACCGAAGCCGTTCTGAGGCCAAGTGTCATGAGCCGGGTCAGATTCCAGTTATGTAACAGCTCGTTCAGTGCAGTCACTGACTCATTAGAATGAGCCCAGCTGGGGGAGCAGGGGCAGCGTCCTGGGGTCCCCTCTCGTACGTCACCTGCCGGGTTATAGAGGTCTGGCTGTCCTGCGGAAGTGGCAGGACGGCCAGGGAATGGTGCTCTGCAGACTCGGAGCAGCCCGTTGTCGTTAGCTGCCCTTGAGTGGGCTCCCACGCACGGTCACCCCAGGTTCGACAGAACAAACACTGTCAGGTTCCGTGCCATCATCTCCATCATAGTCCTCGAGACCATTGTCCCAACCAGTCTGTCTGGGTCCCTTCTGTGCTCCCTACTTACCAACAAACAAGCACGGATGGCGTCCCTACGTGGTGCAAATGGTTAACGCTCCCCTGCTAACCGAAAGGTTGGACGTTTGAGCTCATCCTGAGGCACCTTGGAAGAACGCCCTGGTGATCTACTTCTGAAACATCAGGCCCTGAAAACCCTATGAGCACAGTTCTGCTCTGACACACATGAGGTCGCCCTAAGTCTCATCTGACTTGATGGCAACTGGTTTTCTTGCTGGTCAACATTTGAACAACTGGTTCGGGTATCAGGGTGGGTATTGGCTTAATGACAGTCCTATGTTTTAGGTGAAAATCAACATATTAAGCTTGTTAGTGGAAATACGCTTTTTTTACAGTGTAGGGAAATTGCAAAATAAAAAGTTGTCTTTTCCATATATTTAATTCTTTGCTGGACTTTTGCATCCTTAAAGTATCATTGCACAGTCTGTGTTAAGGGACAACTCTCTCCCCCAGAGAAGGCAACAAGAAACATAAAGTTCGTTAAATTACCAGAGAATATGGTTTTGAGATAAAGATAGATCAGTGAGGGGAGATTAAGTGATTAGAGGGTGCAAGGAAAGTAGCTGAAGAAAGATCAGTTAATCTTGATATTGCTTGTTATAACCGCAATGCTTTCTATTGCTGTCAATTAAAAAATAAGCAGCAGCTTTTGAAAGCAAACGGAAGCCGCAGAGATCCCCTCAGCAAAAGACCAGTCTGCTAAAGCGTTACTCCCTGATTGGCAAGGAGACCGTTCCACTGCTCACCTGCCACCACGTTTACTCTGCAAGCTGCTTTCTCTCCTCATCGTGTGTCTGGCTAATGGCGCCAATGTACTACTATCCTCTCCCACCTTCCAGCACCTTTGAAATGTGACTCCTTTGTCTTTATGATTGTACTACCCGCAACTGGAGATACACACGCACAGTTGTTGTCTTATAGTTATTTGAAGAATTGGCTGTTACATTTGCTTAGTTTCTTGGAATTCAGGTGGATTATGAAATACTGAGAACTAAACCAACCCATCAACCGACCAACAAAAACACCCACAACAGCGAGCACAGAGAACATGAATAACAGACCAAACAGCAAAAGTTCTCACCTAAGAGGGTTTCAGACTGAGAGGATTTGTTTGGAACATCAGACAAATGAATTATATGGGTACTTTGATATACATTTGTTTAGAAAACAGTGGAGATCAAAAATACATTAATTATTCTATTAAAGGTAAATATATATAGACTGCGAGAGAGAGAAGAACTAGAGAAGGGTTAAGAAGTACGATGAGAGGCGTTTCGTGGGGGCCTTTACTGCCTGAGTTCTGACAGATGAAGGGAAGAGACCAATCCCAACTATCGAGCAGAAGAAGTAAGTGAAAGAGTATCTCAGTCATGGGAAACCGAACCAAACCAAAGCAAGCGTTATATTTGCTCAAAACTTCTCTTGCCTGCATCCATGTCAGGAATATGCTTAAAACTCGATTCTCTTTTAAAGCAGCGTTCTAAACAGCCCCTCACCCTCAACTGGAATTGGCACAGAGGTCCAACACTATTTGCCAACTCTTCTCTAGATAAAGAAATAAAGGTTAGAAGGGGCACAGAGTGGATAGGGTATTGGTTTGTATCTTATGTTCAAGAGAAACTTGTTTTCAATGTTTATTACTTAAATGATTTTGCATATGTTATCAATGCAATCATTTTAATAAGAAACCAGCTAAATGAAATGAAATCTAAAATACATTGATTCCATACCCATACAATTACCTGACACATAGGTAAAGTGATATGAGTCATTATATGTGAAGAGAGGATCAGGGAGATTAAATGCATGATTATACATTTTACTTCAAAGTTTAACCTTGAAATAGCATATATGCACAAGTGTGGAAAGCTGGATGGAGTACTGTTTGTTAAAAAGAAATCTATAGCAAATTTTCTGAAAAAAATTCACAACAATAAATACATTTTAACCATATATATTCTATTCAGTTCTGCTAAATAGAGTTTAATAAAAATGACTTGAGGTGGTGAGTTCCAACAGCTGACCTTTTGGTTAGCAGCTGAGTGCTGAACCACTGGGCCACGAGGGCTTCTTTGCACTTGACTACGTACCTAAAAGTTGGTGATTTGAGCACACCCAGCAGTACCACAGAAGAAAGGCCTGGCAATGTGCTTCCAGTAAGATTACAGCCAAGAAAACCCCATGAAGCAGTTCTATTCTGTAACACACAGGGTCGTCATGAGTTGGAAGCGACTCAATGGCAACATTTTTTGAAATCAATTTTCTGTAATTTGGGCATGTTCTTGATGAATATGCAGAAAATGATACTATTTTTCTTCATGAAAAAGCATTTAGAAAGTATGATTTTTTCATGTTTAGTATATTATAGGGGTCCCTGGTTCATGCAAACAGTGACGTGCTTGACTACCAGCTGAAGGGTTGGCAGTTTGAACCTACCCAGAGGAGCCTCAGAAGACAGGACTGGCGATCTGCTTCCTAAAGCTCACAGCCTTGAAAACCCTGTGGAGCAGTTCTACTTTGCACACTTGGGGCTACTATGAGTTGGTATTGACTCAACAACATATAGCAAAAACAAAATTATATATATGGGTGAAGTGATATCAGTTAAAATTTAGGAGCTGCTAGGGAGAAGGAGGGGCTAGTCCCTAGAGAAGGACATCATGCTTGGTAGAGCAGAGTGTCAGCGAAAAAGAGGAAGACCCTCGATGAGATGGATTGACACAGTGGCTGCGACAATGGGCTCGAGCATAACAATGATTGTGAGGATGGCGCAGGACTGGGCGGTGTTTCCTTCTGTTGTACATAGGCTCGCTATGAGTTGGAACCAACTCGACGGCACCTAGCAACAATAATAACAGCAACAACAGGGAGGAGGAATCCTGGTAAATTTTCCTCAGATTTTACTTGTTTACTAAAGGGATAGCATCTTAGGACCAAGAGTGCCCCAACAAAAGTCAGCTCTCACAAGGGTGGAATCCTCCAGTCTCAATGTCTGCTAAAATTTACTTCTCACTAGAGGAAGATAATAATAATGTTAACAGCCTCAACTTATTTCTATAAATTTTAATATGCGACATCCAGCCCAAATATAAAAAGACACACAAGAAGATGAGACCTGGCGTAAAGCAAAGTGGTACAACCGATTTAGAAAGCTCCTCGGCAGCATCTGCTAAAGAAGACACACATGTGCATGACCCAGATATTCCATTCCTGGGTAAACACTCATGAGAAATCAGGACTTTTGTCCACAGAAGGACACGGGCAGCAATCTCATGGGGGTTTTATTCATAATAGTAAAAACTAGAAATAATCCCAGTTCAATGAGTGTACGTTATAAAGACATAATATGTTCAAATTCTACTTCTCCACCAAGCATGGTGGGCAAAGCGCTCTAGTTGGTGATTTATGTAACTAAGAGTTAACTAGGTTTACAGCAGTGCTTCTTATCATTACTTTGTGGATTAACTACTCTGCTTTTCTTAGCTGCTCCATGAACACCTACCTTGGGGGAAAAAAGGCAAAATGTCATTTCTTTGGTTCAGCCTGAACTGAAGTGGTTTTAATGTAAATTGCATTGCTACTCCCTAAGGATTGGGGAAATGTGTTCGTTTAAAGCATTTAGTCAAGGAAGACTCTTCCTATATGAATAAAACTTCAGGCATTCCGCACGTTTGGATTGACTACCAGCTCTGAGAGGGATTGTTTTAGGTAGCGCCGATACATTCATAACTAAAGAGACGGCGGCCCCTCTTTCCATGGAGGTAATCATCTCCTGGGGGAGGCACGTAGGAACAGAAGCACTGTCAGTCAGAGTGATAAGTTTTATGGAGATAGATAAAGCAGGAAAGGGGGACTGGGATGTGGACATGGAATTGTGACTTAAATTGGGTATTCAGAGAAGGTCTCACTGAGAATATGACGATTGTCAGAGATGTGGAGTTAAAGAGTGAAGAGCCCATGAAGACTGAAAGGGGTAGGGTGCAGGGAAGGTAGTTCCAGGCAGAGGCAAGCACATGCAAAGGTTCTGGGGCAGCAAGGTGATCACACATCTATATGGCTGAGACCCGTGAAGATGAGGAGAACTATAGAAAATGAGGCCTGTGGTGACAGAGAGAATGAGAGAAAATGAGGCCTGTGGTGACGGGGAGAATGAGGAAGACGAGGCCTGTGGTGACGGGGAGAATGAGGAAGACGAGGCCTGTGGTGACGGGAGAATGAGGAAGACGAGGCCCGTGGTGACAGGGAGAATGAGAAAAGTTGAGGCGTATAGTGATGGGGAGAACAAGAGAAGACTACATCTGGGGTGATGGGGAAAATGACAGGAGAGGAGGCCTTTGGTGATGGGAGAGCAATGGACAATGAGCTCTGTGGTGATGAGGAGAATGATAGAAGATGGAATACCAGAGGGTATTAGAAGGGAGGGAGCAGCATTCAACATACTGTATAGGTCCTTGGAAGCCATAAAAAAATTGGTGTTTTCTTTGAGGGAAATGGAAACTCTTGTAATGTTTTTTTTTTTTTTCTTCTTTTTTTTAGTGTACTTTAGATGAAGGTTTACAGGACAAATATTTTCTCATTGAACAGTTAGCACACATATTGTTTTATGACAATGGTTAACAACGCCACAACACGTCAGCACTGTCCCTTCTCAACCTTGGGTTTCCTATCACCAGCTTTCCTGTCCCTTCCTGCCTTCTAGTCCTTGTCCCTGGACTGTTGTGCCCCATTAGTCTCGCTTTGTTTTATGGGGCTGTCTAATTCTTGTAATGTTTTGATCAAAGGTGTGGCCTCATCTGACTGTCATTGTGAAGGGGACCGCTCTGGCTGCTGTGAGGCAGCAGGGACGATAGGCAAGGTGAAGTATGGCAACAGAAAGCTAGGACAGCATTCCCCCTGAGAGATGGTGGTGTCTTCAATCAGGCAGGTAGCACTGTAAGTGGGGAGAAATGGTGGGACCCAGGGTCTATTGTGAAGGTAGAACTGGCTAGATGTGGTGGTGTATCTGAGTCAAGTTTTTTGCCCTGAGCACTGGAAGGATGAAGATGCATCCTTCCAATTGAGGAAGACGTTAGGAAGAGCAGGTGTGGGGTCATTTTGTATGGTTTATTTGTCATTCCAAATGAAACGGTATCTTCTAAGTATTTGCTGTGAAAATTTTTAAATACATTTTGGGAATGACCATTTGAATTACTTAGAACAGGTGAGTTATAATTCTCATTCTTTCAGATTATTTTAAACCACATTGAAGCAGGCCACTCATCTCTCAAGCTTCGTGTTCTGATCTGCGTTAGATGCTGCTGTGAGAAGGAAATAAGAAGATGCATCTGAGGCGTCTGGCACACTGTAGGTGCTCAACGAATGGCAGATCTTCTCTCAACCCTTCCCCTTTTATAGCTCTAACACTTCAGGGCATTCACTATTCTGTCCCACGCTTCCTCAAGGAATACACTAAAAATTTTGAAGACTTTATTTTCTGTTTAAAAGGGGCTAAACCACAAAAACAAGGAGGAAGAGGGAAAAAATGAAGGAAAGAAGTAAACAAAAGAATAGAAGGAAGAAAAACCATGAAAGAGAGAAATACAGAGGGAAGGAGGGAAGGAAGGAGGGTGAAAGAAAGAGCGAGCAAGAAGAAGGCAGAAGAGAGGGAGGAAGGAGAGAAGGAAAGATGAAGAAAAGAGGAAGGGAAGGAAGGAAACGGATGAAAGGAACAAAGAGAAGGAAAAGGAAAATGAGTGATGTACGGGTGTGGTCGGAATTTTGCAGGAGGTTCCAATCCTGGAATTTTTTATGCACTACAGGGAAAAATGCTCACATAATTTGGATCACAGTCTATAGAACAATATCCAAAAACAGATATTCAAATAAGATATTGACTAATAAAATCTACTGGCAGTGTAGTATATTTATAATATGACAAATTGTTAATTATGGAGTACTTAATAGGCATTGGCGCCCTAGTGGTGCTGTGGTTGAAACTACAGGGAGCTACGGCTGCTAATCAAAAGGGTCAGCTGTTCGAATCCCCCCGCCGCTCCTTGGAAACCCTACGGGGCAGTTATGCTCTGTCCTATAGTGTTGCTATGGGTCGGAAGTGACTCGACGGCCATGGTTTTGTTTTTTTGTTTGTTTGGTAGTAGGCATTAAGCTTTTGCTAAATGTTTAACACTTATTTCTTACAAGACACATAAGAGATATTATTTATCCATTTTTATAAATTAAATTTGAAGAAAGCAGCCTGACAGTGGCTACATAGTGTGTAACGCAGCCATTACGTGGTAGAGCAGAGATGTGAATCCATCTGGAGCCCTTGCAATTGGCCACTAAAGCATCCTGCACTAAAAACAGAGGCCAGGGCCTGCATGACAAGCCAGCACACAACGTTTCCACAGTAATAAGGCACAGTGGCTGTGCAGGCAGCTTGAATAATTTTCAAAAACTTTTCAACAATGAGCATATTATACGTTAATAACCAGAAGAAAAAAAAAACGGATAATTGGAGATAAAATTCTGATAACTAAATATTATCTTATTGCCATTGGATTTGTTAAGTGACGACATTTTTTTAAGCAAACAAAGTCAAGGCGTGATTATTTGGGCACGTTCTAAACATAAGCCTCAGATTCTTTAGGAAATTTCCAATCAGCTTCTCAGCTGTTCCAATACCCTTTGATCAAAGCCTTCCTTGCTTGGATTTTCTCTGGCCTGAAGTGACCTCTTTGACTGCTGCTGCTTTTCGGGTATTTAGAGCCTTTTTGCCTCCTGAAGACGCCTTCACCTGCCTGCTCCCGGCTTGCTTTCCTCCTGGGCTGTGATCGTCCTCCATGACCTTCACAGCTCGTTGAGGCTGGTCTTCAGCCATCGCCTTGCTCCTCGTCCGAAGCCTCTGCCTTTCTGTTGACCCACTGCGACTTCCTTCTCGGCCTACCATTCTCCTAAATTCTCGAAGCAGAGTGCACAACGTACAAGTTAATGAAACCTTTCCTTGCTAGCTTTGCATGCTGGCCGTTAAAGCAGTTGGTCTGACTGATCTTACGAACAAACAAACCCTTCTCACGGGGTAGCCTCTAGCTGGGGCAGTTTCTAACTGAAACACCGCAATTCAGGGTTATTTTGTTGTCTCAAGTAATTCGCTGACTACACAGTTAGAAACTGGGGGACATTCTCGTCTATAAAAATATGCAAATGCATCGCACACCCTCACTGTGGCACGAAGCCCTGAGTAGCACCAAAAACAAAAAAACCCAAACCCGTGGCCGTCAAGTCACTTCCGACTCATAGCGACCCTAAAGGACAGAATAGAACTGCCCCATAGAGTTTCCAAGGAGCTGCTCGTGGATTTGAACCACTGACCTTTTTGATTAGCAGACTAAGCTCTTAACCACTACACCAGCAGGGTTTCCTGAGTATCACCAGTGGGTCCAATCCCCAAACCGATGTTGAGATTGTTTCAGTACTTCCCTCACTGAGTGGTTGTCCTGGAAAACTTAGCCGTAAGCCAGCAGGAGATTTCATTGCACAGGTCTGCCCCTTAGGTAGCGCTTCCCCTGTGTGACCTTGAAGCCTGTCTCTCTACAGCTTTTAGCTACTGCTTCTCCCAGAATTCTTACTTGGTAAGTTTAATCCTCTTCTACAGGTTGCTGCTGTTAAGTGTGGTCAAGTCCATTCTGTCTCATGGCGACCCCATGTGACAGAGTAGAGCTGCCCCATAGGGTTTCCTAGGCTGTAATCTTTACAGGAGCAGATCGCCAGGTCTTTCTCCCATGGAGCTGCTGGGTGGGTTTGAACCACCATCAACCCTTCAGTTAGCAGACAAGTGCTTAACCGTTACACCACCGGGGCTCCTTAAAGGGGACAAGGATTGACAGTGTTGTTGAGTACCGTTGAGTTGATTCTGTCTCATAGTGACCCCATGTGACAGAGTAGAAGTGCCCCATAGAGTTTTCTAGGCTGCAGTCTTTCTGGGAGCGACTGTGGCATCTTTCTCCCATGGATCCCCTGGGTCAGTTCGAACCACCAAACTTTAGGTTAGAAGCTTAACCATTGTGCCACCAGGGATCCTCTCTTTAAATGTTAAAGAAGGCAATTACATTCTCTGTCAGGCTTCTCTCTTCAGTTTCTGCCCCGTTTCTTCTGTCTTTGATGTCATCTTTAATATCAGTGAAAGAAAACACTTTACTTAAAACCGTCATACTTTATACCATTGAGCCTGCCACAATGGCTTCTCATATGTGTGTTTTTTCCTTGAATACACACAGAAGTTTATCTACAAGTATGATCACATAGTCGGAGCCCATTACCTGTGAAGGGAGGGAAAGAGGAGAAAAGTGTTTGCAGATGACTTTAAAATATACTTTTGAAAACAACCTGATGACGTATATGGAAGGCATTTAAGAATTAACTGATGTTACAGAGCCATCAGACAATTCACCGAAGACAAGAGAAAGTCCTGGAGTTTGAAGATGAAAATGTGGTGTGCACATATATTTCCAAACAGCTTTTAAATGAGTTCGGAAATTATATACTAATTACCCTAATGTGAAATTTCCTGAGATCCTAGAATAAAACAGCAGTTAATCATTTCCTTTGCAAAGAGCTTGAAAAGAACATGTCTTAAAAAAAAAAAAAAAACTGTATCAGACAAATAGCGTATACCACACAGTGCAGATCCACAAGGCGAGAGGGTACGTGATACAAAGCACTGTTTTCTGTCTATCCGGACATCTTTTTATTAAGGTGACAGGAGGCTAGGTTGAACTTCAGTGCTTGATGGAATCCGTGCAACAAACAAAACGTTTTGAGGTCACAGAAGTTCATTTAGTGTCTCATCCAATGACTAGCAATTTGGATGAGTTGCTCATTGCTGTAGGGTTAATTCTGACTCATGGTGACCCTATGTGTAGGGACACACATTAACTTTGCACAGAGCAAAAAGCTGAAGTGGCAGAAGTAATTCATTTGTTATCCGTGTACCATCCCATAACACTGTGTTGGCTGTTCACCCCATGCCAGGTGTTGTAATACATACCCAGAATTCAGTGAGGCAAGGCATTCTAGCTACTAAACATAAGGAATAGTTAGAGAAGAAACCATCCGATATATTTTAATAACAATTGTAACAAGTGATAAAGAAGATTTGGGTGGCCCAGGAAGGTGTACTGGGGACAGTGTAGTCTGGGGAGCCAGGAAAAGCTTCCTTTAAAAAGTAATCTGTGGACTGAGCTTTGGAGGGGAATAGAGGTGGGCCAGGTGGAAGGCAGGTCATAGCACATCAGGCACAGGTAACAGCAAGTGCAAAGGCCCTGAGGCAGGAATGAGCCCACCCATTTGAAGACTTGAAAGAAGGTCAGTGTGATTGGAGGGTGATGGGTGAGGTGTATCCTTTCGGCAGAAAGGCTAAGTGGATGTCTTGGTTTAGCATTTACATTTCTTTAAGGCCCATTGTTTCTATTCAAAATTTCTATTTTTCCTAATTTTATTGTTTTAAAAGAACCAGTTTTAGTGCTTTATATAATTCTAGAATTTTATCTATTTGGCCTAAAACTTCAAATTTTCTTAGGATTGTTTATTTTATTTATCAACAACAATTGAATGCAGCATTAGTTCTTTTCAGTATTCATTCTATTGATTTCACGTATTTTCTCTCTTTTCATTCTTGATTAATTTTGCCAAACGTCTGTCTACTTTTTAAGTAACTGCCTTTTTAATATTAACAATGTCTATTTTTGCTGTCTATTTTATATGTTGCTGCCTTTATTTTTGTGAAAATTTCTTGATAATTTTCTTTTTTTAACCCAGGGTTTTCAGATTCATGGTAAACTAAAGATATATCCTTTTTTCAATGATTTCTACTGTTATCGCTCCCCATTCAGAGCTCATGGTCTGCCTAATATCGATATTTTAGATTCTTTGTGGTTTCTTTTGTAACTCAGTATCAGTTAAATTTTCACTAATATGGTAAAAGTGCTTCTAAATAATATAGTTTTATCTTGCTGGTTATAGATTTCTGTATACACATTTATTCACATTTTAGTTGATTATTTCAAGACTTTTGATTTTTTAGTTATTTTTTGTCAGGAAGAAATACCCAAACTATTTTTCCTCCATGTCTTGGGGAACAATATACATAACCTAGGTTCTTCCAAGTATTGTTGGGGATGTGGGGAGCCCTGAATAGGTAACTGATATTTGCTAGAAGTAGAAGTGCCCCAACACATTTACTGAAAGGCAAGCTAGCCTCAGTGATGACTTTTAACATTTGCATTTTTTAAAATTTTACTCTATAAATATTAACAAGAAGACTAGACAATCAACCTAACTCTTCAGCATTGGAATTATTGCATTGTCTGGCAGGTTTCAACAATTTTACCTACGAATATTTTGTAAGTGATGGAGCATGAACTATTTTCCATGGTCACCTGTTCCTGCTTGGACATTTATTTTCCTTTGACCTGATGTCTTTTGCATTTAAACTTTAGCTTTTTCCTCATTTCAAATTAGTTTCCAAAGCTATCAGCAACTTGTGTGCATCTAATTTTCCTTTTGGTCAGATTTATTAATTTTGTTGGAGTCCTGTGGCACCAATAAAGTCAGTTACAAAGATAACAAGAATAAGAGGAACGGGGGGTTTACAAGTTTCTACATCACCATTCCCAACCCCTCCCAACCCCTTCTGACTTTCTATCCCAAAACTGACCATGCAGGTATCATGCAAACATAAGAACTATTGAGTGCTAGGCAATATTTCTTTGCTAAGCTAATCAGTGTATTTCTTAATGTCTCCCAGGGAATCAAATGATCTTTATCCCATAACTACAAATTTATATATGTCTACCATAGGGGCTTCAAGTAAAGGAGGATATCCTATAACCTGGCTGTGGTAACTGTAGTAACATAATCACAATGCATTTTCTTCAAATTCAGAACCTTGGTATATTCTGAGATTTACATGTGGCCTATTCCAAACCCCTTGTTTCCTTGTGTTTTTCTCCATAGAGCCATATAAAAAGAATATTTGGATAATTATACATATATATATATAATTTTCTTTTTTATTGTATTTAGATGACTGTTTACGGAACAAATAGTTTCTCATTAAACAGTCAGTACACATATTGTTTTATGACATTGGTTAACAACCCCACATCATGTCAACACTCTCCCTTCTCTACCTTGGAGGACTTTGTTTTTTTTTGGGTGAAAATATACCCAGACAAAGATACACCATTTCAAAAGTTTCTACATGTACAGTTCAGTGACATTGATTACATTCTTCCAGTTGCGCTGCTATTCTCACTATCCTTTTCCAAATTATTCCATCACCATTATCTTCAACTCTCTGCCCCCTAGGCTTCCCATCAAACCTTTTGAGTTGCTGTTGTCAATTTGATCTCACACAGATAATTCTTTTTTTTTTTTGTACCTTAGATGAATGTTTATAGAACAAATAATTTCTCATTAAATAGTACACGTATTGCCCTATGACAATGGTTAACAACCCCACGATGTGTCAACACTGTCCCTTCTCAATCTTGGGTTCCCTATCACCAGCTTTCCTGTCCCCTTCTGCCTTCTAGTT
>NW_004444029.1:2999185-3020087 GCF_000243295.1 Trichechus manatus latirostris
GGGCACCATCTAGCTGTACTGGACTCAGTCCGGTGGAGGCTGTGGTAGCTGTGGTCCATTAGTCCTTTGGACTAATCTTTTCTTTGTATCCTGTTCTCTTCACTGGAGAATTTTTTTAAAAAAATAAAAATAATCTAAATGAATATGGTTTCACTCATGTAGAAAAAGTCATTTGGAAGGAGAACTTATTACTATTGATTTTAAAGTAAACTATCATGTCCCAAAACAAAAACAAGACCAGCAGAAATCTACGTAGAATTGTCCAAATGCAAAAGTCTCTAAACTGTGCCCCTTCCCTCACCTCTCACCAGAAGTAACCGTTTTTAATAGTCACTAGGTTTGCCTCCTACAGGAGTTCTCTTTATAAATTTAAATAATCTACCTATATGCCAACTCTTAATTTATTAACTCCGGCAGAATTTTATTTCCTCCTTATTTTGAAGAATAAGAATTAAATGCAATATACCATCAAATCGCTCCTCTCAAATTTTCTTTTTCTTTTTTAATATGTTTATTATACTCACATGCTTTATGATTTTGAATAGGATTTCTGATTCATCAACATCAGAAGTTGTGTTTTTAGCTCCCAACTCTAAAAGATGAGGAAATTATGCTCCATTTTTAACATTTACTCTCTTTTCCAAAATGTTGGCAATTTGATTCTTTTTAAAATATCAAGGCTTGTAGCATTTACTTTTTATTCTGTAACCATAATTGTATCTCTTTTTCTTGGTCTGGATGAGTCTAAAAATGCAAACCCGGTCAATAAGGGATTGTCCTTATATCAGTATGACCCATGGCAAACCCAGGCATTGAACTGGCTCAATGGAGAAAGAAGTATTTACATCATGTCAAATTTAAAAATTTTCATTTTAAAGTCTAGAATTCCTCCATTCTTGGGGGTTGTTTTGGTAGTGCAGATCTGAAACGCAATAAGTCTATTGAAAGCAAAAGGATGCTCCAGATCGTCTTCCTTGTTCAGTATTTATAACTGATTGATTTTTAATAATTGTCAGATTATTTCTTGCCTGTTTTTAAAGCAGTGTATTTTTGTTTTGTTTTGTTTTGTTTTTAATTCGAACCTCAGAAGAACTCTCTATAACTATTTGGCTTTTAAAGTCTTGCTATGTGTTATTTACGTATAGAAAACACTTAAAAGTGACTACTTGAGGATAACATGTTGCTTTGTGATGCTAATGATTTAATTCAGACATACATGTGATTGCTTACATGTACACAGCACTAGAATTAGACGATCACAGAAATCTCACTGCAAACATTGTGAATGCATCATACTACTGCAAACGGCATATTATCATGCAAACTATTTATTGCATGATAATGATGTCCTTTTATGCAAGTATCTGTAAGAGAGTGGTTCATTCCACAATTTTGAGGGAAAAGATTAGAAAGATTTGGCGTTCCAATTCCTAAAATTAATACCAAACTGACAAGAAATAAAGGTCCAAGAATATTGGAAATCATTCATCTATATGTAAGTTTATTCACTAAAAATTATGCTTTTTATATCTCGGCTTAATAAACTATATACATAATAAACTGTGATAGAAACAGAACCACTCAGTGCTTTAACATGAATCATTTATCTTTTTACGAGAAATTATTTATGGAGGTAAATATCAGCGTGTTGGAGTCAAGTCTTTGGGTTTTTGTTCTGATTTACTGTGTAGCTTAGTCACCCTCTGTAAATCCCAGGTTTCTCTTCTGTAGGAAGATGATCATCATAACAAGTCTCTTCGCGGGTTGCTACAAAAATTAAAGATGGTGCACATACAGTGTCTACCAAGTCGATGGTAATTATTATAAATGTTTCTCATTGCATTCTGTAAAGAACAAGCCCTTGTGATCAAACAAAGGCAAAGGGGACAAGGTATTTTTGGTACACTTTCATGCTACAGCGTTGCGAGTTCCCAGTTCTGTTTCATAATATGGGATTGTAACAATATCTATCCCCCAGAGTGGAAACCCTGGTGGTATAGTGGTTAAGAGCTACAGCTGCTAACCAAAAGGTTGGCAGTTCAAATCCACCAGGTGCTCCTTGGAAACTCTATGGGGCCGTTCTACTCTGTCCTACAGAGTCACTATGAGTCAGAATTGACTCGACAGTAATGGGCTTGGTTTTTTTTTTTTTGATCCCCCAGAGTAGCCACGAGTATTACATGTAGAAGAACACAAATTATATGAAACAATGTATAAACTGTAATAGCTCCACCAATCTTAGATATTGAAATGGGCTATTAGGATAAGGAAAAATATACCAAAAAAATCAAACGAGGTTGTTCACAAACACCTTGGCTGGTAAACTCCAAGGTAGGAAGCATAATTCATTTATAACATGCATTGAAGCTCAGCACGTGCCTGTTCTAATGGACCGCTTTAATGTTTGAAACAAACCCCAATGAGATAGCTATTACTTAGAGATTAAGAATCTGAGCCTCTGTGGTTAAGGCACTTGTTGACAATCACAGCTAAAAAGTGCAGGACAGGATCAGTCTCAGGAAGTCTGACTCCAGAGCTGGCTCTTTTTGAAAGCTGTGTTAAGAAATCTATTTATACACTAAAAGAAGCCAGAAAAAGTTCATTTAAAAGGCACATCATCATGGACCTCCCAGAAAGCTGTGCTTTTCTTGTCTGTTAAGCAATCCAAAAACATCTTTAAAATTTCATTTTCCAAGTCTCTCATTAACCTATTTCCTTCTCTGTTTTATACCCCAGAGCTTATGAAAACAAAGGTGAAGAAGAGGAATGGGAAGTCCATTTTTTGTTGAGTAACCATCCCCCTCCAACTAGAACTGAAAACAAAACAGATATCATTGTGGGCAAACTTTGGTTTAGAAATGGAGTTTCCTTGGAAGGGGTTAATGCAGCCACAAATGGCGGGTCCGAGTCCAGGGTGAGGTTATTGGCAGCTCTAGAAATAAACTGCAACCAGAGAGCTGCCAGGACTACGTCTTGAGTAATGGGATTCATTCACTGGTATTTTTCATGCAATTGTGAACTGCCATTTTCCCCACAGCTGAAAGCAGGTTTTTTTTTTTGGATTAGACAGCTTTACACATGAAAGTCAACTTAATGTGTCACATTTGAACATTTGACTGGCTAAAGTATTTCCCAATCCCGTTTTTAGGGTATGGATGAAACCTCGATAATCAAGGTTTAAATTAGGAGGAAGAGTGACATTTTGTAGGGTCACAGAGATGTTCCAAAGATGAAAGATATGTAGAAGAGTTGGTTAATATATGGACGTTTATGAAGTACTGAATCTCATATAAAAACCAAGAACAGGAAGTCAACAGCCACTGCCCGAAACACCACCATCCTGCAACGTTGACCGGGACTTGTGTTTTATTCCTTTCAAAAATTCACCCTAATGCTTTCTTATGGAATTCTCTGTTTTGAATAACACAAAGTGACTCTCCCAGTCTTAATCCAAATGCTTCTCTATCTAAGAATTTATTCTTTTTTTTTTTTTCTGTAGGTAGCAGTAAACTAATTGGTCTTCCTTGTAGGCTTATAGATATGGTCCTATCACTGACAGCATTGTACTTCAGGATAGATCTTGAAATGTTCTTTTCAAGGTTGAATGTGACCCCATTCCTCTTCAATTTGTCATTCCCCAGCAGAGTAGACCATATGGTTGTCTGATTCAAAATGGCCAGTACTAGTCCATTTCAGCTCACTAAAGTCTAGGATATCAATCTTCATGTGTTCCATTTCATTTCTGACAACTTCCAATTTTCCTAGATTCATATTTTGTACATTCCGTGTTCTGATTATTAATGGATGTTTACAGCTGTATCTTCTCATTCTGAGTCATGCCACATCAGCAAATGTAGGTCCCTAAAAGTTTCCTCCATCCACGTCACGAAGTTCCACTCTATTTAAGAGTCATATTGTGAGTACCTTCCACCCTGAAGGGCTCATCTTCCGGCACTAAATTCAAATTTACGCACCAACCACTAGTATTAAACATGAAGAAATTGAAGATTTTAACCAACTTATGCCGCCTGAAATTGATCAAACATGCAAACGAGATGATTGATAATTACTGGTGATAGGAATTCGACAGTTGGAAACAAAGAAAAAGGATTGGTAGTTGGAAAATACGGCCTTGGTGAAAGAAACGATACAGGAGATTGCGTGATAGAATTTTGCAACATCAACCACTTCGTCATTGCAAATACCTTTCTTCATATACATAAACGGTGACTATATATATGGACCTTTCTGGATAGAATACACAGGAATCAAATTGACTACATCTGTGGAAAGAGACCATGGAGAAGCTCAATATCATCAGTCAGAACAGGGCCAGGGGCTGACTGCAGAAGAGACCGTCAATTGCTCATACACAAGTTCAGATTGAGGCTGAAGAAAATTAAAACAAATTCAAGAGAGCCAAAATACGACCTTGACTATATCCCATCTGAGTTTAGAGACCATCTCAAGAATAGATTTGATGCATTGAATATTCATAACCGAAGACCAGACAAGTTGTAGGATGACAACAAGGATATCATATATGAACAAAGAAAAAGGTTATTTAAGGGACATAAAAGAAAGGAAAGACCAAAACAGATGTCACGAGAGACTCTCAAACTTGCTCTTGAATACAGAGCAGCTAAAGGAAATGGAAAAAATGATGAAGTAAAAGAGCTGAACTGAAGATTTCCAAGGGCGGCTTTAAAAAACAAAGTATTGACGAGATGGATCGACACAGTGGCCGCAACAATGTGCTCAAACGTAGTTAAGATTGTGAAAATGGCGCAGGACCTGGCAATATTTCGTTCGGTTGTACATAAGGTCTCTATGAGTCGGAACTGACTGGAGAGCACAATGTGGTAAACTTTAATTCACTGCCTACAAAGATAACGCCTAAGCAATGAACAAGTCATCCTTTTTGTAAGAAGGAGGAAGATTCCTCCTATGGAATATACATCTTCAAAGGAATCCTTGGTAGGCTAGTTTAAAGACCGTTTCCACCAATTTAAGGAACGTTTCCTGGGGTAGTAATCCATCAGTTAATAACATCTCTACCTCAACCTGCCCAACTTTCTGCTTGTGGAATATATACTAGGATATAAGGGATAAAAGTAGAGGTCGGTGGAGCTGTGTTACATTTTAGCAAGTGCCATCCAGACTCTATCTTCAAGAAACGCTGATCTATCCAAAAGGAAAAAAAAAAAGTTCAAAATCAAAATAAAACTCTTATTAACAGTGTAGATTGAATGTAGAACTGGTGATCATTTGTCCTGGAATGCACACCTGCCAGCGCCTCCCAGAGCAGGGCAGAGCTGCCACTGTTGGTTTCACGGCTGTTAGAAAGCAGGTAGGTTGTACCCATGGTTTACAAATTAGGCATTTTGATTAGCAATAGCTAGCTTCTGTTCTTTGAATAGTTGTGTTTGTAGATTGTACATATCATTTTAATTTTAAATTTCTAAAGTGTCAAAAAGTAACCTCACATGATAATTTTGAAGGTATATTCATTCAGTTACCTAATATTAACCACAGACAATATAGTCTTATTTTCATAAAAATTGGGTATTGCATGTCATTTTTCAACTTATGAATGTTTTTCCAAGGATCATTCATATTGGATGAAAAATATGCTCCATTGCCATGTATAAAACGAGAAATAAGAGAGGCATAGAGATGTAATTTTTATACACTTTCTACTACCTGTGAATAGCTTTCAAATCAATTGGAAAAAAAAAGAGAGAGACTAAATTCTGTAGTTTTAACTCATCTCCCTCCAAGTTATTTTTTATTATAATGCTCTGTTTCTACCTCTCTTCCTGAAAAACTAATTTCCCTTGACTTATAACTTCATCCCAATTTTTTTTATTGCTCCTGAGCGTGTAGTTTGATTTTGTCAAGGGTCTGATTATGTGATACAAACTTGTTAAGGGGAAATTAAAGTTTATTCACCTAACTAAGACCAGAACATTTAAACGCTTGCTTGGAAATGTTATGCTGTGTGTTTATTCTATTTTTAGAGCTCTTTGAAAAAGAATACGGTCTTTTTAGGAAAGGCGGTTTATGTAAAATGAAATGTGCCGGAATTCATGAGGGACAACTTTAACCATTAGCATTCTTAAATTTCACAGAACCTCAATCAGATCAGCCAGCAGCTGGAGACACTTAATGGAATGAGACAAGTAGAGTTGCACCGCCTCTCCGGGAAAATGTAAAAATGGAGACTGTTTCTCTCCCTTTGCCACATTTATGGAATGGAGGCAAAAACTAGGCACAAACAACAGCAAAGGGGGTGACATCGTTATTTTTGCCAAAAGAGGTTTCTCCCCATGGAAGTTATTATGAAGGAGAGCTAGGAAACCAAGGATACTGTTGCAAACCAAGGATTGAATGAGTGAGTCATGGATAATTTGGTTATAATATTTTTGTACCTCCTTTTTTGACAGAAACCAACTAACACACAAATTAGAATTGTGATGCCGAACTAGCCTGTTTATTGGGGATTATAGCTACTTAATGCCTGTTTAATTCTGTGACAGGGATTTCGATCAGGTAAAAAAATTTCATTATTTGATTCTGAGATGTAAAAGCCATGGCACTGAGCATTCTTGAAAACAGTCAAAGATTGAAAATAAAATCCTGTATCATAGATTCAGTTTCTTTAAACATGCTTGTTCTTCACACAATACAGAGGAAGTCAGCACAACTGGACTAAACCAAAAGCTAGGAAGTTTCCTGAACACAACGAAACACTTCAAGGGACAGAGTAGCAGGGGCAGGGTCTGGGCACCATGGTTTCAGGGGACATCTAGGTCAACTGGCATAACAAAGTTTATTAAGAAAATGTTGTGCATCCTACTTTGGTGAGTGGCATCTAGGGTCTTAAAAGCTTGCAAGCGGCCATCTAAGATGCATCAATTGGTCCCAACCCACCTGGAGCAGAGGAGAATGAAGAACACCATAGACACAAGGAAAGTATTAGCCCAAGAGACAGAAAGGGCCACATAAACCAGAGACTTCATCAGCCTGAGACTGGAAGAACTAGATGGTGCCTGGCTACCACCAATGACCATCCTGACAGGGAACACAACAGAGAGTCCCTGACAGGAGAAAAGTGGGGCGCAGAACTCAAATTCTAGTAAAAAGACCAGACTTAATAGTCTGACTGAGACTGGAGGGACCCCGGAAGACATGGCCCCCAGACTCCCTGTTAACCCAGAACTAAAACCATTCCCAAAGCCAACTCTTCAGACAAAGATTAGCCTGGACTATAAGGCATAAAATGATACTTGTGAAGGGTATAGTGGTAATTCAAATAGCTACATGAGACTAAATGGGCAGCTGCTGTCCAGAGGTGACATGAGAAGGCAGAAACAGACAGGAGCTGGTTGAATGGACACGGGAATCCAGGGTGGAAAGGGAGAGTGTGCTGTCACATTATAGGGAGAGCAATTAGGGTCACATAACAATGTGTGTATAAATGTTTGTATGAGAGACTAACTTGAGCTGTAAACTTCCACTTCAAGCACAATAAAAAAATGCTTATTCTTATTTTTCATAGTGCTGTTAAATAAAAATAAGTATTATCTATTCAAAAAGTGTATTTGAATAGATAATTTCTTATTTTATAAAGATCAATGAGGGAGAAGATTACCCTCAACACAGCTTAGGCCTCCTGCGTAGCTTGCAGATGTCAACACACAGCGAGTAGCAGTTGCCTATTGCGGAACTGGTTTTGGGGGAAAATTAATTTTTTTGAAGGTTGAATTGACACAAAAGGTTAAGCGCTCAACTACGAGTGGAAGGATTGGTGGTTTGAACCCACCCAGAGGTGCTTTAGATGAAAGGCTGGTTGGTGATCTGCTTCCAAAAGGTCACAGTCTTGAAAACTTTATGGAGTGCAGTTCTACCCTGCACACATGGGATCACCATGAGTTGGAATCAACCCAACTGCAACTGACAACAACAACAAATGGTAGTAGTATTTTATACAGAAAAAACTATGGTAATGATGCTTTTCCTCACTTCTCCTTTCTTACTCCGTTCTTTCTTTTCCCTTTGTATCTTTTCTTAGTGTTTCTTACAGCGTCTTTATCTTTGCCTCTTTATCGTCTGTATGACTTCCTTAACTTACCAGCTCATGAAAAAAATGTTTAGTGTTTGGAATTATTGTTCATTGTACTTCATTGTTAAGTAATCTTTGCTTAAAATCTGAAGTGGATTTTGAATAAATAGTCATATATTTTTAATTTTATATATAATTTATTTTATTTCTAGGTGTTTCTCAAAAAAAAAAAAGGCTCCTCTCATCAGAAAACGTCATTATCAAGTCTTCGAAAGGAAGCATTCTGATAAAGCAGTAGTTGATGTGATTTTTGGTGATAAAACAAACAGCAATTTATTTTTAGTTATTAAATATAATTGGACAGATCTCTGTCGAGCAAAGTACTTGGCAGAGTGTGTTCATAAGAATGTGTGGCTGTTTTCTCTGGGTCTTTCCATTTTCTTTTCTTCACGATCGGTGATTCATGCAGTCCCTAGCTCAAAATAAAATATTTGAATAACAATCATGGATATAGATCTGTTTCTTTGTGTTCTCAATAAATTGCATAGAGAAAAACATGAAGATTTTTAGCCAATATGATTCTATTAAGAATATTTTTACACGGGTTTTAATTCAATAAGATTTCAGACAGACACACGATTCCTAACACTATATTCCTCTCATCTCTCTCCAAACTTTAGAACTGTTCTCATCGCTGACCTGAAATTATCAATGGTTTTATCTGTCATTATCTTATTTATGAAGTCAGTGTTTATTTCTTTGCTTTATAAATATTGAAATTGCCCATTATTAATCGCATGCATTTATTGAGAAGATGCAGTAGTTTGGAGAAGGTGAATATGGTGCAAAAGTGCATTAGAGGGAGGAAATGACATCAGATGGTACCATGGATACAAGGAGCAAAAGGAGAAACGCAGAGATGGTAAATAAGATCCACATAACACGTTCCATAAATTCTGTTTTCTCCCTTTACTTCTCCCAGCTTTTAAAAAAGACGAAGTTATATTAAGTAGTAATTATAACAATGCATTGTTTAGTTTATAACATATACAGATGTACATGTACCATATATAGAGAGATGTAACAAAAATAGTCCAAAAAAAGGGAAACAGGAGACAGGGCTATACAGGAGTGGTATTTCTCTAGCTCACTGGAATTAAGTTAGTGCGAATGTGAAATACATTCCGATAAGTTAAGGCTTATATTATAAGCCCTAGAAAAACCACTAAGAAAATTACACAAAAAATGAAGTGAAAAATAAATAAAAGAATATTACACTATGAAGTATTCACTTAATGCTAAAGCAGTACCAAAAAGGAACAGAAAAACAAAATAAATGAACAAAAACACCATGAAATATACAGGAAAAAATTAATTGCTGATGCAAATCCAACTATTTCAACAAGAGGAAATGTGAACAGATTAAATAATCCAAAAAAGCTGTAAATTGTCAGACTGGATACCAAAACACCAAGAATCACCTGTATGCTGTCCACTGGGGACACACTTTAGATTCTAAGACACAAGTAAGTGAAAAGTAAAATGTGTCATGCTAAGACCATCAAAGGAAAAGGAGTAGTCTTTTCCACAAAGGGTGCTGAGACAGCTAGATAGCCCCATGTAAAAGAATGAAGTTGGACCCTACCTTATACCGCATACAAACATGAACTGAAGATGGATCAAAGACCTAAGTGTAAAAGCTAAAGCTATAAAACTCTTAGGTGAAAGCATGGGCATAAATCTTCATGACCTCGATTAGGCAATAGTTTCTTAGATATGCCACCAAAAGTGCAAACAACGGAGGAAAAAAATAGATAAATTGGATTGTATCTAAATTAAAAACTTTTGGGTTACAAAAGATACCGTCAAGATAGTGAAAAGACAAGCAGTAAAATGGTAGAAAATATTTACAAATCTCATATCTCATTAGGTACCTAAAAAATGTAGAGAACTGTTAAAACTCAACAACAAAATGGCAAATAAACCCAATTAAAAAATGGGCAAAGGATCTGAAGGGGTATCTGTTCAAAGAAGAGATACGTGTGGTCCATAAACTCATGAAAAAATGCTCAACATTATTAGTCATCAGGGAAATGAAAATCCAAACCACAAAATACCACCTCACACCAGCTAGAATAGCCATTATCAAAAGATGGGCAATAAGTGTTGATGAGGGAGGAGAGAAATTAGAACCCTTGAACACTGTAAGTATGAAAGTCAAATGGTGCAGCTGCTTTGAAAAACAGTCTAGCAGTTTCTCAAGAGGTTTTTATCCTACAGAGTACAAGAATCTTGACATTAAATATATGTTAGCTTCGCCTGGTCTAAATGTTGATGACAACCACCTGTACTAATTACTAGATTAATTATTTAACTCGTCAGTTGATAACTATTGAGAAAATTTGAAAATAAAGCCTGCTGATACATATACACTATCTAAAAATAAAATTGTGTGCCCAGGTGTTAATTTGCAGTTTCTGATCACCGTGATTGGGGAAGGACTCCAGCCAAGACCGGTTACGGGGCAATCATTAGTTCTGGTTCCGTCTGGAACGATTTCTCTCTAGCCTTATGGTTTCTGACATCTTTGTCTTCGTCTTCATGATGGTCTCCTGTACACTACGGGGCAACAGGTGACAAGGAAAGGGGTAGGTGTTATCCCTTCAAAGCGTGAACTATGAAAATAACTCTTAAGTCCTCAAGGAGTGTCACTCTGAACAAATTTACAGCCTTTAACGTGCTTAAAGGAAATCCTGGAAATCCCTCTGTCTAGAATAGTCACTTCTTTATATCTGGGTGTTTGATACTAATTGTAGAGAAATTTCAGTCTTGCTCAACAATTTCTTTAACTTTAGAATTTTAATACCTTGAGCGAGATAACGTGATCAGCTCACTTTTCACTATGTAGTAGATTTTCCACAAATGTCACCCTGACTCTCGCAAGTAGTATTCACTTGGTTGATCTATGGTCTCAACTGCATGGGAATTAAAGTGGTCGGGACGGTTTTACTGCTTCCAATATATTCTGCAGTTTTCCAATTTGACGCTTGGACGTGATGTTGCTTTTATGCGGCACTGTATCTTTTTATGCCTCTCTGATTTGCCAAACACGACCACTACATGATGGTATAGCTGACTTTAGCGTTAATGAGAATGCAGATTTCAGATTGAGCCACATCTAAAGCATTTTCCTTGAGCCCCCAAAACACATTATAGTTACAAGAATATTTCCCATGTGCCACTAACTCATTTGTTGGCTGCAGCCTTTGAGGGATTTACCTGTCACTTACTTTTAACATTTTCATACTCAAGATCATGAAGGCATCTTACTCTCCTCATTCAAAAAGTGTCTTGCTGAACCTTGTATTTTATGGATTATATCACTATAAGTACTATAATGTGCAAAAGTTCTAAAATGACGTGTGAATCTTTCAATAGTTTAAGAACATTCTAGTCTAGTGCTATGAAACAGAGAGAAATAAGCTAAACAAGTCAAATCGGATTAGGTGAGGACCAATACCTATTTTACCTTTTGTCAGTATCATTTAGCAGGTGACCAGTTTTTATAATAGTATACACTGAATACCCAAGCCATGGTGTTTTCAATAGCCTCATATGCATGCAAAAGCTGGACAATGAATAAGGAAGACTGAGGGAGAGGTGATGCCTTTGAATTCTGGTGCTAGTGAAGAATACTGAGTATTCTGCCAGAAGAATGAAAAAGTCTGTCTTGGAAGAAGTACAGTCAGAGTGCTCCTTGGAAGGGAGGATGGCGAGACTTTGTCTCACGTATTTTGGACGTGTTATCCGGAGGGACTAGTCCCTGGAGAAGGACATCATGCTGGGTAAAATAGAGAGTCACTGAAAAAGAGGAAGACCCTCAATGAGATGTATTGACACAGTGGCTGCAACAATGAGCTCAAGTGTAACAATGATTGTGAGCATGGCACAGGACCGGGCAGCGTTTTGTTCTGTTGTACATGGGGTCATTATGAGTCAGAACCGACTTGACGGCACCTAACAACAACAATACATTGAATAGGGACGGGGACAGTGGGTTACTCTCTGCATAGTGACTTCCTCCAGAAACTAAGTTAAAGTGAAGTGGTTCATGGTATATCTTTTCCTCTTCCGTGCACATACACAGCGATATTATTTAAACAATTCATGATAAAAGAGACCAGATATTAGATTATCTGACCAGCAAGAGGATTCTAGAAGAAGAAACAATTGACTTTCAAGGTGTAGAGCCTCCTTTATCCATCCTCTGAGACCTGCTGGATTTTTCTCTTTCTCCCTGGTGATGCTGCTGAGTGCTTGCTTGATCCTCCTCCATGGAGGAACCGTGACACGTTGGCGCGCGCTAAGGCTCATCCAGAGCTCTGTGTTCTCTGTGTTCAGTGCTTAGTGCTCTCACATGACCTCGGCTCGAGGTACCATACACACACACTAAACCTCACTTTAAATCTCCAGTTCAGGCAGATTTTGGTGCTGTGAGAACCTCAGAGGAGCTTGCGGCAAAAGGAAACACCAGTAGTACTGACCCCGTCTGTATCCATTTCCTGCTTCTGCTATAAAAAAAATTACCACGAACTTAGCGGGTTCAAAACACAAAGTGTGTCACTGCTCTGTAGGTCAGAAGCCCAGTAGTCTTGTAGGGTTTCTGTTCTCTGGGCCCTACAATCAATGTTGACTGGGCTGAGCTCCTGTCTGGAGGCTCTGGGGAGAAGCCACAGTCAGGCTCATTCAGGAAGTTGGCAGAATTCAGTGCCTTGGGCTCGTAGGACTTCAGACCCTATTTCCTTCCTTGCTGTTGCCTGGGGTCCTAGAGTCTAGCAGTGACCCCTGGCTGTTCCCTAGTTAATGACTCAGCCTGGCTTGTCTTCAGAGTCAGCAGCAGTTGGAGTGTCCTTCTTGTTCTTCAAATCTACAACCACATCCCTCTGCTGGCTCTTCTGCCTTCCTCTTCAGCTTTTGAAGACTCATGAGGTTACAACAGGTCCCCTGGACAATTCAGGATGATCGCCTTGTTTTAAGGACAACTGATTAGCAACCTTCGTTCCACCTGCATAGTTTGATTTGACCAAACTGTCATTATTTAAAATTTTGACATGTTGTTCACCATGGGCTGTTTGAGTTAATTTTAATTAAAAAAAAACAAAAACACTGCATGAAAATTTACTTATCTTGATTGCTAATTTCTTGGGACTCCCTTACATTTGGCATCTGAGGTGCTCAGGATTGAATTGTGTCCCCCAAAAGATATGCTAAAGTCCTTACTCCCTGTATCTGTCAGTGTGACCTGTTTGGAAATAGGGTCTTTGAAGATGTGGTCAGTTAAGTTAACATGGGGTCATTAGGGTGGGCCCTCATCCTATATGAATGGTGTCCTTATGAAAAGAGCAGAACAGACACAGACACAAACCCACAGAGAGACGCCAGGTAAGGACAAAGGCAGAGCTAGGAATGATGCATGTATAAGCCAAGGACACCGAGGATTGCAGGAATTGTCTGAAACCGAAAGAAGCAAGGGAGGATTCTCTCTTAGAGCCTTCGGAGGGACGACTAGCCCCCAGAACTGCAAGATAATAAAATTCTGTTGTTTTAAGCCACCGAGTTTGTGGCACTTTGTTACAGTGGATCTGTACACAGACACGCAGGTGTGTCCCCAGTGCTTAGAACAGAACCTGACTCATCATAGTTTCTCCAGACTCTAAACAAATACCTGCTCGTCCGTTGGTAGATGGAACTCAGCGGCATCAAATGTAATGCAATGTGTTTTTATGAAGCATAAAAATGAGCTCATGAAGCTTAAAGTCCCTGTGATATTTGCAGAAAATGGTGAGCTCTCTCTAATCATTAACCGATACGCATCAAATGCTCTGAGACCACCAAGACTATGAACAGACGGCTCCTCAGTCTGAAGTTGGCTGCAGGTCCCAAGATCAAGATTTATGGGTATTCATACTACTCAATCCTGTGCCTCGACTCAATGGCACCATAAACAATTTACAAGCAGGGAACTGAGGGGGGAGTATTAATGATTTATCTCACCATCTCATTCAACCCCACTCACTGCAGCCTGGTGTTGCAGCATCCGGAGTAAGCACAGTGATAAACAAGTGCACTGTTGACAACATCAGAGTACTGGTTTCACAGAGTTCCTCTGCGGTGGAAGTCTGTGCTCCATGTAGCATTAAAAAAAATCAAAACCAAACCCACTGCCGTTGAGTTGATTCTGACTCACAGCAACCCTAGGGGACAGAGTAGAACTGCCCCGTAGGGTTTCCAAGAAGCAGCCGGTGGATTCAAACAGTTGACTTTTTGGTTAGCAGCTGAGCTCTTTACCACTGCACCACCAGGGCCATGATTTGTTAGGGACAATTAAATGGAAGGTACACTTTGTGTAGGAACAGCCACAACCTCAGAGAGCATGCTCAGAACATTAATTCCCTCAGCACAGGTCTATTATGTTCGTATATGCAATTCTTAGTTAGACACCGTGGTGGACACAGAAGACATAATAGATGTCCCTGGTCTGACAAAAAAATACCATCTGGTTTTGAAATATTGCGTACGTACACTAAAGACTTACGTACATATAAAGCAATCAAAAGTACAAAACGTAACTAAAGCAGTAAATATTTATTGAGTACCTACTATGTTCAAGGAGTTCCTGGGTGGTTAAATGGTTAACGCACTTGGTCCTAACTGAAAGGTTGGAGGGGCAAGTCCACCTAGAGGCACCTAGGAGAAAAGGCCTGGTGATCTACTTCTGAAAATTTACCCATGGAAAACCCTATAGAGCACAGCTCTGCTCCAACACACATGGAGTCATCATGAGTTGGGGTCAACTTGATAGCAACTACTTTACTGGTACTATGTTCAAACGCATTTGCCAGGAGCAATAGAGCTATTTTAAGAACATCCATCATTTTTAGGTTGCATAAAACCATAAAATCCAAAGGGATTGATTTATCAAATAAGAGTACAGTGAGACAAGAGCTCAATTCATGTGTTTGAGAAATTTTTCTGCAAGTGGAACTACTGAGCAGGTGTCCTTTAAAAGATAAAAAGAGGTACAGTGAGATTCCAGGTTGAGAAAATACTACATTCAAATTACAGAGGCATTGCCATTATTGTTAACAATATTATCCAACGTGTATATAGTGCCTTGCATTGTGTAGAGTGAAGGCAATTCTTGACTTCAAATAAGAAAGAATCCCTACACATGGGCCTTAAATTATTTCTGTGGATGCAGAGAACAAATGGAATTCTAATAGCCCTTTTGACTCCTATAGACACCCTGACCCCAGATTCTTATTCATTTCCCCAAGTTTCAGTGTTGAAAATGAATCCCTTGTTCAGGAATGCCCTATAAAATTGAAACTCTCTGGAACGTATAGGGTCTTGAACTAATAATGGATTATTTGACAGTCGGCTGAGAGCAGAATAGGTTTATTAGAAGAGGCAAGGATGCTGAGTACAGTATCGGGCACTTAGCACAATTGAATGGCCTTCATTCCCTCCTCCTGGTGGACCCTAAAGGGCCGTTGCAAAGGTACCAGAGGCACACTTGTCTTTCTGTAGGGCTTTTCCGAGTCTGCTTTTCCTGTGTGTGTGTTTTGGGAGTGACCCTGTCAGGATTAGTACAAAATAGAAGGTTCATGGTAATTTATAGGAGCATGACACTGTCTCTTACCAGTCACATTGAGGAATGGGAGAAAGGATAGTGGTAGGGCCAGAATCTGAGTTGATTGATCTCTAATTCAGTCATTGTTCGTTGTTGTTGAGTCAGCTAAGACACATGGCAACCCCATGAACAACAGAAGGATACGCTGCCCAGCCCTACATCATCTTCATGATAGTTGGCATGTTTGAGTCCGTTGTTGTGGCCAATGTGTATTTTGAATGTCTTCCAACCTAAGGGGCTTATCTTCCAGCACTATATTGGGCTGTGTTCCGTTGTGATCCATAGGGTTTTCATTACTAGTTATCAGAAGTAGAGCACCAGACCTTCCTTCCCACTCTGTGTTAGTCTGGAACTTCCACTGAAACCTGTCCATATGGGTGACCCTGCTGGTATTTGAAATACCAATAGCATAGCTTCCAGTATCACAGCAACACACAAGCTACCACAGTATGACAAACTGACAGACAGGAGGTATGAGTGCCATCAATAGACAGTCCCTATCCTCCCTCTTCAGTTTAAGGCTTTTTTCTGTGTGAAAATGCAGTTTCTCCTTGTAGAGGATACACAAAAAGTCTTACCAGTTTTTTGCACCCTTGTTGTGTTGCCTGAGTGTCTAAGGGAATTTTCCAAGAGCCTGCTTCACAGTGATGAGTAAGGAAACGCGGATGTGTGGGGAGAAGAGGGCACTGCCAAGGGGTGGAGGACCAGGAAAAGGGAGAGTGGAGAGCCAAAGACAAGCCATCCTTACATTACAATCTTGCTCAAGCCTTCCCTCAAGTCAGTCTCCTCCCGTATGTATGAACGATGCTACCTTTACTAGAAAGCATGGTGTACTATGTTTCACTTTGGCAATTCTATCCAATTCAGTAATGAAGAATGATGTGTTTCCAGAGGAGTCATCTGACAGGTCCTAGCATGTATGTGAGCATGATGTCTACAAACGTATTAGTGGACAGAAAGAAAAAGAAGTCTGATAATCTGAAAGAAAGAAAATAAGGTATGAAAATACAACTTTCTGCATCCTCCATTCTTTGAAAACAACAATAGTAGCAAAACACCCATGTACTGATCTCATAATGGGGATTATTGACTATTGAGATTTCAACTCCCTTTGGACTCATCATCAGGGAAGACCGGTCACTAGAAAAGGATATCATGGTTGGTGAAGCAGATGGTCAGTGAAAAAGAGAGAGACCCTCAGTGAGATGGGTTGACACAATAGCCGCCACAATGGACTCAAACACACCAATGATCATGAAGATGGTGCAGGACCGGGCAACGTTTCGTTCTGAGATACATAAGGTCACCATGAGTCAGAGCCAACTCCATGGCAACCAATAACAACAGCAACAGTATATGCCAGGCACCTTTTTAGATGCAGGTTAGTGAACAACAGACATAACGATCCTTGCTCTTTCAAAACAATTTCTTGCAAAGGGAAGATGAACAATTAAAAATTAACCTAATAAGAGAGCATGTTATCTGGGCTATCACAATGCTATAAATGCCATGAAAAAGAGAAAAGGTAGAGCAGGGTAGAAGGACAAGGCAGGCAGGATTGAAGGGGTGATGTGTAGGAGCCACAGAAAGGATGGACTCTAATTAATCTGCAAACATGTTTATGTGAAATGTATTCTGTGAATTTAAGACTCTTAAATTTGTCTAGAAACATAGAATTTTCAGGAAGCTATCGGGAGTAAGCTTAATATGTCCATCTAGTTTAATCAATAGTGATCAATACTTATTGGCCAATTATTAAGCTAAAAGGACTCTGTTCTGCCTTAACCCAAAATCCATTGCCATCAAGTCAATATCTGACTCATAGTGACCCTGTAGGACAGAGTTGAACTGCCACATAGGGTCACTAAGGGCAGAAGCAGACTGCCACATCTTTCTTCCGAGGAGCGCCTGTTGGGTTTGAACTACTGACCTTCTGGTTGGCAGCCGAGCACTTAACCACTGCACCACCAGAGCTCCTTGCTGTGCCTTAATCCATACCTAAGTGCAGCACATAGTGTGTGGGGTTTTCCAGAAGGGCATTCCTAAGCAGGTGTGGAAGGAGGCCATTAAAGATGAGGAGGAGGTAATGAGATTTGTTATGGATTGAATCATGTCCCCCAAAAATGTGTGTCAGCTTGGCTCGGCCATGATTCCCAGTATTGTGTGATTGTCCACCATTTTGTCATCTGATGTGATTTTCCTATGTGTTGTAAATCCTGCCTCTATGATGTTGATGAGGCAGGATTAGAGGTAGTTATGTTAACGATACAGCACTTAATCTACAAGATTAGAGTTTTAAATCAATCTCTTTTGAGATATAAAAGAGAGAAGTGAGCAGAGAGACTGGGGACCTCATACCACCAAGAAACAAGAGCCAGAATAGCACATCCTTTGGACCTGGGGTCTCTGCGCTGAGAAGCTACTTGACCAGGGAAGATTGATGACAAGGACCTTCCCCCAGAGCTGACAGAGACAGAAAGCCTTCCCCTGGATCTGGAATCCTGCATTCAGACTTCTAGCCTCCTAGACTGTGAGAGCATAAATTTCTCTTTGTTAAATCCATCCACTTGTAGTATTTCTGTTATAGCAGCACTAGATGACTAAGACAGGATTATAAGGATGAGTTCGAAGTCCCCGTTGGCTCAGAGACCCAGGCACAGAACCTGGAGGGCAGCAAGCCTGCATTGTGTTCAGAAGGAGGGAGTTCCCGTGTGCTGGAAGTTGTCTGGAATGCAGGGAGCAGAATAAAATCACAATCTCCTTAAAGATCCTGCAGTGTCAAGAGCTACGGAGGACTTGGTCTCGCCTCTTTCAATGGCAGAACTTGAAGTGACAGACAAGCATGAAAGGTGACGTTTTGATCTGAACAGAGGAGCTCTTTAGTCCAAAGGAGAGTGACAGGGTTTAGAGGGCTGATTAGATTGTAGGCCAAAGCGAAGCGCTGTTACAAAACTCCATTGTCCTTCAGAGGGGACAGGCTGAGGGAATTAATGGGGAAGAGAAGGCGGGCAGCTGGAACCTGCTCAGCACTGAAATGATAATGAAGGAGAAGACCACACTTAGGCTCCCACTTGGGCTTTCATTACAGAAAATGAGTACCAAGAATAAAGATTTTCTTAATCTCTTCGCTATTATCGGAAGAACCATGAGGGGCATCTGGCGAAAACGAATTACAGACATTTGTGTATGGAAAGTAATAAATGATCAGTAAATGTTTTGTGAATGAAAACAAACAAAAAAAAAAGAATGAGAATAATTTTAGTGCTTGAATCCCAGACACTGTACCTTGCTTGATTACAACAAATTTTAATAGGTGGTAGAAGGTAAGAAAACCATTTCTCAGATCTGACGATGAAAAGAGAATATGAGAAAGAAAGGAAATTAACACGGCCTGAGCGACGATTGGATGCCAGAGAAGCTGCCGAAGGATTCCTTTAGCTTTTTAGGGTAATAGCCCTGTACACAGTAACCCACCGTGACTGCAGGATCACATTACACCATGTGATTCACAGCCCAGGTTAAAAAAGCGGCAGATCAAAGACACAAACCCAGGTGTGAACCACTCGGCACCCTGCTCCTTTCATTCCACATTGTCCTCGCTGAAGCCAAAGGACTTAATGTGGGTACAAAGTACTTCATACAGCAATGAATTACAGTTCTGTTTTATTGCACAGATTTTTTTACATGAAATATATTGAAAATATGAATTCAGAAATTAAAAGGCAGAAAAATCATTCACAAATTTATTATTTTATGATGTGAACATTTGATTCTTGGTATACACACACACACACACACACACACACACATATATACATACATATCTGTGTGTGTGTGTGTGTGTGTATGCGTGTGTATAAATATACAATTGCCCTGAGTTAGAAGTGACTGGACGACAACTAACAGCAACAACATAGATACTCAATTTTGTGTATGACTAACTGGTAGCTGTAACAGTCGTTCTGCTTATTATTTTCACTTAAAATAACATCATTAGATTTTTAATTTTTGAGTTCTCATCAAAACATCATTATTAATTTCCAAAAATTATTCTACGAAAATACTGAATCATCATTTATATACCGTTTCCCTTTGGAGAAATGTCAACAGCCCGAAAACTGTTCATTAGAGTTGTGATGCAGATGAATTCCATTCTTAGCAATAAATTATTCTCTCTCTCTCCTTGTAATTAATTTATTACAACAAAAACCAAAACAACACGGTAGAGTTCCCCAGTCTGATCGTGCGATCCCATCATAGTGGTATTAATTAACATGTTCCTTTATTCACAATGTTGCTTGCCAAATGGAAGTTAGAGCTTTTACAGAAACTTGATAGATCGAAGTTAGAGTTTTCCAGAAACACTCCACAGGTGGTGTGGTGTACCTCCATCAGGAAGCACTCAATGCCTGTCCTCTCTTTTTGTAAGGTTAGAAGCCATTCATAATTATTGCCTAGATCAATTACTCATCAGGGATTGCAAAATGGTGATATTCTAACTTTATAATCTCTTCTCTTATTAGCTGCTATACTTGTATAAAGAGAAACACCACTTCTTCAAACTTTTAGCTATTTTGAGTTCCTATAAGAAAAAAAGGAGCCCTGGTGGCGAAGTGGTTAAGAGCTTCGCTGCTAACCTAAGGGTCAGCAGTTCAAATCCACCAGCCCCTCCTTGGAAACCCTATGGGGTAGTTCTACTCTGTCCTATAGAGTCGCTATGAGTTGGAATCAACTTGATGGCAATAGGTTTGGGTTTTGGGTATAGGAAAAGGAAAAGGAAAAAATCTGCCTTTACGAGTTTTCAAAATAATAAATTGGATGTTGTGGGGCAGTGAATGATTTCATATGGTCCTTCTAGTCTTGTGACTCCCACACAATGATTGGGTGGGACTATGCAAATAAGGTGTTTGTGGCCTACCAAGGGATTGGACAGCCTGCTAATAATGCAAATAAGGTACATGGAAGCCTTGTAGGGGTAGGACCATGCAAATAAGATGCATGAAACCCTAATGAGGAGATTGGTCAGTTTTGCCATGCCCCTAGGTTTAAAATGAGCCAATCCCGGGACTCCGGCAAGATGGCGGTCTAGGCAGAAGCACCACGCCGTCCCTCCACAACAAAGATCCGAAAAACTAAGCCAAACA